>NC_139562.1:72329777-72844479 GCF_965112155.1 Podarcis liolepis | reverse complement strand
AAACAGCAAGATAAGACTGGATAGAATTATGAACTTTATTTGGACTGATTTGGACATTAACGCAGTAGCAAGAAGATGATCAGAATCCCCCTTTGGATCTTGAAACATGGGTCCCCTCAACAAAAATTTAAAATTCGGCTTTGTAATTCGGAATTTATGTGATGTGATTTGATTGGTCGGTTAATAAAAATTATTTTTTTTAAAAAAGGATTTCTTTTCATCTGGATTCTACCAAACTTCCAGAATGTTGTGGGGAATCAGTTATGGATTCCAAAAACAAAACTCCAAAACCTGATTCTTGGGTCTAATGGGTCAATGCTGTAGGAGACGATGCAGCGACACCACAGGTTGTGTCGCTGCAGGAGAAATCTGTGCATGTGTAGTCTGGCCTAGATCATGACTGAAACATTCCTGAGCCTGATGGAACCCCTCTAATTCTCTCAATTCCCTGGACAGGCTTACAAAACTGTGTTGGCATTGAATTTCACCTAAAGCACCTTTACATCTGCAGGTGAGGCAGTAGGTATGCTTTAATTTGTTGGAAGCCACCCAGAATGGCGGGGGGAACCCAGCCAGATGGGCAGCATGTTGATGGTGTGCTGGACCTCTGAAATCGACTGGATGAGAGCCAACAGACTGAAGCACAATCTAGATAAGGCTGAGGCACTGCTAGTGGGCGGTTCATAGACCGGATGGGCGCACTGTTGCCTGCTCTTGAAGAGCAGGTATGCATCTTGCGGGTATTTCTGAATCCATTGCTGTCACTTGAGGTTGAGGTGGCCTCACACACAGAGTGCCTTTCACCAGCTTTGGCTGATGGCCTTTACTGGGGACTCTGGAAGAAGCTGTTCTGCTGGGAGCAGGAAATCTCTGAGGCCCCTGCTGGGGCTCCAACTCGTACTCTGCAGATACGTCACATGGGTTGAGGGGTGGTGAACAACCAACTGACTTCTACAAGTGACCAACTGGGGTGTCCATACATCCCTAGTTACAACAGCTCTGTCATAAATATCACCAGTGAAGTGGCTAATCCACAGCCATGTTCTGGTACCAAAGCAAGGGGGGTTATGTGGTTTGAAACTATGTGGCTTTGGGTAAAACAGGCCATATCTGTAACTTGGGGAATTTGACAGAGTTCTTCAGGAAGCTCAGCTTCTCGGAAGCTTATTATAACTGCTAGCAATATTATTTTAGAAATTGCAGCGGTGAAACTGCTCAGAACAAAGGTGAACTGATCAGGTGCTCAAAATCGAGCATCTCCTGCATATAGTGGTTGAATTAACATGAACAAAATATTTCACGGTTAATTCATTTCCTCAGCTAGAGTTGTCTGACCCACTTGCATGTATATTAACTGGGTTGGCAGCCTCCTGGCAGTGAGTTACTAAAAAGCATAGTTTGGAACAATCTTTCAGCGCAAGTCTGCTGTCTGATGATAATTATATTTTAAACAAAAAATGAAACCATGGCTCACCTGCCATTCCCCTCATTTCCTCATGTTCATTTATAAAATCGTAGAATTGGAAGGGACCCAAGGGTCATCTAGTCCAACCTCCTGAAATGCAGGAATCTCAGCCAAAGCATCCATGGCATATGGCCGTCCAACCTCTCCTTCAAAACCTCCAAGGAAGGAGAGTCCACCGCCTCCTGAGGGAGACCGTTCCACTGTCAAATAGCTCTTACTGTCAGAAAGCTCATCCTGATGTTTAGCTGGAATCTCTTTGCTTGGAACTTGAAACCATTGGTTAGAGTCCTAACCTCCCTGAGCATTATGTGCATTCAAATAAAAAACTGGTGCATAGAAGTTTAGACCCATTGCCAGTGAAAGTCTGTTCTGGAAGCCTCTCAACAGACAGGGCAATCAGTCAGATTTAGGAGTGTTGAATCTGGAATTGAGAGACGCCCAACACTAATAAATCAGTAAATTGTAGCTATTTGGTAACAAGCAAGAAGAAGTTGAATGAATCCCTATTTGATTTGAAAAAACAGGAAACAGGCACAATGCCTCTATCTTCAAGCAGCTACAGAGTTCCTGTTTATAGGGTGAGTTGGGGGGTCGTCTGAAGGTACGGGAGTAACTTTTTAATTTATGCTCTTCAGAAACAAAAACAGAAGGGTCTGCTGGCTCTTTTTGCTAAAACCTCAGAAGTCCACACAACTGGCCTTTAGGAAGCAAGGACATTCAGTCTAAAAGCTGCTAAACCTCTACAAATATCTAACAGCACACCTACTTTTCTACCAACCATCCTGTGTGTTTGTGTTTATTGGTTGTGTTTATTGTAACTGATTTTTGTATTTAGTATAAAACAACAACAACATGTTGCTCATGCTGCCATATTTCTTAATTCTATTGTTCTAATTTCACTGTGATTTATATTACAGCCATTTCTTTTGGTTTAGTTCCTGTACTGTATAATTTGATTAATGTCTATGTATTTTCCACCCTGGGACCTAAATAAATAAGCCACTCTGGGTTGTTGTTGTTTTTTAAAAAAAATCAGATCTGATCAAAAGGTCAATTATGTCCCTGAATGAATATTACATTTAGAACACATGAACCAACAACATGACAGCTGAGATCCTATTGATTGGCGAAATTGGAAAGGGTAATAAATAAGAAGGAAATTAATATTCAAGGAGTAGCAAGAGTAGGAAAAAAGGAAGAGCTATAGAAGATGGAGATGCACTTTCTCCCTTGTCCTAATTATGTTTAGCTAATCCATTCAATTAAGCATTGATAAATTATATGATGAAAAGCATAATGAATCCATTAAACACAAAACAAGTATTGGCACAAACTCCTTTCACCCCAGGATGTGAATTATATGCTAAGTGGTGTGGCAATTTGTTCAAAAAGATAATATTAAAAAGAAGCTGTTCATTTTGTGGTCAGTTAAAACATTGATTTGTGCAGACTGGATTCTGCCCTTAATTACAGATGCAAAGCTTTAGGAAATCCCTCTGAAGTCTCTGATGATGGCAGCAGATTGTGGCCACTACAAGTGGGGCACAAATGCGCTTCGGGCGTAACATCACATATTATGAGAAAGTTTCCAAGACTCTGTCACACTGGAGCATCATAGCAAGCAAGAAAAAACAAACAGGGGTGAGCAGGTGAATGGGTGAGATCCATCTCTGTCCTTCCAAGATCCCACTCAATTCCACAAATCAAAGCAAAAAAGGCTGCCATGTCAGATACAACTGAGGGGCTGAAGTTCCCTCTCACCCAGCTACCACAGAGCAAATCTAGATCAACCACAATTGTGCCATGTGCCTCCTTTCCCTTTCTGCCTTAGAAAAGAATAGCTGCCATTCATTCATTCAAACTAAAAACACTACATTTGGAAGCAGCCTGCTGAGTGGGACAAGGCTGCCCACACGTCTAGCTTCAATCAATTGGAGAACAAAGTTGTTTGTTTGTTTAAAGCCTCATTTCCTGAGATCTCTGCAGTTTTTTAATTGCATTCACACCACACCTTTTTTTCTCCATGGAGCTCAAAGTGCCCCCCTCCTCATTTAATCCACTCAACAACCCTGTGAGGGAGGCCAGGCTGAGAGGCAGTGCCTGGCCCAAGGTCACCCAGGGAGCTTCATGAAGGCCGAGGTGGGATTTGGACCCAGGTCTCCCAGGTCCAAGTCTGGCACTCTAACCATTGTGCCCCACAGCACGCAGGCACCACAACCACTGCCACCCACCCACAAGCAGGTGTTGTGTTGGAAAAGATACAAAGATTTCTGGGGTAAATATTTTTCTCTCTTGGAACAGAGGTATCTCAGGTGATGTGCAGATGTTTAAGTAGCAGTTAGATCAGGGGTCAGCTAACTTTTTCAGCCATGGGCTGGTCCACTGTCCCTCAGACCTTGTGAGGGCCCAGACTTTAATTGGGGGGGGGGAGGAATTCCTATGCCCCACAAATAACCCATTTTAAATAAATGCATTTTAAATAAAATTTTAAATAAAAGCACACATTCTACTCATGTAAAAACACACTGATTCCCTGACCGTCCGCAGGCCGGATTCAGAATGCAACTGGGCCGGATCCAGCCCCAGGCCTTAGTTTGCCTACCCATGGGTTAGATGGCCATCTGTCAGGGATATTGTAGTTGAATTCTGTACTGTAGATCTTGCACTAAGGGAAAGGGACCGATAACCTGCAAGGTCCATTGTAATTCTAGAATTCTACACATCCATATATGAATAGTAGCTTTCCACTCCTCTTACGAATTCTAGGGCTGCAAAATAAGCTTCTCATCAGCCACCTTTCACAGCACAATCCTCTGCCTCTTTACTCAGATGTAAGTCCCATTGGGTCCCTAGTAAGCATACATATGATTGATGCAAATCTTTTGACTATTTTTTATTTTATTTTTTAAAGCCAGGCAGCGCCCGCGGGTGTCAAACCGTAATCAAAGCGATTGGGGGATGAAAGCAATGCTTTGGTCGATGGAACCGCTGGGCTGAGCTGGCTCATCTTTTGACTATTTAAAGGCGTGCCATCCTAGTAAACATGGAGAAGTTTTAAAAATAAATAAATATTTCTAATACAAGTGCCTACACAAGCTGTAGGTGGCAGGTGCCATCTGAGAAGAAGCATTCCTTTTCTCCCACAAACACTCTTACCTCTCACAAACACACACAGAACAGGAGATGCCTCTTGGCAGGAGCTGCTGTGAGTGTGTGCCTGGACTGCCACGTGCTCAGCCAGCTCTTATGTATGTTCCTATACACAAGATTAAGGGGTCTAGGATCTTTTGTTGGACTTATGATGTGCACTTGTTATGGTTGTGTGTGAACCTTATGCCCACAAGAAGCTCTTGCACAAAGAAACAAAGAAAGCTTGGTTTATTATAGAAAATATGAGTGACAGAATACATAAAATGCTGCTTTAGACAGCAGAGTTACAGTCTAAGCAGGTAGCAAATTACAATACATGCACACCTTGATAAAAGAGCAGAAGATTCCCTAACTCTTCTAAGAGGCCTACAGAAATGTGGGCATGAACTATAAGTAGAGAAAAGGCAGAGGGAAGAATACCTGTCCGCAAAAGGAAGCAGATTTGCGCAGAGCCCTGGGGAGACCTGGGTAAGTGCTCTCCTGTCGCAGCTAAAAGAGCTAACTAACCTTCGAATTTAAGAGATTTATACAGAGCTGCCTTTCCTATTAGGCTTACTGGCACCTTGCACCAGGGCGCTGGCCTCTTAGGGGCACCCCAGCAAGTGGGGGAGCTGCGCGGCTTTGCCGGTGGCCTCCCCTTTCCCTGCACACCCACCAGCTGTGCCCCGTCAACCATATGACTGGCGGGCGTGCAGCTTGCCTCCCAAGCCTCCGCGGAAGGAGAGTGATCCCCGCAGAGGCTTGGGGAAAGGTTGACAACAACTCTGGGAAATGGGAGGGGGGGCGCCTGAGGGATCTTTGCACCACGGTGCTGGATATGCTTAAGACGGCCCTGGATTTATATACCTTTTGCCAAGGCATGCCAGGGGAGAGGGGAGACGGCTGTGAAATGAGTGGTTTCTACAATTCCCATAGTTACTTCCGGAATTTCCTGCCTAATCCTTGCCCCACACACCTTAGTGAAAAATGGCTAAAACTGGCCATCCTGCTTGCTTAACAAAAGGGTGAAAGACTTTGGATAGTAAGACTGGCCATCTCTGTCTGTGATCTGCCTTCAAATCACCTTCCCATTGTGGGGATGCATCTCATTGAGGAGTTGAATATCCTGTACTTAGCATCTAAATTTGCATATGTTAATTCTTTAGGTCAGATGTAAAGGTAAAGGGACCCCTGACCATTAGGTCCAGTCGTGGATGACTCTGGGGTTGTGGCACTCATCTCACTTTACTGGCCAAGGGAGCTGGCATTTGTCCGCAGACAGCTTCCAGGTCACGTGGCCAGTATGACTAAGCCACTTCTGGTGAACCAGAGCAGCGCACGGAAACACCGTTTATCTTCCCACTGGAGCAGTACCTATTTATCTACTTGCACTTTGACGTGCTTTCGAACTGCTAGGTTGACAGGAGCAGGGACCGAACAACGGGAGCTCACCCCGTCACAGGGATTCGAACCGCCGACCTTCTGATCGGAAGCCCTAGGCTCTGTGGTTTAGACCACTGTGCCACTTGTGTCCCTTAGGTCAGATGTGGGTATGCCCAAATGCCTTTTAGCAGGGCTGGAATCTGGCTTCTTCCAGGATCACCAAAACTCATCATCGAGGGTCTCATGTCATATTAGAGTTATGTTAATCTTATGCCATAATCTCTACAGAGATTTAAAAAATTGTAAATTCAGATTCACACACACCTCCTCCCAGAATGTAAGAACTGATCAAGTGCAAATTAATGAAGGATTGATTGATTGATTGATTGATTGATCAATTAAGATTTGTTATGCTTAATTGGCTAGGTTTTATTTAATTTGGCAACAGACTATATTTTCCTAAAGGTTATAACCAGAAATCTCAAAAACGGCATGGATGAATCCAAACCCATACAACTAAATCTATCTATGTCTCCTTAATACCCTCCCATTAAATGATTTATGTTTGCCATGTATGCATGATATTTCTATCATATACACGCAATTTTATGTGCCATGAGTTTCCTTAACAAAACCAATGGTACAACTATGATAAATAGCACGGTAATTCTGCAGCAAATTTTGTTCCTTCTGCATGCTGGCAAATGTCGCTTAGCAACGGTTGTTAGGAGCAACTGCAGCATCTTTCATCAAATTTGGTGGTAATAGCTTCTGCAGGCGATGACAGAGGGCTACTCTGTACCTCTGAGAATACTCAAGCCTCCCCCCCCCCCATCTTCCTCCCCTAGACAAATAATCCCTCACATTGTGCCATGTACCAGGCAGGAGAATTATTAACAGTTAACAATTTAAAGAGATTACAATTGCCGTTCTGGAGAGGCGATGTGCGTTGCCCTTCCGACTGCACCAAAGAGCCACTAGCTCATTTTCTGAAACTGCACGACAGCTTGCCCTCTCCCCCAAGCCTGTTTAAAATTCAAGCCATCATCCTAAAAATGGGTTAGGAACCAATGTCACATGGTATAAAGAAACCCCTGTTATTAACTGCCTGCTGAGATGTCTCTCTTTAATGTACTTCCAGGTCTTTAAAGCCACACCTGCATCAGCCGAGAAGCCCATTTCTGATCCGCCTTTTGTCTCTTAGACCGGCCACTTCCTTACTGAAACATCTGATGGCACAGAAGAACCTCTACAACAAACAAATCTGTCAGTTAACGCCTTTCTCCAGTGATAGCTTTTCTTTATTTTGAATTTCAATCCAAGACACTTTAGCTGCTATGCAACTTTTTTTAAAAAAGACAATTCACATTTTACGCAGTCTAACCTGGGGGGGGGGGGGGGAGTATGTCAGCTTCAATCAAATGTGACCCTTTCCACTGGAGAAAAGTACCTCAAAGCCAAGCCGTATGGGAAGGTGGCAGATTCACTGGCTGATTGCCCCCACCCTACAGGCAGGAGGTGGAGAACAGGAGCACAAAACCCCTTTGGCCTCAGAGGATCTTAGCAGGGAACTTTCAAATATAGTCAAGCTCTTTCTTTTTAAAGGACAATGGGGGTGTGCTTGGATCACCACTAAAAAATTCAGTATCTATGGAAGTAGTCAGTTTAAAAGAAGTTTACAAATAATGTCCAGGAATTCATTTAATTTTGTGAAATGGACAAAAGTCCCTGCTCTGTTTCTGCCAGTAGGGCTCCTTTTGGTATTAGATTCTTGGGTAGAAATAAAATGCCAGGACTGAGAGAGAGGAAGTCCTGAGCAGGCGGAGGGTTCAGACCTCCTAACCACGTATCCCTTTGTGTCTAAAACTGGACCTCCATCCTCTGGCTGCTTACAGGGTTGGGGGCAGCTGCATGTTTGAACACACAGAACAGTCGCCATCCCATTTCGTTGGCCCTTCCTGCCAGTCCAAAGGCAAGCATATAAATATTTTATTCCCAAATCAATTCTAGTTGCTGCTCCCAATTCTGTCTTTAAGGTTGTTATCTCTTCCATTATTCAGACCTTTGGGAGGGGGGGAATGAGTGAGGAATAAATGGAGGGAAAGTGGGACTCTTAGCGTAAAGATCCCCTCCAGGATGATTATTGGCAGAACTAACCAAAAGAAGGGGGGGTCGAGTTTAAGATGAGAACTGTTTATCTAAAAATGTTTTGGTGAACTGCATTTATTTACAAAACAGCAGGAATTTTCCAAGATATCTTCATATATTAATTTGCATTTAAATTACCTCATTAACCAGAATGGTGTATTACTCAATCCCTATTTGTCTTCCAGGAAAGAGATGTGTCTCCTAAAATGAAGGGAAGACTGACTGCCTGTTAAATCCCAAACCCCAGAGTGAGGAGGGGACATATTCAGATTACAACAGCCAAGGAAAGTCAAAGGGTTAAGTTACAGGTGAGGCGTTTGGCTGTAGGACAGGGTGCGTTGCCTGGCTTAGCTATTGGACACTTTCACCGGATCTCTGGGCAACTGCTCTGTCTTACAATAGTCTCCTTCATGAGTAGAACAGGATCTGGAAGGAAAGAAAACTATTCCATAAGTTTGGAAGCAGCGTGCAAGTACTCATTCTGTAAACGATGAACCCTCTCAGCGTTCGTGTTCCAGTGTCAGAAACTATTTGAACCCCTACAACTCTGTGGAAGCCTAAGCTGCAGCCTGGCCAATAATAATAATAATAATAATAATAATATCCCTTTTACAGAATAACCGTCAATGTTGAAAGGGTAGCCCTTCCTGGCTTTTACCACCTCTTCAAAGAAAGTAACAGATATAGAAGAAAGTTTCAGACCACCACCGCTGGATTTTAGTGCAGCGCCCTCTGCCCATATTTTGACATAGAATTATGGTCATGACAAAGAGGAAATGCATTGCCGCAAAATAGGAAGGAGAGAGAGAAAGAGGAAGAAAAAGAGGTTTGCATAAAATCTACACATTCTAATTTGCTATGATTGCTCTAATTTAAATAGAATTGCAAAACATCTCACCATAGAAGGAATGGCTGTGACCAGGCAGGTGCCCCGGCTGCTTCCTTGCTCTGTTGTCCTAGTGCTAGCCGTTGGTGGCCAACCTCACAGGCAAAACCGCTTCCTGTGATCAACAGCAGCTCCCACATCCTTCTCCCAAATCCATTTGGGTTCTAACATACTGCTGGGACTAGTAGCATTTTGCAACAGATTGCTCTCGGCAGAAACGAAGCATTTGAAGAAGGCGCGTGTATGAAATCTCTCTCTCGCATGAACACGTTTCCCAAAGACGGGCTACCCCCTACCACCACCATATCTTTAGCAGAGAAGGACTTGCGATGCACTCCCCAACGGACTGGAGGTCCTTCATCTTACAAGAAAGCCAGTCACCAGGAAAACATTTGCTGTAGCTTTGCATTAGCTGTGGAGAAACAAGTGTCTCCATGACTGGAACTAATGCAACCTGCAAGGAAATCAATGCAGGCTCACGGGGGCAGAGTATAGGGCAGATAACACAGAAAGAAAGAAAAGTCAAGAGCCTTACAAATCGTCTCGCTTCTGCATCATTTTGTTTTCTAAAGATAAGGCTTCCTCACTAAAATTTCCTCAAAGTGGACTTCAGTTTCTGGCTATCTCAAGCTGCCATCAAAAGAAAGAGAGGCGACTTCAATAAAAGCCTGGGGATTTTCTACCTGGCCCCACTTTGGAAGCCTCGGTTTTCCAGGGAAAGTCCTTTACACCCAAAAGGCGCATCATGCATAAATTCTGGCCACTGCCCAGTGTGAGCGGCAGATACTGCAAACATTGCCAAGAAAGAGAGGAAACGCATCACAATGAGAAAGGTTGCAGATTTGCATAAAATTTCCATGCACTAATTGCTATGAATAGATGCAAATCTAGATATCAGTAATATTATTTTAAAATAATATCATAATTTATTCAATTTAGCTAGAACTAATTGTTGTAATTTAAATAGAAACACAATATGTCTCATTCTAGTGAGGACGACCCTGGGGAAGATGACCTGTGTGCCTGCTCAGTTTGTTGTTCAAGTGCTATCTACCCGTTCCTCATGTGTGTGTTTTTAAAATATTTTAAATGCCTGGGACAAGACAGCTCTTCTAACAGAAAGGGGTGGTGGGATCTGCGGCTCTCCAGATGTTGCTGGATTGTAGCTCTCCTCCTCCTTGACCATTGGCTGTGCTCATGAGGCTGACGTGAGTTGCCCCAGGCCCCACACTCCTTTAATAAGAGGGTGTGTTGAAGCAGGATAACTATAAAGGCAGAAAACTTTCCTGCATAAAGTAGGGGACACAGCCCACGGATGGTCCAGGAATCAGCGTGTTTTTACATGAGTAGAATGCACCCTTTTATTTAAAATGCATCTCTGGATTATTTGTGGGGCCTGCCTGGTGTTTTTACATGAGTAGAATGTGTGCTTTTATTTAAAATTCATCTCTGGGTTATTTGTAGGGCATAGGAATTTGTTCATTCCCCCCCAAAAAATATAGTCCGCCCCCCCCCCCACAAGGTCTGAAGGACAGTGGACTGGCCCTCTGCTGAAAAAGTTTGCTGACCCCTGCTCAACAGTGGCAACCATGGTTTCCTGCTGCATGGGTCTATGTTATTGTTTGTGGGGTTTTTTTTTTAGAATTTTGTAGCCTGCTTTGAGATTTCTTATATTATAAAGTGGTATACAAGTAACTTACTTTTTCAAAAATGAAAATATATAAATCCCTGTTGTGAATTTTGCATTGAAAGTGAAGCCAGCTGATCTGTTTAGTCATGGGGGAGTCCAAGATCACCACACAAGGAACCCTAGAAAATGTATGTGTGAATATGTGGGTGTTTGTGTGGAAAGCTATCGACTTCCTCAGAGGCATCACCACCAGAGCACCTCTCATTCTTCAGTTTTCTGATCGCTAAGCAAGCAGTTCATTTCCACAGATGGATAACATGCAGGACAGAATTGTCAGGAGTGACACTTTCCTGCAGAGAGCTTCTGGTTCTTGGGAAATATCCAGGGCAGTCTAATAAGAATGAACTAGCTCATAATGATAACCTACAGTTTGACAGTTGACTATTACAATTAATGCACACTGCAACAAGAAGAGCGGATTACACCTCCAATGGCTACCACGACACAGTTGCATCTGAAAGACAAGTCACAGCGTACACAGCGTAACACAGAGGGACCCCTGCTCTACAAGAAGAACCACATCTGTAGAGGTGGCAATGAAAACAACTTGTGTGTTTTAAAATTAATTATGAGCAACTCTACTAGTTTTGGCAAAGCCAAGCCAAAGGTTTTCATGGACATGCATATGAACACACATAAATGCACCAGCGGTTGCTGGTGTCTGCTGGGGCTGGAAAGTCAGAAGGCAGGGAGACCATCAGTAGGTGGAGGAACAGACAATGTCAGGTAGAGCCAGCTCATTCTAGTTTAGTCCCCATCCTCCTCCCTGCTGAGACAGGATAGCATCTTCAATCTCTCAAGGACTGTCCCATGGAAGGTGGAGTAAGCTTGCTTCCTCCTACTCTGGAGCAGAGGTCCGAAACCAGTGGCTTCAAGTTACAAGAAAGGAGACTCCGACTCAACATCAGGAAGAACTTTCTGACAGGAAGGGCTGCTTGACATTGGAATGATCTCCCTCAGGAGACGGAGGCTGGATGGCCATCTGTCAAGTATGATCTAGTTGAGATTCTTGCCTTGCAGGGGATTGGACTAAATGACCCTTGGGGTCCCTTCCAACTCAAATTCTGATTCTATAAGTTCTCCATGGGCAACATCCACAGAAAGCCCGAATTGCCACTTGTTCTGATTCAGCATTAAAGATAAAGTTTTCCTAGGGATAGTGGTGGGGCAAAAAAAATAAAAGCACTCAGACAGGGATCATGAGAGTGCAGACCTCTGCCCAGAAATGCCCTGCACCTTCCAGACACAGCTCTGAGATTTCAAGCTCCAGGTGCAATTGCTCCTTTTTTCACCATGAAAACCCACTCTGGAAAGCTGAAACGCATCAAACAGCAATTATGGTCTGCTCTGAGCAGGTTTTTATGAGGAAAGCTCCAGAACAACAAAAAAAGGAGTGCTTGGACAAGGAGCTTTCAAGTGTGGGTCTTACCTGGAAAGCCCCAAGAGGAGGAAGGTAACAGTCAGTCCAACGCCCGGACTGCTAATATGTAAGAACAGAGGCAGATTTAGGGGCGAGTGACCAGTTTGATCGCACTGGGTATGGAGCCACAACTATTATGCAGAATGAAAGGTGAGAGGCACCGAATGCTGCCGTTGCACCGGGCCCCACTGAAATTAGAGACCCCCAGGTCCACCACTGGTCAGAATGCAGGCAGGTGGAGGAGCAAAGTACTGTTGGTGAGGCAGTGTGTATATCTTTTTAAAAACAAAAAAACAAAACCCCCCCAGCAAAGTCTTCTGTTCTGTCAACTCCTTGTTCCTTTCATTTCCTGTGTTTTAAACATCCTAAAACCTCTCTCTGTACAGACCACTTCTACTCTGCTGGCAGCAGCTCTCCATCTACTAAAAAATGAGACCCCTATCCTGCTCCAGGCCACATCCCACTACAATAGGAAAGGCACGGGGGAAAGTGATGACTGTGCACATAGGCGCCGACTCCATGGGGCCTGAGGGGGCCCGAGCCCCCTCAAAAAATCGTTTGGGGGGGCTCAGCCCCCCCAATAATCTCCGGCGCCCCTCCAGCAGAGCGTCATCGCCGCCCCTCCCCCAGCCCAAAATGCACAGGGAGGGTCGGGCTGCATGCCTCCTGCCCTCCCTCCCGAGCAAAAGCTCCACCCAATTTCCTTCGGAGCTGATTAATAGGCGCAGGACGCTCTCCCCTATTCGCTCACGAGGAGGCGGCGCCACTTTATCTGCATATTCATGAGCTTATTTATTATTCATGAGCTTTCGCGGGCTCCCCCAATATTTTTTATAAGTCGGCGCCCCTGACTGTGCACAACTTGGGCATGGCTGGGAATGAACGTTAGGAGGTCAACCTTAATTAAACAGGCAGGTTTTAAGGAGGGATTTGAAGGAAATGAGAGGGGGGAAGTGTTCTGGGAGAGAGACTCAGATGTGGTTTCACTGCAGAATTTACGTTACATACCATTGGCCTTCTTGGGATGAAGGTAGATCACTCCTCCCTGGAAAGCCCACCCTAACCTGCTGCAATATCAGAGAGCCAACACAGTGCCCTCCTAACGCTCTGGGCTATAAAGCCCCGTGCCCACACTAGCAAAACTGCCCAGTGCGGACTGAGCATGCTCAGCAGCAAAAGGATGCTTGGCATCTGCTTGTGGGGACAAAATATGGGGAAGAAGGGAAGGAATGCCCTGTCCTGGAGCAGCGCATGACTGGCGCACGGAACAAGAACGCCACTGGTGGAAGGGAGGATGGGCTGCAGTGTTTTGCTGCAAGTCCGTCTGATCTCAATTTAAAGCCCTAAGAGATGAAATTGTTCTTTAAGGTATTACTCAAAACAGAAAATTAAACCTGAGAATGCCAAACAGTAGCCTAGACCTGAACCAGTGAGAATGAAGAGAAATGCCTTCAGGCTATTTCAGCAGCAATATATTAATGTTAATTTATGTGTGTAAAACTGGAAGCCTTTCACCAACAGATAAAAAATAGAAAGAGCCCTCTTCTCACACTGAGGGTCACTGCCTGGGCACACCCCCACCCCCCCCCCATTACACATTGCCAGAGGCACAAGTCCTCCTGCTGCATACGGCATTCATTTATTCTGCATGATTTTAAAAACAAGGAGGGGGCCTGTTGTATTCCTTTAAAGATGTAAGAGAAAAACAGAATTGCCCACAGTGCAAAAGGAACCTTATCAACTGCAGCACATACAAAATGGCAAGATATTCACCACATGGTGTATCCGTGTTCAAGCGTGCACACTTAACATTCATGAACTAGAAAAAAAAAGATCACCCACACCCACACACACCTCTGAGCCATTTAACTTCCAGAGATCCTGGGAAGGAGTCCCAAACCTGATAAATAATGACAATTCTATAACAACTTACACTAACCTTTTTTTGACTCCACCCCAAAGTCTGCCTAAGTGACAAATTGGATCCAAAATAAGGGCAATGACTTTCCACAGAAAGGTGCTTCAAGAAAATCAGGAATATTCTCTGATCAATGAGAACAGTTAGGACAGTTAACCATTCCTTCTCAACTGTATATAGAATCATAGAATCATAGAATCATAGAGTTGGAAGAGACCACAAGGGCCATCGAGTCCAACCCCCTGCCAAGCAGGAAACACCATCAGAGCACTCCTGACATATGGTTGTCAAGCCTCTGCTTAAAGACCTCCAAAGTAGGAGACTCCACCACACTCCTTGGCAGCAAATTCCACTGTCGAACAGCTCTTACTGTCAAGAAGTTCTTCCTAATGTTTAGGTGGAATCTTCTTTCTTGTAGTTTGGATCCATTGCTCCGTGTCCGCTTCTCTGGAGCAGCAGAAAACAACCGTTCTCCCTCCTCTATGTGACATCCTTTTATATATTTGAACATGGCTATCATATCACCCCTTAACCTCCTCTTCTCCAGGCTAAACATGCCCAGCTCCCTTAGCCGTTCCTCATAAGGCATTGTTTCCAGGCCTTTGACCATTTTGGTTGCCCTCCTCTGGACACGTTCCAGTTTGTCAGTGTCCTTCTTGAATTGTGGTGCCCAGAACTGGACACAGTACTCCAGGTGAGGTCTGACCAGAGCAGAATACAGTGGCACTATTACTTCCCTTGATCTATAAATCCCAGTTGTCCAAACAGGCTGCAGAGAAACCTTACTCAGAGCCTTCAAAGTGACTTCAGTGACATAATTTATCGCCAAATGAAATGTGGAGATCACCTTGAGGGTCTGGCTACATGTTACACATGCAACAAGAAAAACAGCCAGGCTCCATCCCAAGAGTCAAAGAAAGCTTTCCTTGAAATTCTCTTGTTAGCCTGATCTGTTCGTCTCTACTAAATAAATGCTATCCACAACCAGTGACCATGACCTGTACTATACAGGAGCTCAGGTTATACCAGAATGGTCCCTGCAGCTCCTATACTCAGCAGCCTGTAAATCTATTCACTGCAGGTCTTGTTTTCCTCAGGCCGGAATGTGATCATCTGATATTCCATTGACCTTCACTTTCTGCAACAAGGCTGCTTTTATCCTGCTTCAAATGAAAATCATACTTGAATGGATGGTTCATTTGAAGCATTTGCAGCTGTGAACACTAACCAAAGGCTGTGTTTATTAGTTGAATTAGCATCAGATATAAGACTTTCACTTTATGCCTCCATCAGAAAGTGTCTTGAGAAAGTGTCACAGACTCTCTTAAGCTTCCAAGTGGCTCCGTTACCTTGGATATATAAAAAAAATCATGTCCGTCACCCTCCTCCCCCCAAGAGATGACACCCAGCTGACCTGGGAAACACTCAGAGCTCAAGAGAGGAGCTGTGGAGAGATAGGAGATATATGCTGTCTTGTCTAGCTTTTAATCACAGTGAATTATTTTGCCAGGACACTCTAATCAAAGTGAAAACTGTTTTTCAAGTCTATGCAAGTCACACAAGCCATGATAACAGCTGCAATTATTTGGAAGCTCAGGAATGCAATTTCTGAATGCATCCTGTATCACTGACAACAGGCAACGACACATTTTTAAAATCACACCATACATACCGGTACATACATACATATTTCCATCTTCACAGTTACATCAGCTTGAATAACGAAAAGTTCTATTGAACCCAATGTAAATGAGTTTATTGAGCTGAACAATTTAGAAAAAAGGGTTTCTCTGACAGCTCAAAATATTTACACGAAATAGTGTGCAATAGGGTCAAATCTGCGTTGATAAAAGTACCAAAAAAATTGCATTGTTCCCATTGGCTCCAAGTTCATACAACTGATTGAACTGTGGATTAAGTGAGTTATACTAACGATACATTAAATCGACTCATTTGTGCTGGGGATTACAGCCAGGACAAGGCCTCGTTCACGGTTGCACATGAAGCAAAACAGGAATGACAAAGGCATGCAGAGTCCACCTCAAAACTATCACAGTGGTTCTCAAACTTTTTCCCTGGGTCACACTTTCAGAATAAAAAATTGCTTGCACCACATCAAATTTTTAATTGATAGGAAATACATTCGAAAGATTTATAACAGAAGTCCGGACTGCAGTCCCTAAGGCATGTGGATGGTGCCTTCCACGCCTCCTTCCAGCAGCTCCTGCAGCCAAACATCTTGCTCTGCTTTCCTTTGGACTACATGGGGGCGGGGCATGTCGTCTGGGCAGCCCAGGACCTCCAGACACACTGTCCAGGCTTGTGCCCCAAGGAGGTCACTTCTGCATTTCAGTTGTTGAATTGCTTGGTTCAAACGCTGAACATTAGGGAGGTTCTCATTAACATGCAAACTGAACAGAATTCTTCCCCCATCCCTAGGTCCAGATAGAGGGCTTGGCTTTCCTGTTAAAAGGACTGGGTAGCAGGGAGTGGGAAAGGCCTCTGGCTGAGACCTTGGAGAGCTGCTGCCGCTCAATGGAGGCGGCTTGGGTTCAGAGGAACCACCCAGTAGGTGTTTCCCTATTACATAAGTGACAAGAGCTCTGCCCTCCCTTTTGCCTGGTAAACTGGCTTTGCCACCAAGATGCAGTGACATCAGAGAGCCTGCCAGGCAATGTTAAGAGGCCTTCAACAAATATTTTACAAAATGCAATCTTTACTATACAACATCCTCGGCAAACGACGGAGGAAGGGAACGAGAAAGCCTCCAGTTTGCATCAGATTACTTTATCCTGCTCACTGTGGGGTGGGAGGCTGTTCCCCGATGACTGTGACTCCCTGTTCCATTTCCTGCACTAGCAAATGCTTTGAACATTCCTTCCAGAAGCACTTTGTTTGAGGACATCATGCAAATGGGTGAGGAGGGGAGGAATACCCTGGAGTTTCCATAAATGGCACAGCATAAATAAGGCATGAGCAAACAGGCTTGTCTGAAAATACGATGCTACTACAAAAGGGGAGGGAGACGCTCCCTTTCCACAAATGTTGTGGCCTCTACTGGAAGTCTTAGGGGCTTCTGTGGAATAGTGTCAGAGACGTATTTGGAGCCAAGGTATTTGAAGGGGTGCTGCTTCTCCAAATCCCACAGGTCTGCTGGGAGTAGCTAAGCTACCATGCAAGTGGGATTATTTGTATGTGCTTTTCACCCCAACAGCTAAATGATGTTGTATAAATCATAATGAAATAACAGGATTTCAAGTTTTAAAATAGGTTTCATTTATTAATGTTAAGATTGAAATAGATAAAGTGAAATGTGAGGACACTCAATCAGAGACTGAACAAGGGCATCTCTCTTGTTACGTTTAAGAGACTTCTGAGTAACACAAAGTTCATTTTTAACAGTCACAGGCTGTGTAAAGGTGGACAGATAGCAAGTCTGTCTTCACTGTCAGAGTTCAAACCTGGAAAAATTTCCCCCCCTTTTTTTATAGAGTGGGACAAAAAATGAGTGACAATAAAAAATTTTAAAAACCTGTTACATTACCATATATTAATATACAGATGTAGATACAGTGGTACCTTGGGTTAAGAACTTAATTCGTTCTGGAGGTCTGTTCTTAACCTGAATCTGTTCTTAACCTGAAGCACCACTTTAGCTAATGGGGCCTCCTGCTGCTGTGCTGCCGCTGCTAGAGCATGATTTCTGTTCTCATCCTGAAGCACAGTTCTTAACCCGAGGTAATATTTCTGGGTTAGCAGAGTCTGTAACCTGAAGCGTCTGTAACCTGAAGCATATGTAACCCAAGGTACCACTGTATTCTTATTATCCTAATACACATATAATTGTCAATAACCTAATATATTCTTTGCAAACTCATTCCAAGTGTCATTGTATTTATCCAAAGAAAGTCTGTGTCTACAAACTGTCCATTCATATGTTGCCATTGTTGTCATGTTGTCAAGCCATTGATTAAGGGGAATCATATCTCGATTCTTCCAATTCCAGGCTACCATGTTCCATCCTGGAAGATAAGGACACTAGATGTAACAGGAGCTCTGTTTAGATGCTGAGCCCAAAAGTGCCAAGTGGGGGGGACGGGGACCTCAGCATGCCACATTCCTTCCCAGCCAGGGAGGTCGGGATGGCAGGCGCCAAGACAAGTGCAGTGAGCAAAGGCAGTTGGTGGTGGCGGCATGGCAAGGCCAGTCACTCTGCCTGCCTTCTTCCCTCCCCCAGCCGAGCGCCCAGCTCTCCTGTGCTACAGCCAAATGTGGCGGCTGCAGGGCTCCCATGGCTGGTGGCTCCGCCTCCACCTCCTCTTGGCGCCACTGCTGGTGGGAGGCTGCTTCAAGCCTCCTTCCCTCCATGGCAGGAGGAGGAGGAGGAGCCAGCCAGCCACTGGAGATGCACCGCGGTCGACTCTGCACTTCGCCTCCAGGTTTTTTGGACATGGGGGAGAGGCTTCTTTCCCCAAAATACAGGGGGCCCAAAAGGCCTTGGCCCCCAGGAGCTGGCACCCATGTCTCAGATGCACTTTGTTCTTTCATTTAAATGTTATGTATTTTGCACCTTCTACAGATCTTGGGGCCTTCGTAGAAAAATGAAGTAGATCCAACAAGCGAAAAGTTTGACTGTTCCGGGTTTATGGGGAAGAGCTTCCTGAAAGCCCTTGCATGGTGACTCTTTTTTTCATTTTTAAAGAAAGAAAACACTTTAGAAAATAGCTGCTAGTCCTACAGGCACAAACAGTTAATTTGCAGTTTGTGCTTTATAAGATTTGCAAGTGGGAATATAATTAGCATAGCCTGGAACACCTCTTAGAGTCTCCTTCTGTACACATAAATAAACCAAATGAGTGTGTCTTACTGGACTCTAATTCCATAAATAAAACTGGAAGGCAGGACAATAACAGGAGAGGGGAAGGTATAAGGACCACCAAAGCCCGATTCTGATCTCCCCCCACCAGATGGAGCAGGCCATGGGGAGACATAAAGTTTCCTGCCTCTTCCACATTTATGGCTCTTGCTCATCATGGCTCTGGCCCTCTCAAGCGTATGAAGTGAAGAAAGAAGAGAGAGGGAAATGAGGTGATTGCTTTCGGAAGGCAATGCTTAAGAAGAGGAACCATATGGTTTTGAGTTGGCTCCGTTGTGGAAGCCAGGAGACTAATAATCCCAGGGTTTATTGGACTTGGCAAAAAGGCACCCAGTGGCACCACTTCTTTCATTCACTGCCAAAAGAAGCCCTCTATGGCGGGAAGCTGCATACTGAACAGCAGTTGCTTCGTGGGGCATATTGAATTCACGTCTGCCAAGAGCAATGGGAAGATTGTCAATTTGCAATTCAAATCGCCACACCGCCTTCCCTTCATCAGTTCCAATACGGTGAGAAGGCTTTGTCTAGTTTTGCAATGGACTCCCATCTTCTAATAAACTTTCACTCTTGGTTGAACACAACTGCCAAGAGTGTTGTGCCAACATTTTCTACCACTCCCCTCCAGACCATTCTCTATTAACAGGGAAAGAAATTGCAACTGAAAATTTTCAAAGGGGAGAGAAAACTTCAGTTAAATTCTCATGGGTTGGTGGTAGAAATCATTTCATGTGCATACTTAAATTTCAAGGTGGGCCAAGGGGTGTTTGTGTCCTTTCTTACATTCAACAAATCATCTCTCTGGTGGTCTGCACTCTGCAGCCTTCACAAGAGCCTGTACTTCCTGAAAAACTCATGATGACCTTCCAGATGTTGAACTACAACTCCCACCATCCATTTGGCCATGCTGGTTGGGGCTGATAGGAATTGGAGTCCAGCAACATCTGGAGGGCCACAACATACCCTCCAACATTTCTCCCATGAAAAAAGGGACATCCTAAGGAAAAGTGGGACATTCTGGGATGAAATCAAAAACTGGGACTGTCCCAGGAAAATAGGGACACTTGGAGGGTGTGCCACAAGTTCCCATCCCTGGGTGAAGATAAGGAGCATGAGCACACACTCACAGCTATTACCAGCTTTAGGGCATAGTCTGATTAATAATTATCATATCTCACCTTTAAATACGGAGTAAGAATTCCTAGTCAAAGGAGCTGGATTCACCATACTATTTGTATTTTGAGTCTGCTATTTTCAAATGTTCGCAATATCACTAAATTTTGCATTATGAATACATGGGGGGAGGGGAGAGATCAGAATCTTTAGGGTTTATGTTTCAATAAGCAGAGAGTTAGAGCACTGGAGTCATATCTGTTGATATTTATTTGGTCTAAGTCAAGTTGCTGCATTACTGAAAAGCAACTAGATAGATAATGTGCATTCTTACAGCCAAGGATCCCTGCTCTGTTAATGGAACTGCACATCATTTCCAGTGGCTCCAGGTCTCTGGGGAAGCCAGCAAGAGGTAATGGCACATATGTGCAAAATTTAATTATTTGGGATAAATTATGTATTTTACTACTTTAAATTATCAGTCTGCACAGAACAAGTGATAAAAGCCAGTGTTTGAAAGTAAGTATGTACATGCAAAAAATACGGTATACGAGATCGTATATTGTACAGGTGGAAATGGCACAAAGACACCTGTCATTGCCCACCTTCTGCCATGAGCCCTGGCCCACGCATATGGGCTTATGATACACAGCCATCCTTCCCAAGTCTCACTTCTCTGAATTTTGCAGTGCAGATTTTGTACAGTCAAGTAACGTGTACAAAAATGCATATGGTAGGGGGACGTGCATAAAAATATATATATTAGTGGAAATAGCATACAAAACGCACTGTATCAGGGGAAATTGCTCTGCAAAAATATAATTTGACAAAATTACACACAAAAATATATGTATTAGGAAAAATCAAACTAAAATGCTGATGAATTTTCATGAGCATTTTTTAAAAAAATGCAAATTGCTGTACAAATATGAAGATTTGAATTTAAGATAGATAAAATGAGAAACCCTGAGAACTGAAATGGACAGATCCATCCATCCTTTGTTGTGGTTCCCTTTTGCGTGCATACTTACTTAGGTATGCTGCTCCATTAATGTGTAAAACAGCCTATCATTAATTAATGGCTAAGGAGGCCGATGAGGGGGGCAGTGAGCCATACAGGACAAACAGTTATAGTTGTCTTCTATTGCCTTGCCACTGTTTTATTTCCATATATATATATATATATATATATATATATATATATATATATATCTAGGACAAGTTGCGGGGAATTTACCACAAATGGTTTCCAGCACCTCTTGACACTCCCTAATGACAATGAAGGAATTGGATTGTATTTTGCAGATCTCCAGTCCAAGCTATAATCAATAAAAATTGATTTCAACTTGCCATGTCTTCATTACTTTAGCCACAGATGTATTAAGTTCTACAAATAGTTCTGGATATTATCCACCAGCTTAATAAGTTGCTGAAATTGTCCTGTTCATTTCTTTCCTTATTCATCTTCATCATAACAGTACAAGGAGAATTTTGCCATAGTTCTCTTTCTGCCGCTCTTTCCAGAAATATTGATTCCAGGAAATAAATGGAGGAAGACTTAAAGGAATCAACTTGATTGGGTTTAGTAATGTATATGTATATACGTATATGTATATGTATATGTATATGTATATGTATATGTATATGTATGTATAGTAATGTATATGTATATGACCAGAGCTGCTGGTTCTTTTAAAATAACTAAAGGCATGCAATGAACAAGAAACCCCACCATGAAATGATTAGCAGGGCAATCCTATACATGACTACTCAGAAGTACCGGTAGGTCCCATTTAGCCCCGTGGGGCTTCCTCCCAGGGGAGTGTCCCTGGCCTTGGGCACACTGCCAATCCCCAGTGATATGATCTCCCCTTGACCCATGTCAAGGCCTCCTTCTCCGGCAGGAGGTCTCCTCAGGGCAATGCCAGCATTTGCTTGTTTACTTTAGTTTATTACAGAATATATTTCTATCCTGCCTTTCCAGACCCTCAAAGTATCTATCAAAAGAAAGAATAAGATCGTAAAAGAATTAAGAACAGAACAGAACAAACAAGCAAAGCCCAGAGCAAAATAATAAAAATACAAAATACAAAACAGCAATGAGAGGTATTACAAATCAATTTTCAAGTAATCCAAATGCCTCAGGAAAACAAGTAGATTTCCATTGATCACTGAGAGGGTATGAAACCAGGGGCACATCTCTTCAGAGGGCATTTTATATATCTGAAAAGTGAGAAAACATCTGGTTCGGAGCTTTTGTTCACAAAATCCAACTGGGAATGCCAGGCAGTCACCAGTTTTGGGATACTGTATTACAGTGGTGCCTCGCAAGACGAAATTAATTCGTTCCGCAAGTCTCTTCGTCTTGCGGTTTTTTCGTCTTGCGATGCACGGTTTCCCATAGGAATGCATTGAAAATCAATTAATGCGTTCCTAGGGAAACCGCCTTCAGACAGTCTGTCCCCGGACCTCTTCTGAAGGCTGGGGGGGGGACAAGGGCTTTTCTTCCCACCCCCAGCATTTTAAAAAACCCCGGGACAGCGGAGGACTTCTCCGCTGTCCGGGGCGATCTTAAAATGCTGGCGGGCAGCATTTTAAAATCGCCCCGGACAGCAGAGGACTTCTCCGCTGTCCGGGGCGATTTAAAAGCCCCTGGGAAGGCAGGCAGGGGGGACAAAGACTTTCGCCCCCTGCCCGCCTTCAGAAGGTGTTCACGCCCCCCGCCCCGCTTCGGAACAGCGTTCGCTGCCGACCCCCAGCATTTTAAAATCTCCAAGGGACAGCAGAGAAGTCTCTGTCCCAGGGAGATTTTAAAATGCTGGGGGTCGGCAGCGAAGCGTTCGCTCCCGACCCCCAGCATTTTAAAATCTTCCCGGGACAGAGACTTCTCTGCTGTCCCTTGGAGATTTTAAAATGCTGGGGGTCGGCAGCGAACGCTTCGCTCCCGCCCGCCAGCATTTTAAGATCGCCCGGGGCAGGCGGGGGGGAAGGCAGGCGGGGGGGAGCAAAGACTTTTGCCCCCCGCCGGCCTTCAGAAGAGGTCCTCTTCTGAAGGCCGGCTGTGGGCGAAAGTCTTTGCTCCCGACCGCCAGCATTTCCCTATGGGCTTTCGTCTTGCGATGCAAGCCCATAGGGAAATTCGTCTTGCGAAGCGCCTCCAAAACAGAAAACCCTTTCGTCTTGCGGGTTTTCCGTCTTGCGAGGCATTCGTCTTGCGGGGTACCACTGTATTTATTTTCTATCTATTCACCACACCCTTCCATCCATTTGGGTTTCCAAGACAGCTCACAAAAAAATCAAACAACAACATAAATTAGGGAGACGAATTTGCCATGAGTCCTGGAGGCAGGGGCGGAGGAAGGGGGCGGTGGGGGTGGTCCGCCCTGGGTGTCATCACTGAGGGGGGGCTTGGCACTTGGCGCGCTGCCCACCCGCGACTCTCAAGCCTACCCCGAGCCGTTGGGGGAAGGGGCGGAGCTGCGCCGCCTTGCCGCTAGCCTTCCCCCTTCGTTTTGACAGCTCGAGGGAGGCTTGGGAGTCGCAGGTGGGCGGTGTGCCATTGCCCCCCACTCCTGGGCTGCTTCCGAGGGGGAAGCCTCCTCCAAGCTGTCAAAAGGAGGAGGGAAGAGAGGAAGGCTGCTGGCAAAGTGGTGTGGCTCCCTCCCCTCCCCCCAGGAAGCAGCCCATCATGGACAGCTTGTTCTGCCCCCACGGGTGTCTCACCCCCGGGACACTTGCCCCGCCCCCATGGCCCCACCCCCGGGTGCACAGCATGTGCGCCGCTCCAGGTGCCAGAGCAGCTAGCTCCGCCTCTGCCTGGAGGATCAGCTCCCTGCCTTGCAGGCCGAGATTGACTCCAGCTACAAAAAGCTGAAGTGGCTGAATAGGGGAGGATCTTCGCGGGATGCTGTTGCTGTTTTTATTTATTTGATTATATACTTGTATTCTGCTTTTCCAGCAATAATGTTGAGCTCAAAGAGGCTCATAGACATAACAGGAGAATTTAAAAATTAGGAAATATGACAATCACTATGATCATATAAAAAGCACAACAGCACATAAATAAGGCAAAAAAACAAAAGTCATCAAATTAATACATATTCAAACTTGTAGTGATTTAAAATACAAAGAATAGCTGCCGATAAACAGCCCCATGGCAGCTGACCGTCTTCCACACATGCCCATCAAATGAGGCTCAAACGCATTTTAAATTAAATCTGTCTAGCACACCTGTTTCCAAATCCAGTAATGGACAGGATGGTGCGCAGCAGGCAGAGAAGTGCCCTCAGCAATGCCCAGCGTGGAAGGAATTTGAGAAAGTGGCCCTATTTCCATTTGCAAAGTACAGTGGTATCTCGGGTTACATACGCTTCAGGTTCCAGACGCTTCATGTTACAGACTCCACTAACCCAGAAATAGTACCTCGGGTTAAAAACTTTGCTTCAGGATGAGAACAGAAATCGTGCTCCGGTGGCGCAGCAGCAGCAGGAGGCCCCATTAGCTAAAGTGGTGCTTCAGGTTAAGAACAGTTTCAGGTTAAGAACGGACCTCTGGAACGAATTAAGTACTTAACCCGAGGTACCACTGGATTGGGGAATATGAAAGTGTCAAACCACCTATGCCACGTCATGGATCCATTGTAACCCAACCTCTTCACATTCCAGGGCATTGTGTTGCCTTCAGGCTATCGCTATTTTGTGGGAGGGAATCAAGCATATACTGGAAATTTAAGTTTGCACAATTAAAGGTGATTTAGATGCTCTTGTTGCGCTAGCACAGCAAATCCACTTTTTTAAAAAAACACAAATTTAGGCAGTTAGAAAAGTGACAGTGAAATGAATGAATCTTTGCTGGGAAGCTGTAAAAAAGTCTTGCAAGCAAAAGGGCAGGTGCTCATTAATTATCATATAACCACTCCACAAATAAATAAGAACAAATGCTCAATAAAGGCCAGGCACAGTCTAACCGTGTAAGCTCTGTGCAAGAAAATCAGGATGAATGCTTAGTTAGTAGGTTATCTGGAAGAACCCTGTAACTACCAAAGCCAAGTGACAGAAAGGAAACAGGCCGTCTCAAGGAACAGTTTGATTAAAAACAATCAATAATATTCAGAAGGGTCCAGGCAGGCAGGCAGGGGGCACTGGCAATCTGGGGCTATATAAAAGGGAAAGACTGAGCTGCCCAAAGGCACACCAGGCCTCGCTCATGTGTTATGCAGCTGGGAGACAGATTGAATTATCAGGACATGCTTGGGCTTTCAAAGCAAATGCAATAACACTGGCAAGCGCTGCAATCCACAGCTCACTGACCCCTGACTAGAGAGAGGTTTGCATGATCCCTTCAAGCGTACAGTAATCATCTGCCCCTGATTCTGTGGGATGGGCAAGTCACCAAAGGCTGCCTAGAAAAAGGAATAGCGTGACGACTCTGGGCATGTACAGGCAGTTTTTGTTTCTAAACACAGGCCACCCTCTCGTAACCTGTGGACGTTGCGTTGTTGGCCAACAGGGAAGGAGGCTTCAGGCTCCCCATCCCATGATAAAGGAGTGACGCACAAACCTTCACTCTAAGGCCTCTCCACCTTCTTTAATGCATGCAGCTCAGTCTGGTTTCCCCAACACCTCAGATATCTGAGCTCTGCCTTTAGAAGTGAAGAATCAAAAGTCCTGATTTGGAAATCTGTGGTCTGGGCAGCTGCTGTACCATCAATGGCTAGTCTACTTAGCTAGTTGCCCCACACAGGAGGCGGGTGGTGCTGTGATCTAAACCACAGAGCCTAGGGCTTGCCAATCAGAAGGTCGGCGGTTCGAATCCCCGCGATGGGGTGAGCTCCCGTTGCTCGGTCCCTGCTCCTGCCAACCTAGCAGTTCGAAAGCACATTAAAGTGCAAGTAGATATATATAGGTACCGCTCTGGCAGGAAGGTAAACAGCATTTCCGTGCGCTGCTCTGGTTTCACCAGAAGCGGCTTAGTCATGCTGGCCACATGACCCGGAAGCTGTCTGCGGACAAACGCCGGCTACCTCAGCGAGTAAAGTGAGATGAGCGCCGCAACCCCAGAGTCATTTGCGACTGGACTTAACTGCCAGCGGTCCTTTACCTTTTTTTACAGTAACACACCAGAACCAAAATAGCTTTAGAAAACAAACCAAGTGGTCCTTAAATTCCTATCTCACAAGTACAGTAACAGGTGTGAGAGAGCAGAGGGAGGGAACTTTCACTGGTTGGTGATGAAGTTTTAGTAGAGTTTAAAAACAATTAATTGTACCTAAATGCTGTTTTTATCACTGCAGCCAAGTGACCGCCAAAGCCGCCCTGACCCGCCATGTTCCATAATGCTAAGAAAGGTAGCGATTCTGCGTACAAAGACTATGCAAAGTGATGACTTAGATTCACACTGAGACTTATGATGTATACATAAAATTCAGCCTTCCCTTTTTGCAAAAAAGCAAGTGCAGCTCTGCAATGACTATCAATTGTGCATCTGCTGTATCGCTGAGGCAGATGGCGCATGGATGGCGCTCCCTTCCTAAGGGTTACAATTGACACCAGCCATTGAAATGGGAACTGTGTCACCTAAAAATATCAGCTGAGGGGGAGGAATCAGCTGTCCTATCATCTTCCTCCTTTTTGAAAGGCATACACCATTGCCTTGCCAATAATGATCTCACTATTTCACATCCCATCTGAACCCCAACCTGCTGTCATAAACTGCAGGAGAAATGCTAATTGACTGAAAGAAGGAAGGACTCAAGGGCTGGGCTTTGTCATATTATTTCCAAAGATGATGTAATGTTGCATTAATAGGAATAATCACTGCCAGCAATCCTCAAATAAAGCTAACTCTTCATTAATAAACACACACTGCCAGTAGTCCTGCACATTAAAACAGAGAGGGTGGTGAAGAGCTGCCCTGGGTGCCCATGGCAACATATTCCATATAGGAGCCACTAAGGTGTCCTTGATGAGTCCCTTCCTTTAGAGCTAATGGTGCAAAGGTAATGGTCCAAAGCATTGTTTTTAGTCAGCCTGTGATTAATTAGAAAATGCATTGGGCTTTGACCATTAAGGCTTCATTTGTTCATGTTAATCAAAATCAGGGAAGGAGATTCAGGCTCCATTATTCCAAGGCTGTGTCCTTGTCCCTGCTTTAATATATTAGCTACAACACACATTTCAAACAGGTACTAGTCCAAACATATGTTCTACAACAGTTTCTCATTATCTTTTCACAAATTATGAGGAGCAAAATCCAAGGAACTGCAGGAACAATACAGCTTGGTGGGTAAAAAAAAAGAGTTTATGTCATTTTTAAAGAAATATCTCTGGGTAGGCAATTTCTAGTAATAATTTCCCCCAGGTGGGGCTTTCTAGTATGAAATGTTATGGACAGTAAAAGGTAGTGAATCCATTTTAAAAGGAAAATATGGGAAAACACCCAATGCTTTTCTTTTTATTGAACAATTCAATATACTTCATAGGAACACAGAAAGCTTCCTGGTACCAAGTCTGTCTAATGGTTCATTTAGCTAGACTAGAAATGGGTCTGGGGTCCTAGGAAGAGGTTTTTCTCACCATCTTCTACTTGACTATTTAATTGGAGATGCCAGAGACTGGACCTGGAACCTTCTGCATGAAAAACATCTGCTCTGCCACTGACCTTCCATCCCACCTGCAAAGGTGTGCCCCTCTTTCCCCCCCCCCTGCAGGAGTTGGTCTAAGTCAAAGATGGGGAATTTGTAGCCTACCAGGTGCCACTGAACTCCATCTCCCAACAGCCCCCACCAGCATAGCCAATGTCAAGGTGATGATGGGAGTTGTAGTCCCACAACACCGGAAGGCCTCTCGATTAGAGGGTGTGCAGCCATGGGGCGCTGACTCACAGAGAGCATGACACCTCTGGATCAGCCTGGCTGACCTGCTGTGAGGTCAGGCAAAAACAAAAAGGCCACAGAGCAGGACCTTTTCCTTCCCCAGCATTCACAGATGCAGCTCCTCAGGGACCCTGGGAGAGAGAATACCCTCTCCCAGACCAGATTTGGATATAGCTCTCCGCCTCAGTACTGTTGGCACTTTTAGGCAGGAGCCATCTCCAGCCACCCCCAGAGACATCAAGGCTTGAACTATTCAAACCTGGGACCTGTTGGGTGTGAAGCACGTGCTCCGACACTGAGCCCTTCCCCAGATAGCAGCATGAAAATCCGCCCAAAGGCTTGGGATCATGAGAGGTGAATTTTAAAAAGAGGCCACAGAATCAGGAGATGGGGATCTATTACTCATATACAAAGCCAAGGGCAACTGTTGAAGACGTGAGCAGATCACCCCAAACAGCAGGATTTTAACTCACTGGGCCATCAGTGAACACCTTTATACTCTGAACAACTTTCATCCAATAAATACCAATTAAAAGGCACGTTAACCTCTGGCCGTCTAGAGGTCAGGCCTCTTGGATCTCATTCTGCCCGAATGCTGCAATGCTGTCGCAACCAAGCCCAACTGACCTAACTTACAGTGCCATTCAATACCCTTTGATCAATACACGCTTTTTTATTTGAAAAGCCTTCAAAAGGGCTTTATGTGGACAGATAAAATGAAGCTAAGGAACCAGGCTTCCAATTGCGAGCCATTCCCATCAGCGTTTTGTATTCTAACCACATGAGAAATTCAATAGCCCCTCTGCAATGAAGCTGCAAATACAAGAGCAGCCTAAACACACCATTCAGGTGTCAACCAGCTGATGATATAAGAGAGTAGCTTGTGTTATTGTAGCTGGTCTGATTTCCCATCGCCAAGACTGAAGTGATGCTGCTTATCTCCTGTAATCTGAGCAATATATTATGGCTCTCAAGTGGGGCGCCAATGCTGGACTGCGCATGCTTTCGGCTATGAAGTCTGCATAACTAGAGTAAACTACTGGACTATGAAATGTGCCCATCCTATTTGTCTGACATTTCCAGGATTCAGAACATGACAGCACGTTGTCTCCTTTTCAGTTCCATGCCATCTATATTGCAGCAGCAGGAGAAAGAAAAACCTTTACGCATCTGTCTGGCCACCCACAGTATACATCTAAAACACTATTATGACACTTGGACAGTCACAGCTTCCCTCAGAGTGTCCCGGGCACTAAAGTTTGTTTAAGTCTGCTGAGAGTTGTTAAGAGACACCTGCACCGCTCACACTTGTGGGTGCAAATGAGCTCTTAGTGTACATATACATGGACTTCCTTTCTGCCATATGGTTTGTTTGAGTATTTCTTAACTTCCATGTCCCAAAAAATTATGACGACGGTGTCCAGTAAAACTACCATGCATAGTAGTGTCACCCGTGGCAGAGGAAGGGGGGTGCGGGCCACCCCCCGGGTATCATCACTGAGGGGGGTGACAAAAATGACAAAAATATGAGTGTGGGTTTTTTTTAAAAAAATGGGCTCACAAAACCTTTTAGTTCAGTCAACAATGTAACGAAACGTGGCTGGCACTGGGCACTTACCGTGGGGCCTGCAGCGTGCCCAAGCCATGCGTCTCTCCTGGGAGTGACGTGGTGGCTTGAAAACCTGCAGGCTCTGCGCTGCCTAAAACAGCAGCATGGGACTTGTGTCTGCCCTCCGCCTCTCCCTCAGCCACCCTACAGCTGAGGGGGAGGCGGCAGAGAGGCTCCACGGAGCGCACCCAACCCCCATGGGTGGCTTGCCCTGCCCCCAGCTGCAGGACGCGCTTGCTGCACCCAGCATCCGCTGAGTGTCACTTGCCTGAAGTCACATGGGGAGAAAGACAAAAGGGGCCATTTGGGGGCTTCAGCAAAGTACTATATTTCAGCCCCATAAGCTTATTACCTTCAGCAAGTCAAATAATGCACTTTCATTTTCTACAAAATGGCGCACACTCACAGGAGTTGTTCACCTAGGATACCATCTCAGCCCACTAGCTTGTATCTGATGTGCAAAGTGGCAAGCCATGCTATCCTCTACCTTCCCTCCATGCTTCAAGGCAAACAATCAAGAACTTCCAGAGGTGGACCAGTGTGAAACAGTAACTGAGCATGTTGGGTTTAATTATGGCAGACCAGATTCAAATCCCTGCTCAGGCCTGAGGGTCTTTAGGTGGCCTTGGGCAAGCTGCCCTTTCTGGGATTGATTGGTTTTAAAGGAGGGCTGTTGTGAGGTTAATACATGACTGAATGTGTATGTCCCGGAGTTCTCAGTGGCAATAGGCTCCCAAAGCAGTAGGAAAGATAAAGCAGGGAAGATGCTCTACCATGCTGTGGCAGTGCCATCCCAGCCGCAGGTATAAACTAGGGCAGATGTTCTAGATCAATGGGTGGCCAATAAGGTGCCCTCCATATGTTTTGGGCTATAACCCCCATCCCTGCCTAGGGCTGATGGACACTGTCGCCCATAACATCTGGAAGGCACCACATGAGCTACATCGACTCTGGACACGGAGTAGCCATTGTTCTAAGCAGCTTGTGTGCACGCCAAAGCCATTTTGCTTCAAAAGGGGGAAATGCTGTTGTGTGTCAACTGATATGTGTTGTTGTTGCAATAAATATAGCAAGGCTAAAGTATAAAAATATAGCTGCAGCAGATGCTCTTCTGCAGATGCATAGAATCATAGAGTTGGAATAGACCACAAGGGCCATCGAGTCCAACCCCCTGCCAAGCAGGAAACACCAGAACACTCCTGACATATGGTTGTCAAGCCTCTGCTTAAAGACCTCCAAAGTAGGAGACTCCACCACACTCCTTGGCAGCAAATTCCACTGTCCAACAGCTCTTACTGTCAGGAAGTTCTTCCTAATGTTTAGGTGGAATCTTCTTTCTTGTAGTTTGGATCCATTGCTCCGTGTCCGCTTCTCTGGAGCAGCAGAAAACAACCTTTCTCCCTCCTCTATGTGACATCCTTTTATATATTTGAACATGGCTATCATATCACCCCTTAACCTCCTCTTCTCCAGGCTAAACATGCCCAGCTCCCTTAGCCGTTCCTCATAAGGCATCGTTTCCAGGCCTTTGACCATTTTGGTTGCCCTCCTCTGGACACGTTCCAGTTTGTCAGTGTCCTTCTTGAACTGTGGTGCCCAGAACTGGACACAGTACTCCAGGTGAGGTCTGACCAGAGCAGAATACAGTGGCACTATTACTTCCCTTGATCTAGATGCTATACTCCTATTGATGCAGCCCAGAATTGCATTGGCTTTTTTAGCTGCCGCGTCACACTGTTGGCTCATGTCAAGTTTGTGGTCAACCAAGACTCCTAGATCCTTTTCACATGTACTGCTCTCAAGCCAGGTGTCACCCATCTTGTATTTGTGCCTCTCATTTTTTTTGCCCAAGTGCAATACTTTACATTTCTCCCTGTTAAAGTTCATCTTGTTTGTTTTGGCCCAGTTCTCTAATCTGTCAAGGTCGTTTTGAAGTGTGATCCTGTCCTCTGGGGTGTTAGCCACCCCTCATGCAGAGCCCTTGTGCCATTTAGTATGGGAATAGATTCAGGAGCCCAGTGGAATCAGGCCAAAGAGGAGCCACCCAGACAAGCATCTGGTCCTCATGGGGCAAAGCAGACGCTCTCAAGCAGGATCCGCAAACAGGACAGCAGCCACAGCCGCACTCTTCCCACTGCCCTTCCCAGCAAGTGAGAAGTACCCGGCCCCTGACAGGGGAGGGAGAAGATAAACAGATCCTCCGTGAATTGGTCTACATCCTCTGTGGAAGCCATCCAAGTTGGTAGCAATCCCTACATTGAGGGGAATCTGAATCTTACTGAGAGTCTTAGCACACCAGCAACAAGCTAACAAACCGCTCAGACTGCAATCAAAAAGAGAAGCCAAGGGAGCCCCAAACCGACTAAGGAAGGGTGGGTGGAAAAGGACCCCTTCCAGCCCCCCTGGAGCATGCAAGTGCCACCCATGGGAGAAAGTGCCTTTCTCTTGCTCAGCTCTTCCTTATCCATATTCCCAGCATTCCTTCCCTTTAGCCAAGAAAAACAGCCTGGGGCAGGGCTATGGAGATAAGGGGGAGGGGGAGTCCCAAAGGGAGCTGGATTAGCACTCATTTAAATGTGCATCTCGACTTTCTCCCATATAAGTGAATGGTTGCTGTTTGTTCCTGTGGAGGAAAGAGAGGGGCACTGGGGCACTCACCCAGACCCTGGGGGATGCCACTCTCACTGGCAAGAATTTACCCAGCAAGGGATGATGGCAGTGGTCCTTGCAATATTAGGGCACATTGAATTTCTCAGCTTTCCAATTCCCAGAATGAGGGGTGCTAAAAAGTTGTAACATGACTTGGGAATTCAAAATATATTTGGGCTAAATCAATATAATTTAGTTTGGCTTGGTAAGTAAAATGTGTGTAAAATTGCATAGAAATCATTACAAATGATTGCCAAGTGTTTCCAGTTGTTTGTTTGTATTACACTGGCGGAGGAAGGGGGTGTGGTAGGTGTGGTCACCCCGGGTGTCATCCCTGAGGGAGGGTTACATCGCTGCACCGCCCCCCTGGGATGCTCACCCCGCAACCAGGGGCACAGCATGTGTGCCGCACCGGGTGCCGGAGCAGCTATCTCCACCTCTGTTGTGTTATGTGACATTTTCAGAAAGTAAAATTACAATTTTGGGGTTTTCCAAAGGCAGTTTATGTGCTTCTTCATCAAACATAGACTTACCAAACTAAATACTGCCAGTCACAAAAATAATAGCAGACAGGCATTCCTCACACCCAAAAACAAAATTTTTAAGATCCCCTCACTGTAGAAATTTGCAAAAATTAAGTTTCATTCCCTAAAATGACACGCCCTGTTACAATATGCAAGGCGACTGTAGGTTGTCTATGTGTTGGCTTGCCTTTGAAAAGGATCTAGAAGCAACCTGGTCAAGACTGGCCACCACACTCTGCCTTGTCAGCTGCACCATCTTCCAGTCTATTTCTGGGCTGGTTTTAACCTTTGAAACCCCAGACACCTTGGAGACTGCTTATCTGAAGGATCACTCCCTTCCACCTGTCCTGGTTCTGGACGCAAAGGTCACTGTCCAAGGCGCTTCTCCCAGTGCCACCCCCAAGTGAGACTTCATGGGCAGCTACTAGAGAAGCCTAACGAGCACCTATGCTGTGTTCCCCCTAAGTCCAGCAAAACTTTTAGTTTATTCACCCTGGCTTTTTATGGGACCTTTCAAGGACTTAAAAAGATTTGAAGCTCTGCTTGGTTTTATTTTGAAATGTTAAGACGTGAGTCTGATGTTACTGATCTTTCCTTGCTGCAATATGTTTCATTGCAATTGCATTTTTAATTGCTCATATTGCATTTCAATCATTTCTCTGTATGCCACCCAGAAAATGCTAGTTATGCGGTGGTACAGAAACACAGTTCACAAAATGAATACAGCCTTCCCTTCGCAAGAACACTACAATGATGAGCATTTTGCTAGTTGCTAAGTAATGTCTCCCATGACATGAATTGCCCATTTTGTTATTAAAAGCCATCTTCCTAGACCTTTCCCTTGGGCCAGGAATATAATATCCGTATTGCAGGAGTCTGGGAGTATAAAGAGATTCTATTAGTGAATCTCACTGCTAAATGAATTATGGAAACATTGTAAAGAGAAAACTATTTAGAGAAGTGTTGGAATGAGATGGGAACTAGGAAGATAAATAGACAATTTTGCTTAGTTTTTACAGCGCATTGGAAAGGAGTCAGGGGCAAAAGGAAAAGAGTTAGGCAGGATTTCCTCTTCGCTGAAATGTGCATGCCTTTCATAATGCTCATGTAATTATCAGTAGTAAGTGCTCATCCCAGCTAAACACGTTTCCAAAGAAGAAAGTCATACGGAGTTCAATGGGATTTGCTTCCTAGTAAATATGATTTGTATTGGAGGCCTTAGGGTCAGTCCACAAATGCATATTCATCACTTGGTGACTAGCTAAGCTACCAAGGGTCAAATACCACTTTCACAATATGGTCACATTGGGTACAAAAGGCAACAATTCCAAATATAGTGGTACCTCAGGTTACAGACGCTTCAGGTTACATACGCTTCAGGTTACAGACTCCACTAACCCAGAAATATTACCTCGGGTTAAGAACTTTGCTTCAGGATGAGAACAGAAATCGTGCTCCGGTGGTGCTGCGGCAGCGGGAGGCCCCATTATCTAAAGTGGTACCTCAGGTTAAGAACAGTTTCAGGTTAAGAACAGACCTCCGGAACGAATTAAGTACATAACCAGAGGTACCACTGTATGTGTTAATTAACTGACCAACTGCTTAGAGGTTTCGTTATCATCCAGTGGTATACAAATTTTGTATGTATGTATGTGGAAGGAAGGGACGCGGGTGGCGCTGTGGGTTAAACCACAGAGCCTAGGACTTGCCGATCAGAAGGTCAGCGGTTCAAATCCCCGCGATGGGGTGAGCTCCCGTTGCCCGGTCCCTGCTCCTGCCAACCTAGCAGTTCAAAAGCATGTCAAAGTGCAAGTAGATAACTAGGTACCGCTCCAGCAGGAAGGTAAACAGCGTTTCCGTGCACTGCTCTAGTTCGCCAGAAGCGGCTTAGTCATGCTGGCCACATGACCCAGAAGCTGTACGCCACCTGCCTCGGCCAATAAAGCGAGATGAGCACCGCAACCCCAGAGTCAGTCACGACTGGACCCAATGGTCAGGGGTCCCTTTACCTTTACCTTTACCTTATGTGGAAGGGAGGGAGGGAGGGAGGGAGGGAGGGAGGAATCAGGCTAGAGAGGACCCATCCAGTCCAGCCTCCTGTTCTCTCAGGGGCCAACCAGATGCCTGTGGAAATCCAGGGAGCAGGAAAACCCCAGAATCTCTGTTCTACCTTTGACTGTTTCTTGGAAATGGCTCCCTTCCTCACTAGAGGAGTTAATGCAATAATCTCAAGCCATTATCACCAATCTGCTACTGTAGAAAAATTATGGTATGGCTACTTATTTTATTTTGTAAAATTTATATACCTGTAAAAAAAACACACACCCTCAAACCAGTTTACAAAGAGATAAAATAATTAATAAAGAAAAACTCACAACCATACTTTAAAACCTACAAAAATTAAAATACTAAGACTTCAGCTTTCTAAGCATTTGGGCAGACTTGCCTATTAAGAATGTTTTCAGCAGGGGCCAAAAAGAGTCCAGTCAAGGTGCCTGTTGAAGTTCTAATGGTCACTGACTGTGTCTTTGCTTCTCTTTGCCACTTAGCTTCCACCTCCATAGCTTTCTCACTTATATGCCTGCCAGATAAGATTTCCCTTCATGCATGGGACAAAGTGGGCTTGAGTCTAGGAAAGCCTCTACCATACTAGATGTGTTGGTGTTTAAGGTGCCACCCCACCCTCCTCTTGGTTTGGGCTTTTCCATGGAGTCACTGGAGTCCAATGAGCTTAAAATAGCTTGAATGCTGGTTCTGCAGTGGAGCTTGGCTGTGGACCAGCCAGCTCAAGAAGAGAAGGAACTGAGAATGACTTAACACTTCTACACTCATTTCAATGCATATTCCTTGAAGGACAGGCTCACGTCAACAGCACGATCTCTACTACTGCTACTACTAAAGGTGCAACCAGTAAAACTATGCTATACTACACCGACCACTGAAGACGAAAGCGGCGGGTCAGTAAACAGCACACTCATTTGCCTAAGCTATGCACAAAGGCATCCCACATTGTCTGGGTAGTCTTTCAAGGGCACAACTTAGCTATCCAATTAGTTCAACATATACAATAAACAATAATTGGGGAAGTGATTGTGGGAGACGGGCAAAAGACAGACCAGCCCCTCCAGGCGGGGGTTTTATGGCAGGTGTATTTATTGGCATTAAGGGTGTCTATACCATCCTGCTTTAGTCTGTTTAGTTAGTTTGCTTCTACAGCATTACTGTTCGGAGGGGCTAAAGTGCAATAAAATGGGACAGAAATAAACCAGAACACCAGTGGTATAATAAGTTATGGGGGGTTCAGCAGAAAGTTAGGGATCCTCATTGACTGAAAAGAAAGCAGTGTGACTGTCCCCAAACCTTCGCAGGCACAAGCAGTGATGGAAGTCGGGTCACCTGTGATTGCCCCCAAAGCATCATGAATACCAATCACCTTGAACGTGCAACAGGAAGGCCATTTGGAGAGGCCCACAGATGTCTTACTTGTACAGCAATTGCATCCATCCCAGCTCCCTTGTCACTGAGACTGAGGCCCAAGCCCCTGCTCCTCCAAGCATCATCTGAAGTGCATTGCAAACCATTCTTGCCATTACTGGGTTTTGCACTGGCAGAGAGGGCTCCTTCTGCAGATTTAAACAGGCCAAGCCCAGAAGGCAACCATTTAAAGAACCGTGGAAAACACTGAGAAAGAAACACACTGCTGGCTGCTTGTTATGACAGCTGCTGATAAATATAAAGACAAACCATCAATAAATTTAATAGAGTATTTAGTAATGGACATAAAAGTTGTTCTTCTCCGCTTGACCTTTGCTAACCACTCAAAGTGCCAGGAGGCCATTAGTCTACGGCTGCAAATGCCAAGTTCCAGGAGACCATTTCTAGCACCATCAGAAAGCAGAGATCAATATGTATATACTGCCATTTGCAACCCTCTCCATTCCCTGCAAAGGGAGGGGTGGGAAGGAGGATTAATTCAACGCTTGGAAAAGCTCAGGACTGAAATGATTCCGGATGGCAAAAAAAGAGTGAAAGATGCAAAAGAAATGTATAATCTGGGGAATTCAAGCCCACGGGCTTTGTTTTAATAAAAGCAAATGAACAGAAAGTCACACCCTTCCAGGATTCAGCCTCCTTGGCAGAACTTTGAAGAGTGGGTCAGTAGGTCCATGTGTTGTGGGCAGTGCCTGAAACCCACACCCTCCCCCTCCCCTCCCCCGAGATAGGCAGGTCTTGCATGTCATTAGGTGCTCCATGCAGCCCCCGAGATGGCATCCTCTGGTTGCTAACACCATCATCTGCGCAAGGCACTCTGAATTGTCATTGGGGACACACAGGGAGGCAGGCAAGGGCACAGGTCCACGGGGCTCACTTCCTGAATCATGCAGAGATTCAGGAGCTGCTCTAAGAAACACAAACAACTGCATGCTAACTTGTTGTGACATGCAGGCTGTTATCATGATCATTACAGTTTATCTACATTTGATGGCAGTTCCCCCCCTGCCCTAACCTAACCTTAACCAGAAGACAACAGGAGACAAAAAAATTTTTAAATAAAATATAACAACAGGGCCACAAAAAGATGACATCTGTAAATTTGAAGTTTTCTCTAAATTGTGATCATTACCGTTGAGTGGGGTGGCCATAGAAAAAAAGAAAAAACACCTTCCTTGTCCATTTTGTTAAAAAAAGCACAACAGCCAGCCCTCCCCACCACTACCACCACCACCACCACCAGCAGCAGCAGCAGCAGCACAATACCAATATAATCCATCAATTCCTTGACATGATCTTCACCCTCGATCCACCCAGGCCACCTCAAGCTCAACATCCCCTTAAACCACTCACCATCAACAAGCTGAGAGCAGATTCCGGAGCTCGCTGCGTAGCCATCGCCCTGTCGCCTTGCATATAAATCCTCCCCTGGATTCGGTCGGCTCTTGGCCCTCTGTCAAGGGCAAAGCATCCACTGGCAGCCTGGAAACATCCAAAATCAAGCTCAGGGAGAAAATGCTCTGGTTTGAGTTCTTTTACCCAAAAAACAAAATCTGCAGGGTTGAAACAAGCTTCAGCTAGGCCAAACTTTACACTCAAGGGAGGGAGAGAGAAGAGGAGATGCAGTCAGGAATCTGGCTAGAGAGACGAAAGATCAGATTGGAATCTGCAGGATGGTTAAAAAGGAGGTGCAAACGGCAACAGCAACATGACATTCATCCTAACACAAACCTTACGGCAACAAGTTAAAAATACAGGAATGCTGCAAAGCCCCCCCCCCACCTCTGCATGAGGAATAATATCAATTGCTTTTAACTGTCAAGAGAATAATCTGCACTGTGGTTCAAGCTTCTACAGCCCAGATTTTGTATTATTCTAGTCTTCCACACCCCCCTCACAATACTGCAGAAGCAATGCAAAAAGGTAATAATCACAACATACCGCTTGCAAAACAAATGGTCTTCTCTCTTCCTCAAAGCAGTGTGCTTCCCTAGTTAGAAAGCAGCCGTCTGCATAATCCAGACATGAGGAATGACTGAGCAAAAGCAAGGCGAGCCAGCACTCTAGAGCAACAATTACCTTTATTATATTTGAATGGCAACTAGGATATGCGATGACCCTTTTCACCTTACTGAAAGGGGGGACTATTTCTCCTTGTCTCCAAATGGACTCAGCTCCCCGTGGAGCTAACACACTTACAAGAAACATGTAATTACACAGCCTGCCCTGTTAGCGTTCTGATCACGCCAGCTTCCCTGCATGCCTGCTGCAGACAGGCTTCCTGTTCTCCTCCGACTCCTCTGCTTCCATAGAGGGGTCTGGTGAGGGGTCTGGTCCCCTGCGATGCTCAGGTGGTCGTCAAAAGGCTAGAGATTCTGGGGGCAGGAGACCATTAAGGGACAACGATTAATTAGCCCAGATAATAAGCTCCTTGTTTAAAGAATAGATGTAAAAGGGAGAGCAGCACGGGAATCTAAATAAAGCTCCTTGCTTTCGAAAGCCACTCCACTGGTTTTCATTTCAATTATTTATCTAAAGATCCCTTGGGCCAAGTGGATTATCTCAGGGAAATTCTCGTGAGAGGCATCTGCTTGTACATGACTGTGGCAAAACCCACACATCCTCATTAGCTTCTCTACATGTAGAAAGAATCAGGTGAGCATCAGCTTTATGCTGTCAGATCATTGGTCCATCTCGCCTGCCACCATCTCCTGCTGGGAACTTCTGCACACAAAACATGTTTCCTGTCACAAAGCTATGGGGTCGAAGCAGACTCAACATTTGGCGAGGGAGAAGCAGGTAAGACTGGTGGGGAGCAGTTGGCCCTGCTTCTTACCATGTGTTGAATTACACATCTGCAATGTGTGTCCGCACATACGTATGACAGCTGGGCTCCATGCAATTGCCAACTGCTTTTTCAGTCACATGGAGTCCTATCATTGCCACACATGTGTTTCTACATGTAAATCCATGTTGCAGCACAGGTGAAGCATTCATTCATTCTGCACATGGAGTAAAGGTCTGAGAACTGGGGAAAGGACTACAGTATAGTTCTTCCTACATTCAGATGATGTGTGGAAGTTGGATCAAGATGTTGGATCAAGATGTTGCCACTGTCCATGTGTTCATTCCATATGGAATCATATGAATGGGGCTAGATTTGTGTCTCTCTCTTCCACACCCACCAGGGCACACAAACCAACACAAGCCACACATTCACTTCCTCCAGAGACAGATTTAGGGCAGAGCAACCAGACCTGCCACATTGGGTGTGCCAAAGGGCGCCACAACTATGACATAGTGAATTCAGCAGAACAGAAAGCAATGTGCAGGGGGTGCCAAATTTTGGCCTTGGACAGGGCATCACTGAAATTTGAAAGACCAAAGTCTGCCCCTGCTTCCCCTGTAAGAGTAAGCCGACAATCCAATACACCAGTTGTTTTCAACCAGTGTGCTGTGACACCCAGGGGTGCCTAGAATGATGGTTGGGGGGCTGTGGGCAACACTGGTCTCTGTCCCTCTTTCCTCCCCTCCCTCCTCTGATGCCCTCTCGCATCTCTGCCCCCCAAAGGCTTGCACAGCCCTGGCTACAAGTTACCCAGGTGAATTGTGTCTCTGGGGCTGGCCAGGGGGTGCTGGTTGCCAGGAGCTGAAGCGGCCTTGGAGTAGGCAAACAAGTGGGCGAGGGAGCCCAGGCCACCGGTCCGCCAGTCCTTGCTGTTGGGAATGGACAGACAAGTCCCAGTTCCCTGTGGGGCAGTGTGAGGAGGCATTTCTTTGGGGAATGCTTAGAGACCAGCTTAGAGACCAGGGGCAGCAGCAGTGGCTGCCTGGAGGACTCCCAAGGAGAGGGGAGAAGGGAGAGGGGAGGAGGCTGAGGGAACATTGCACAAGGGAGGGTGTTCGAAAAAGCGTGTGACGCTGCCAGCTCTGCAGGCAAGGGGTGACATAACTGGGGTGACGCAGAAAGAATGTACTTGGTCAGGGGAGGCATGGACTCAAAAAGGTTGAAAACCTCTGCAATACACCCTCATTTAGAATTAAAGTTTGGACAAAGCCCTGGTCCACCTCTGGTCCAGGTGGTTGACATAATAACTCCAGTGCATCTTCTCTCTCCTGATGGAGCCATGTCGGTGCCTTGTTCCCTGGAAATGACCTCTCAGTGGCCTGTTGTGACCAATTTTTCTAAGCACATTGTGAATAAATTCACCCAGTTTGGATGGTCTTAACTGTGGGCAAGTACGGTACTTGTCCTTGTATACTTTTCAATTTTTACAGCCCAAGAATGTGGACAAGATCCTTGGAGCCAATTACCTCCAAGCTCAGCCCTTGCTCTTCCAGGATTAACAATGAAATCAGCCCTGGAGACCAGCTGTGGAAACATTTTTGTGTTCCTTTAGACGTGTAGCTGTTACACTGCTGTTCCAAAAACCTGTTTCCTGGAAAATTATACTTTGCAATTTAACACTCTGAATTTGCTCTATTTTCCTGTCTATTTTGACTATCTATGGAACAGTGGTTCCTTTAAACAAAAAATAAATGCTTACAATTCTTGTTTGGAAACTGGTCTTTCTTTATTTCAACAGCCATAATTCTGCAAGAGGTGCCTTTCCAAGGTCAACTTGGGCATGGGAAATCACTGCTGTGTCATTTTTATAACAGAGTTTATTGGTCTGTAGGAAAATATTTAAATCCCTATAAATCCAAAACTGAATTGTAACATAAAACTGGCTAAGAAGGGTGTTGGTAAGCTAGTGAGTAGAGAGAGAGGGAAAAAATAGTGTAGAAGGTTTATGGCTAGGCTCTAAACACATCATAGCTGTTAATCACATGGCCATCTCACTGCTAATTAATTGCCACATGATCGCTTACTGACTTAAAGGCTTTTTATAGGGTTAGAACACTGGTAACAGAATAAAGCAGACCAACAATTTCAGAGATTTAATTAACAAGGAGGGAATTTAGTTCCCTTTGTTAGACTGGTCAGAGACAGAATGCGTCTTTCTTTGCTCAGCTGGTTTGGGGGAAAACTGGGCTTCCTTGGTATGTAGAATGGAATTTGCACAGTTCTTGCTGGAAATTCTAAACTTGGTCATAGGGTAGAGGAAAGAAAAGACACTTTTCTTCCTCTTAGGTGTCTCTATCAATACAAACAGCAGTACAGGAAGAACTGTGATTATTATTTTTCTCACCACAAAAAATGGGGACTTGCTCAAGACAGGGGTTATCTTTCCCACAATGAAAGGCAATTGCCACCCTGTAAGCGTTAAATTCACATACCAGGAAAAATAGTACTAGTTCCACTGACTGTTACTGTGAGGAGGTCACACTGTTTTAATTGTTTGTATTGCGTATACATGCTCTGCACAGAAGGCAGATGGGACAAAAGTGATGTTTTCTGTTTCATGGTCCATTGGGCTCCTGGTTTGCTAGCTCTTTTGCCTCTGAGTCAGGGTGTGTGTTCACTGCGAACTTGAGCCCCCCCCCCAAAAAAAAATCAGAGGCCCTCCCTTTGCAGAAGATTCTGCTGTACCCAAGCCCCTTGCCTGATGCAAATCAAAGAGTTTTGATGTGCTTGGAGCAATTGCCATTGTGCTTAACTCTGCTCCTGGAGGGTAGGAATCTCTCTTCCAAACCTCTCTCTCTTGGAATCTCAGGCCCAGAGTCAAATGTGGTCCTTCAGGCCCTGCCATCTGGCCCTCAGGACTCTCCCTGACCATGCCCCATTCCTCACACCAACCTTCTCCATGCCTTCTTTGTGTGTGTTTGCCTGGTAGGCAATGTCCTTTAACTGTGATAATGACTCTTGGATGAAGTCTGGAGTGTACAGAGACTCTACGCTACAAAGGCTCATAGATTCATAGGATTTTAGAGTTGAAAGGGATCCCAAGGGTCATCTAGTCCAGCCCCCTGCAATGCAGGAATCTCAGCTCAAGCATCCCTGATAGATGGCCATCCAACCCCTGCTTTAGAACCTCCAAGGAAGGAGAGCCCACAACCTTCTGAGCATCTCCTCAATTCCAAGTCGTTTATAAAGACGTTTTATAACTCCCCCCACCCCCGGATAACGAGGAGCCATTAGTGAACACTTTTTGTCAGTCTGCTGCAAATGCACCTAACAGTTACCTCATCCAGCTCACATTTTCCAGCTGCATCAGAAGAATATCATGGTGGGCTTTGTCTAATGCCCTCCTGAAATAAATATACACTACATCCACAACATTCCCCTGATCCACCAAGCATGTAACTCCATTAAAAAAAGGAAGGAGATTTGACTGGCATGACTTGTTTTTGAGAAACCCATGCTGAGTCTTGGCAATCACAGCATCCTTTCCTAAGTGCTCACAGACTGACTATTGAATTATCTGTTCTAGGACTTTTCCTGGTATTGATGTCAAAATCACTGGTCAGTAGTTACCTGGCTCTTCCTCCCTCCCCCTTTTGAAGATGGGGACAACATTTGCCCGTCTCCAGTCTGCAAGGACCTCACCTGTTCTTCAAGAATTCTCAAAGATCATAGACAAAGGCTCTGATATTACATCCACAAGCTCCTTTAGTACCCTTAGGTGCAGCTTATCCAGGCCTGGAGATTTGAATTCAATGAAAGTAGCCTGGTGTTCCCTTATTACTTCTATTCCTATTTTGGGCTGCAGTTCCCTCCTTGCGGCATTTGTTCCATTATCATCCAGTTTGGATTTGCTTTCCTTTTAGGTAAAGACAGAGGTAAAGTAGGTACTGAGCAATTCTGTCTTCTCTCTGTCACCCAACAGCATTTCTCCATCGTCTCCATGCTTGTTCTTCTTGCTTTGAATCTAGTGAGGGAGAAGGGCCTCTGGGGTGAAAATGTTTTCCCATCCCTGGTTTAAAGCAAGGATTGCCAACATGGAACCCTCCAGCTGCTGCGGGACCACACATTCCAGTTTCCCTGATCACCTGTCACACTGGCATGAGCTGGTGGGACTTAAGAGTCCATATCATCTGGTGGGCACCCCATTGGCCACCCCTAGTTTCAGGTTGCTTGCATGAGCCCATTCACCTCTGCCACATTGGTTTTAAGTATGGTTTATCCACACAAACCAGGGTCATAAACTGAGGTTTGAAATTGTTTCGGCCAACTGACTAGTTTCGATATAACAGCAAATTGAGTAGCCAAAGGGGGGAGCAAGTGCCAAATACTTCCAATCTTCTCCTTGTGGCCACACCAGAGGGGAGGAAGGAGTAAAGTCATAGACCTATAGAGTTGGGAGGTCACCTAGTGCCACCCCCTGCATTGCAGGAATCACAGCTCAAGGATCCAATCAACCCTGAGGCTCCTCCTTGTAGCATTACGCCATCATTCAGTGGTTTGTCCAACAGCAGCTATGCAACTGAAGACAACACTTCAGTACTTCTGATGAAATGAGCTGCATTTCATGAACATGCATTCCACTATAAATCTGTTATACATGAAGGTTCCACTGAATTTCCTGTCTGTTTTTGCTATGAAAGATGAGCAGAGCCACAAGTTCTTAAATTTGTGATTGTGAAACATCAGCTGTGCACAATGCAATTGTATAAACAGCAGTGACAGAATAATGTTATTTTACTGATGTTTTCATTCCTCTTATGGTTGAATGGACAAGGATTTACATGCTTCCTTGCAATAATGTTTATTCAATCCTAGCAACACTATTTTAAAAAAAAATCATGACTGAAAAGCAACAAACATTTAGCATAGAGCTTCATGCCATGGAATCAATCACTTCAAAGGGATTTGGTTTTCTACTGAGCAATCTGTAATTATTTGAAACTTCTCTGTGCTGGACTGTTACATAGGGTACCTGCTGTACTTTAAATATGAAAGGGTCTGACATTTGTTTTAGAACATTTCCCCCAACAGCGATGCTCAGAGCAACATACAATAATTAAAACATTCCAACAAACATTGATTGGGGGATTGCAAAACTTCTAGAACCCAACTGACATAAAAATAACAACACCCACAGCATCTACAATTAAAACAGCAGCACCACAGTGAGTCTGCTATGCCCAGGTAGTCTTAACTCTATGTGAAAAGGCATTCCGTGATGCATCCCATGTCTGAAAAGGTTCTGTTCTACTAGACTTCGTTTCCTGAGCAGCAGACACAAGGAGCTAACTTGTGTTTGGCAATCTAAACTAAGGGGACGAGACGGTTCTTACAGGAGAAGATGCTTCCTAGGCCTCGCCTAAACACCCACCCACCATAGGCCCAGTGCTTCTTCCTCAAGGCTTCAGCAGCCCAATTAAAGGCTGCCCTCTTCAAAACATTCCTTTTCCCCAGTGTTGCTCTCAAAGGCCACCTTAGAGCTTACTCCAACTGGGTGGGCCATCACCCCTCACCCAACAAGGCCATCTACCACCAACTGCCAAGGTGAAAGGAACAGAAGAATGAGAGACAGCAAAGACAAGCCTGCTGCTCCTTGACAGCTCCCTTCACACCTCTGCAAAGCCAACTGATGTGTTCATATATTTGTCTTATTATGATTTTATTACTGTATTTTGATTTCTGCTTATGAGCTGGAGTTGGGTGTTCAGGTTCCTGTCCAGATTGTAGCAACATAGACTCTTAACATCTCTTTGTTAAAGCAGAGAAGTGATATGGGCTCAGTAACCATTCAAGAGCCACAGCTGCCACTGCACTCAAGCTGGATGACAGGAAATGTGAGGCTGGCCAGGAAAGAAACAGTCGTCCAAGATTAGGGCAAGGTCAGAAGTGCACAGAAGCAAAGGAGCTGTCCCAACAAGTTGGCAAGCCCATATACCAAGCTTTTACATACAGGACAAGGCTAACTTATTCATAAGGCTTGTGTGCCTTCTGAGACCATCTAGCATGCAGATGCTCACTGCATCAGGGAGGCTACATCTGGTGGGTCCCAGGTGTCATGGATTGGTTGGACATTGGTAGGGAGGAACCAGCTGGAAAGCCCCCAAAGGTGCCTCAGTCTCTCCTGTGGTAGCTTTTAAGCAGAGGCTGGATATATATTTCTTGCATTGGCAGGGGTTCCTTCCAGCTCTCTGAATCCACTCTCCTGAGGAATACCAGTTCAGCTACCAACCAAAAAGCAAGAGAACTGATTAAGGGCTGTAGCTCAGTAGAACAGCACAATATTTGCACACAGAAAATCCTGCAACCTTGGCATGATCCGCACCAGGCTCTCACCAACTCAGCATGGTGTTTGCATTAACGGATCTCTCCGTATATATGTATCATTATTCCAAAGATGAGAAGAACTGCATCTAGTACACAGTACTGTTTAGCTTTGCCCTTCACCGGGGACTCTGCTGGGGACAGGAAATCCCAAAAGACTCTGCTGGGCCTCCAGATACTCTGCAGCCACATCGCACTGGCAGAAGTGTGCTGAACAGCCAACCCACTTTCACAAGTCCCTGACAGACGACACCGCGCTAGATGCAAGACTGGTCTGACTCCATTTAAGCAACATTCATAGAATCATAGAGTTGGAAGAGACCACAAGGGCCATCGAGTCCAACCCCCTGCCAAGCAGGAAACACCATCAGAGCACTCCTGACATATGGTTGTCAAGCCTCTGCTTAAAGACCTCCAAAGAAGGAGACTCCACCACACTCCTTGGCATGAAGGAACCTACTCTGAGGAGGGCAGCGGATGCATTTGCTCACCCCCCCACCCCCCAGACTCTACTCAAAGGGGCCATCATGGAAAACTAGTTGGTGACCAGGATAATAAATATGTTTTTTTCTTTATTGATTTATTCCGTTCCTGAGCATTCGGGAAAAGCATAAAGCTATTCACACCCAGCTGTTCCGATTCATAATATATTCCAGGCAACTAGGTCATACTTGCCATCTAAATATAGTTTAAAAGAATAATTATATTGAAAAGCGGGCAAAGTGCTTTGTTGGCAGGATGCCATCTATACGGAAGCATGTATGAATTAATTAGTATAAATCATCCTCCAAGTGATTGCACGATGTTTACACCATTTCCTGTACTCTGCAGAGGGCTCACGCGAAAGATGGAGGCAACCACTGAGGTTTGTGGAAAGAACACATTAACACTCAGACATAAACAGAGGGACTGATCATTTGTGCTCTGAAAAAATGAACTGATGCTAAGATCAAAATAATTTCCAAGACATCTACTGTGTTTTACATATTTTACCAGGCAACTGGGCATTTAAATAATGATTCTCCTATAAGGGCAGCTTTATGGCTAAAGTAGTGTCCGGAAAACACCTGTCCCTCAGGTAAAATTCGCCTTCAAAGGGCTGCCAGTTGGACCTGTCCTCTTTTGTGTCTATGCCTGTTCCCTTTTCATAGCACACAGAGCCATTGTCGAAAGGCAGCATGGTGTAGTGGCTAGAGACCCTCTGGATCCTGCTAGACTCCAACTCCTGGTGTTAGATCAGTGGCCATTGGAGGGGGCAGACGAGAGTTGGGAGTCCAACTACATCTGGACAGGGATGCCAACATCATCTCCTGGGCCTGGTACACTATGGACGTGAATGAGGCCTCCTGCAACTGCTGTTTGGTGCAGAGTGTAGACTAACTTAGCCCAGCCTACCTACTGGAGTGTTGCAAGGATAAAAGGAGGGAAGGGAGGCTCCCACACACCACCTTGAGCTCCTGAGTGGAAAAACAAAGATACAAACCATATACCATAGGCAAAGAAAAAGAAGTATGCACAAAAACAGAGAAGCAGCCCCTCTTGCTTTAACAGCAACATTTCATGGTTTCATATGTGCCAAAGCCAAAAAAAAAAGTTTGCTATCCCTGATAAGGAGGTGGGGGGGGGGGAGGTTGCTTCTTGTTAGTTAAGCATGTGCAGCTTTTTTCCAACATTTGTGTCTGGACCACCAACTCTCAGCCAAGTCTACCTCACAGGGATGTTGTGAATATAAAAGGAGGGAGGGGGAGACAATGGACACAGCCTGGAGCTCCTGGGAGGCAAAGCAAGACACAACTACAGGGGTACCTCGTTCCGGAGGTCCGTTCTTAACCTGAAACTGTTCTTAACCTGAAGCACCACTTTAGCTAATGGGGCCTCCCACTGCCGCCACGCGATTTCTGTTCTCATCCTGAAGCAAAGTTCTTAACCCGAGGTACTATTTCTGGGTTAGCTGAGTCTGTAACCTGAAGCGTCTGTAACCTGAAGCGTATGTAAGCCGAGGTACCACTGTATACAACAAGCAACAAATACTCTAAGCATGTGCTTCACAACTCTCAGTAAAGCACACACACACACACACACAAACATTTTGCCAAACTTAATAAACAAAAAAGTAACCTTGCTTTATAGGGAATTTTAACTTGCTGCAGTTGTAAGCTATTTGGTGATTTCATAGTTTTATTTGCTGATTCATTTTGTGTTTTGGTTTTATGGATACTATATTATGTGTGTATCCATAAAGCCAAAAAGCAAATTGCTACACATATATTGTTATGTACTAAAGTTTCACCCTGGGCCAGCAGGGGGATAGTGTAGATAGTTTTCACTCAGGTCCACGTCAGTTATTTTAGGCGGGAAACCCTGGGTTGTTGTTGCTACAATGTTGACAGCCGGCTGCCTATGAAAGCAGGCCAGCTGAGCTGTTTGCTGTTCAGTTCTGTTCCAGCTTACAAATAAAGAGCTGCTCTGGAGAAATCGCTGTGTCGTCTGCTATGTCCGCCCACAACTTAACATATATAGTATTTTGTAATACACACACACACACACACACACACACACACACACACACACACACACAAATATACTATATATATAATATAGTATTTATTATAAATCCATAAAGCCAAAGTACAAATCACCATATAACACACACACACACACACACACACACACACACACACACACACACACACCCTCAATGCTGACCAGCAGCCCAGAAGCGGCTGGGTGCCAGACAGGGGAAATGGAGGAGTGAGAGGGGGACACAGACACAGCAATTTCACATATTTCTCTCATTTATGCCAAGGGAATTCCTCACAGGTAAAACATAGCCAAGCGAGCCAGTTGGGACATGCAAGGCAGCATCTGGCTAGCAGGACCAAGCCCCTTCTGCCATCCCAGCTGCGGCTGCTCAGCATTCCTTCCTCTGTTGCTGAGCAAGGGCATTTAAATGATGGAGCCTCCTTAGCAAAAGCAGCTGCTCCATCTCTGCAGCCAAAGAAGGGTGCCTTGTTTTGCTCTAACTTTCTCTATAAATCTCCGACTGACTTACTCTTTTTTAATGGAAAGCTAAGAGTGTGCAGCCCCTGCTGGCAAGGGGTCCCCGTACATGTGTAACCCCTGTGCCCCTTGCTGGCAGCCCTGCCTCTGGTGAGCGCATCACTCTGGCTACCCCAGGGCTTGAGAAACCTGGTTCAAATCTCAACTTAGCCATGAAGCTCACCTGGTGACCCTGAGCCAATCACTCTCTCTCAGGCGAACCTGCTCCACATGGCTGTCCCAAGAAAGAAAGAAAGAAAGAAAGAAAGAAAGAAAGAAAGAAAGAAAGAAAGAAAGAAAGAAAGAAAGAAAGAAAGAAGAGTCTGCAACTCAACATTTGTCAGGAGGAGGAAAGGGAATAAGAAGGAAGTCTGAGCAATTCATTCTTTTGGTTGGGGCTGAGGTCTAAACTGGCACCTTGATCCAAAAATATGAACTGGGCCATTTATTTTTGTTCAGCAAAATTTATATCATGCTTGTTAAAAAATAGCAAACCTCTAAGCCTCATTGCTGACTATTTTTAAGGAAAGGGCCAGCCTGGTGCTGTTATGTTTTCATTGCGATTATCTGTGTCCTTAAAAGATCTTTCTTTCTTTCTGCCTCTTTTAATTTTATTAGTGTTTAATTGGTTTTTAATGGATTTCTGTGGAAATGGCAGGATATAAATAAATACTGTATAATAATGATACTGTTAAATGGTCTAAAATATTCATTAAAATATTAGAATTCAAAACAGTAAGAATGGGGGCGGGGCACGAGGCTACGGAGCGGAAGTCCCATTGCGCAGGCAGAAGTCTTTGTCTTAATGGGCCAACTTGACACAGCCTACTAATATCTGCCTCTGAATCTCCCAAGCTAATGCGGAATAGAAGCAAAGGCATTTCTGAATGCATTTCCCAGCTTTGAAGGGGTTTTAACAGAAGCCTGTGACCTTTCAGAGTACTTGGCTGAAGCAAACTGAAATGGCTGCCTTTTAACGTCAGTTCAAATAGCTCTTTCTGGATGAAATAATGATAATTTCCTCCAAAATGTCAGATTCACTTAAATCAGTTTAGTACCAAGGCTGGATTTAGGATTCCATTCATCTGTGGCACAGGTCCTATTTAGTTAATACATATGGTGTTGTGTTTGCCATAAGCAATGCTAAATGCGGCCCTTTTTTCCTGGTATTCCAGCGGACAGATGATGAAAATATCATATATTTATTCTACCTGTCAAACACATTTTTAAATATCATGCCCAGAGCTGGGTCTTATCAAATGTTTGCACAGAGCTCAATTAATAAAAATAATATCTGAGCAGACTATGAAATGATGCTGTTATTAAATTTATTTTAGGACTTTAATTTACCACAAAGCACAAAGTTATTCCTCTGGGAGCAAAGCCCCTGCTGTTGTAGTCAGATATAATTTTAAAACGAATGCCAACCTCTGTGAAGAATTTAAGACATGTGAAATGTATTGGAGAATGTACATTATGGGATTCTGTGAACTTCCTCAAAACTGGTGTGCAATGCTGCACATTTTAGAGCAAAAGGCACCTTGGCGTATTTGAACATGAACATATGTCGAAGGAGAACCACTGTGGTGACTAGGGAGACCCGGGTTCAGATGCGCCTTCATGCATGTGACTCACAGCTGGCGGGCCTTGATCTAGTCATGACAACAAGGTTCAGAGGCAATGGGACGCCCACAGAAGCAGCCCACATTTTCTGTGATCTGAATAAAGGTGGAAGGTTCTCTGGTGAAGAACAGGAGAACACATATTTTATTATCACAACATCTTGCAGATACCACATAAAAACAAGTGGGGGGAAAGGGTGGCTACTCCTGAGCACAGAGTTGGTATGGAAGCATTCACAGAAGTGGGAAGAGAAGGCAAGGGTGGAATGGCTGGAAAATTAAGAGTGAAGGCAAAGCGATATAAAAAGAGTAGAGAACACCCTCTCATTGCCTGGCTAGGTCACTTCTAGGTTCACCTTGAGAAGCTATTTTAAAATGTCCCCAAGGATAAACGTGAGAGAAACCCATAGAAATCAAGGGGGAAATCCAAGATTTTAATATAAGTGAGAATTGGATGCCTGTATCTCTTCATCCCTGCCATCTCTCTCCCAATTTTAGTGCCATGACCAGGCCTGAAGCCAGACTGGAATGGATCCTAGGAATGGGTCATCTATAGGCCCCAGAATTATCTGACGGCAGAAATGTGCTTCAAATATCCTTTAAAGGTATCGTGCATACACAGCCGGTACAGTATGGAAAGAGGGCGCACTCCCCACAGCACCATTTATTTATGCCAGTTCCACTTGTGTAAACCTTGCATGCCAACAAGAAAGGGCATGCTGGTACCTCTGGCTGGGGTTATAAGTTCAATGATGCATTAAATAAAAACACACATTGAAAATATGTGTATTATGGATCCAAGCATGGCATGTATTTCAGGTTCTGAAATACTGTTTCATGGAAGAGGAACGCTCATTCTGTGTGTGCTGGAAAACCTTCAGAAATCCCTGTGTATCTTGAAAACATTGCAAGTAGTTAAAAATTTGCTATCAGTTTAAACAAACAGCCTCGTTTATATTTCCTTATGATAGAGTCTGTTGATTGGCTTGGAGAGTTGAAGGTGTGCTCAGAGACTCCATGAAGATGGGGAGGCCCTGGCAATCTGTCAATGCTTGGATTCCAGAGGTCACCTTCGGGTTTTTATCAGCATTGCGTCAATGCCTGTCCTTCCTCAACAGATTCAGGATGCACTTCTTATAACACCCTCCTCTTTGGCCCATAGCCTAGGCTAGGCTAACATGAGAAATTGCTCTAGGCTCCTGAGCTGCAAACAGCCAATCTCTTAGGCTGGTGGCAAAAGTGGTGCAATTATAATAGTCTTACATTTTCCTGTTAAGAAAACTTTTTGTAATGGAAACTCATTTTTCAAACATTTGTGTAAGAAAAGAAAAGAAAAGTATTATAAACAACTGAAGCACAGAAGGAAGGCTAGAGTGTTAGTGTATCACTCTAGTGGGATTTAGTTTTGGATTTTAATTACACTGTACAAACAGGATACTGCCCCATAAGAATTCCTGACCAGAATGACACATCTCTATCTCTCTCTGGAAGACTTTTAGCCAAGAGCTTGTTATTCACAAACAAGATTAACAGATACCCATCACCTGCGAGACAGCCCAAGTCCCCTTGATTGATATAGGCAAGAATTGTTAATCCACTTGCTAATGCTAATGCTGTTATAAATGGCACAACTCTATTGCAGGGGAATCCTAACTTTTCTACTGGCATTCTGCTTCGGGTTTGTGAGACACCAGACCTTCCCTGCTCAAGCAGTGACCCACCAAACTATGACACGGATCACAGGTCCTGTGCACAGTGCCCTCAGCCTGTCAGAACCTTTGCCAACACCCTTGTTTTGGCCGTCGCAGGCAGGCAGCCCCATCGTCCACCCCCATCATTCAGCCGGACATGGGGGTCCAGCTCTGAGGGCCTTCTGGCAGTTCCCTCCCTGCAAGAAGTGAGGTTACAGGGAACCCAGGCACAGGGCCTTCTCAGTGGTGGCGCCTTCCCTGTGGAACACCCTCCTGTCAGATGTCAAGGAAATAAACAACTACCCGACTTCTAGAACAGTGTTTCCCAACCACTGTTCCGCGGCACACTAGTGTGCCGCGAGATGTTGCCTGGTGTGCCGTGGGAAAAATTAAAAAGAATTTTTTTTTTGTAAAAGTCAAATTAGGTCCTAATCTATCCCTCGAGCGCCCCTTGTCCGTTATTGTGACGCATGAAGCGTGTTCCTGCCCACTCCCCGCCCTCCCTTGCTTCTCTCTCTCTCTGTGGCGCTCTCCGCCGCTTCCTGCTGGGCATGCGCAGCTCGCCTCGCGCTTCCGTTCCGGCCCCTCCTTCCCCCGACTACCCCGCCGCTCCGTTCCTTTCTCTTTCTCGCGTGTCAGAGAGCGGCGGCGAGAGCCCGGCGGTTCCCTCAGGGCTGACGGAGGGCTCGAGGAGGAGGAGGCAGGACATGGAGGCGGAGAAAGCGGCGGCGGCCACCCCCCACCTCCGGCTCCAGGCCCGTGTAGAAAGCTGAGGGGGAGAGATAGATAGAGGTGGGCGGCGGCGACCACGACCAACCGCCACAGTAGTTGTAGCGGCGGCGACGGCGAGCAGGGACTCCCGCTCTCTCTCTGTTGTCTCTCTCTCTCTCTCTCTCTCCCGGGCCCGTCCGTTGAGTCTCCCGCGCACCTCGGCTACAAGATGAGCATCGAGATCCCGCCGGGTCTGACTGAGCTGCTGCAGGGCTACACGGTGGAGGTGCTGCGGCACTGGCCGCCGGACCTGCTGGCCTTCGCCGCCGAGTACTTCGCCAAGCCACGCTCTCCTTCCTGCCTCGCTTTGCTGCCTCCTCCCCCCCCCACCCCCAAAGCTTGGAGGTTCCCCGGCGCCGACCCGCAGGTTTGACCCCCTTCTCACACCTGTTCGCGCTCCTTGCACGGAATGGGGCGGATGGGGAGGAACGGGGCTCACCGCTGCCTCCGCTCGCCCTCCCCCCCTCCGCCGGCGCTCCCGCGATTCTTGGCTTTTTGGCGGTTGGCACAGAAGGAAGGCAAGGGGGGGAATTGAAACTTTCACTTTCGTGCGTCCCTCCCGGCGTGACGCTGCGCGCTGACGTCACGGGGCTGTAATGGTGGTGTGCCTCGAGATTTTTTTCATGAAACAAGTGTGCCTTTGCCCAAAAAAGGTTGGGAAACACTGTTCTAGAAGACATCTGAAGGCAGCCCTGTTTAGGGAAGTTTTTAATGTTTGAAGTTTTATTCTGTCTTTAATGTTCTGTTGAAATCCACCCAGAATGGCTGGGGAAACCCAGCCAGATGGGTGGGTAGAAATAATAAATTATTATTATTATTATTATTATTATTATTATTATTATTATTATTATTATTATCCAGCTCCAGGGGGCTTTCACACATAACTGGCAGGCTTTGTTTGCAGTGGTGGCCACGAGAAAGGAGTGAGGACCAGAGATCAGTACATGCAGAAGAGTTCAATCTTGAGGCAGGACAAGAAGAGAATCCTGTCTGAAACTCTGCCAGTCAATGTAGACCAGGGGTCCCCAACCTGTTTGGGACTTTGGGGTTTTTCAGTGAGTGCTGTGGGCACCATTCTGTCTAGACACTTCTGGCAGAATTAACCTCACTCTTGAAAAGTGTGTAAGAGCTGAAAGATGAAGTGGAGATCTGGCGTGGGGGCAGGGGAAACATGCTGGATATTGCATGCCTGACCATAGCATGGCTGGGCTTTGTAAACTTACTTGCTTAGATTGGAGGGAACCTGCAAGGAATTTCATACTTAGACCTGCAAGCCTTCCCAAAACATTTCTGAAAATAAGTTAATAAGGCAAAATTAACATCTTTCCTTCTGTAGAAAGGGTTTTTTGCCACAAGACAGTGGAAAAATACAGAGTTTGGAGATCTGGCACAAATTTTCTTGGAATATGGGCAGGAGGGGAGGAAGGTGTCTTGTTTGCAGCCTAAAGAGGACAGGGGACACTCCCCCCCCAAAGGACAGTCCCATTTTTGAAGGGACGGGTGGCAACCCCACCCACTGCAAACATCACATCTGGGGAGGTTAACTCTGAATATGTTTCAGAGGTGGATAAATAATTTGAAGTGACCACAAGAGTTTATTAGGTTTGCAAATGTACCCCTAGGCTCAGAAACACTGAGGACCCCTGGTGCAGACAATGCTGACCCAGAGGGACATGAGAAGAATCCTGCTGGTTCAAGCTAAAAGCCCATATAGTCTATCATCCTCTTCTTCCAGTGGCCAACTACATACCAACGAAGTGGCTGACTTTGGGCTCTCAAATTTCACCATCGCTTCATTCTACAGCATTGTTGTGGCACCTCCTGCAGCGCAAGGCCCAGGGCAGCAGCAGCCGCAGCAGTGCTACCCTAAAACCGCCTCTGATCTATCAAAAGTCCACTAGCAGGACTTGGGTACCACAGCACTCTCCCCTCTTGATTCTGGCATTCAGAAGACCCTATCCGACCGTGAAGGTAGCCATCATGGTCTGACCAGTGATGTGACTTTGTAGGGTGTCATTTCATGGCAGCACATGGGGTGGGAGGAGGATGTTTCTGCATAGCAACCCTGCCCAGCATACAGTGGACAGGTGTCTCCCCAGAACAATGCTTTAGGTAAGTACAAAACTCTCAGCATCATTCACATTCATTAGCGGTTTATCAGCTGCCAAAACAGACAGCCCTCATTAACTATCCTTTGGCATTTGGGAATGGAAACACTTGTAAGCTCTGCAGTGGCAAATTGCTTTGACCAAATTAGTAACATTAAGAGCGATCTACCTCTCTGCGCTTCTGGTAAAGTCATGTCTATGTTAACAATCTCAAAATATATTCATAAATAAAATCTGCTCATCAATCCTGTTTTAGCATGTTCACTAGATTGCCGGTAGCAATGATTAGAAATGATCTCTATGGAAGCTAAACCAAAGTTTCAGGGAAAATATTTCTGCCTATATTAAGGACTGCTTAAGGTTGAATAACCCTAATTGTATGCTTAGAAATGGTTTTTAAAACCCCCCCAAAAAAAAGTCTTCTATAAATAAATGCTGTATAAATTGGTACCTGAGTTTCTTTTCCAGGACAGTAACTGTATTTTAATAAGCAGCATGCAGAAAGATCCAGCAACAAGGAACCAGCATCCTGATGTCAGCATGGAAAAACTTTAACATTTTGAAGCAAAATAGAAAAACAATAAAAGAATCGATAAAATAATAGGGAATTAAACCAAGTGAGGGAAAACCAGAAAAGTTTTTAACAGTATGCCCATAAAGCAGGGAATCAACTGGGCTTCCTAGAGGAGGGAGTCCCATGTCCAGGCCTCCCTCCCAGCCTGACTTGGGACGTCCCTGGGATGCAGAGCAGGAAGCAGCTGGGCATTAGCAGGCAGCAGCAGCAGCAGCCTGTGCTCAGCTCAGAAGCACCTCAGAAGCAAGCATCAATGTGCTTGCTTGGCATGCTTTCAGCAACAACATTCAAAGAGTTCTCTCCAGCCCATAATGCTCAGTCGTGTGGCCTGATCATGTTTCATGTGCATTGATCTTTGTGATCCAGTGAAGTGTAGTTTGCTTGGTATCCCATTCAAGAATGGAGGAGCCTCGGGTCCTGACTTGGACATTTTGACCGTTTCTTTGTTCAGGCAGCAGGACTGTCTTTTGTAAATTACATACCAGTTTGCCCACAGTCTGTTTGGGACTGGAAGCTCCTTGGGATCTGTGTTGCTTTTGTAACTCCATAAAATGCCAGGCACAGTAACAGCATGGTAATAATGTTAACCCCCCCCCCTCCCAAGTAAGGTTGGATTTCCTTAAGATTCAAACAAGAGTATATAGGATGATGGTATTAAAAAACTTTGCTATATTTTAGAAATCACTAGCCATGAATGCACATAATTTAATAAGGACTAAAATAATCATCCAAATAACATTTCAAAGGGAAATTAAGCAAACTTAAAATAGGGCTACGTATTTTTATAAAGACATCAGTTAGGTTGAAGTTTTGGGCACTACTTTCATCTTCCATAAAATGATCCGATAGCGACCTTCTGCCTCTGGACAGGCTTGTATTGTTAAACTACTGAGCACTAGATACAGTCAATAAGCCTGGAAGCCATCAGTTCTGATGGAAAGGAAAGGAATGCAGACAGCGTCTTGTGTTGCAGGAGGAGAGCTGCATCTGTGCCTGCCATTGCCTGTCCACCTCCACCTCTGGCCTTGGTTCCGAAGTATTTATCAGAAAGCAAGCTAATACCAGAATCCATCATGACATTCATTTCACAAGCTTGGTGAGGAAAAATGCCTGCTTAAAGAAATAAGCTTTATTACATTGCTGCAAAGTCAGGACAAAAACACATGTGCCGCTACACAGCTGGACTTCCAGATTCTTCTCAGAACAAGGCAATGGCAATACAGTGGTACCTCGGGTTACAGACGCTTCAGGTTACAGACTCTGCTAACCCAGAAATAGTACCTCGGGTTAAAAACTTTGCTTCAGGATGAGAACAGAAATCGTGTGGCAGCGGGACGCCCATTAGCTAAAGTGGTACCTCAGGCTAAGAACAGTTTCAGGTTAAGAATGGACCTCCAGAACGAATTAAGTTCTTAACCCGAGGTACCACTGTATGCAGACGCTGAGAAAATAGCAGCGCACCATCTACTGGTTGGAGGCGCTACAAACTAATTCACAATATCTTGACATCCAACGCAACAAGAAATGGGGAAGTCTGCTACAGTCTGCTTTGAATCAGTTTGCCTATGCAAACAAATCAGATTTCCCTAGAGAAAACATCCTTACCCAGATACATAAAACAATGATCCCAGATTCCTGATACTTCACCTTTGTCCCTTAAAAGGTTCAGTTTTAACGTGTGAATGAATAAGTATTAGCCACTCTCATGCTATTTCTCTCTCTGTGAGGGTCTTTATAGCAGGGGTTTTCAACTTGTACTACAGCTCCCATCATGCCTGATCACGGACCATGGGGGGGTTGAGGGGAGCTGGAAGTCCAACAGCCCTGGAGGGAACCACATCAGTTGTCAACCCCACTTTATGGTACTCATAACTGCACACTCAGCACCTGCATGCTCTGGCGCACTAGGATGCTCGGGAATTGCTCAGTGAAGCCTTTTGAGTCCAGAGCAGAGAGGGAGGGGGAACTGCTGTTCAGCTGTGTGATCCCTCTCTGAAGCTGGTAGACCCTGGACCAGCGTTCCCTTTGGCAAGTCTTCAAAGGAGTTGTACCTCTGAGAAGACAGGACTCTTGTGCCCTTGCTAGAAGACAACATTTTACTTCTCCATGTTATTTACTGCAATTAGGCCCCAATTCCTGCAAGGAGCCCAAGGCAGCTTACATGGTGCTTCCCGCTCCCTTTTATCCTCACAACAATCCTGTGAGGGAGATCAGGCTGAGAGGTACCGTATTTTTTGCACCATAACACTCACTTTTTTCCTCCTAGAAAGTAAGGGGAAATGTCTGTGCGTGTTATGGAGGAAATGCCTACAGGTGGCATGCCTGCGGATTTTCCTCCTCTAAAAACTACGTGCGTGTTATGGTCGGGTGCGTGTTATAGAGCGAAAAATACGGTAAGTGGCCAGTGCAAAGTCCTCAGATCAGCTTCACAAATCACAGTGGGGGGGGGTGAACCTGGACTCCCCAGTCCTATTCTGATGCTCTAACCACTATACTACACAGACTCCCAGTTTAGGAGGCTGGAGCTGGAAAAAGTGTGTCAGCTGGAGGGGTCTTTTTCTGCACAATTGCTATAAGGTGCAGAAGTCCTGCTCCTGGATTCCTTCTAAAGCAAGATAGTTGGTGCCGGAGAGTAGCTTTGAGGTCTGGGCTGTGCGCATCATGTCTTGCTATTTTTACTAGGTATGTGCAAGTGCTGTAGTACACACACACACACACACACACACACACACACACACACACTTACACCTATTCAAACTTGGATGATTTAGGCAAATAAGAGATGGTTATGAATAAACCCTGAGTCTATGAATTAACCTAATTCCTGTAATGCCTCACATCAAAGCAGAAATAATAATGAGAAAATACACCCGCTCTAAATTAACTTTCAAGTTTAATGCAGTCTTCAGAATTTAGTATTTGTTCTTTGAAGCTTTTTTCTGCAAAGTCATGGAGAAAAGGGTCACGTGAAGCAAGGCAAGCAACTTCTGAGAACTAAGGACTTGATTGCAAGGACCAAGAAGCGGATTGTCTCTCTTTGGCATTATCTTCCCCTCCTGCCCCCCCTCCTGCCCCCCCACCGCTGCTTTTTGTTCTTGGCTTTTGGGGGAACTTCAAAGTTAATTGCTTAATCTGTCTTTTCAGTGGTATTTGTGCCCATGTCTAAACACTTTATTGAATAAGGATGAACTTATGACTATTACGAAAATTTAGCACATATTCTCATGCTTTGCCTCAAACCAATTACATTAAGGCAATGCTGGGGTAAAAAAAATCCTAAAAGTGTGCCTCCCAAATCATGAATGTGAGAGATACCACGGGTAATTTTCAAAAGGCTGATGAAGAAACATCTTGGCAGGAGGGTGTTGCCCTGCTTGGCTTGCATCAACTCAGTGGCCATGATGATGATGATTTATTAAATTTGTAAACTGCCTTTCATCCGTAGATCTCAGGGTGGTTTACAGCAGGGGTCAGCAATTTTTTTCAGCAGGGGGTCCACTGTCCCTCAGAGCTTGTGGGGGGCCGGACTATATTTTGAAGCGGGGGTGTGCGCGTGAACGAATTCCTATGCCCCACAAATAACCCAGAGGTGCATTTTAAATAAAAGGACACATTCTACTCATGTAAAAACATGCTGATTCCCAGATCATCCGCGGGCTCGATTTAGAAGGCAATTGGGCTGGATCCAGCCCCTGGGCCTTAGTTTGCCTACCCATGGTTTACAACAGGGATGTCCAAAGTCTGTTTCGGGGGCCTAATCTGGCCTGCCGGTTGGTTCAATCCGGCCCTTTAGTTCAATCCTAAAAAAAGCTCTACAACATTGGGGGAAAATAAAAAAACAAAGCTCAACAACTTCAGTCCTAAAACAAGATCAACAACTTTGGTCAGGCCTTTGGTCAGCCCTCGCGGCCCTTCATCAAATCTGGCCCTCTTTGAAAAAAGTTTGGACACCCCTGGTTTACAAGATACAGATTCAAAATGATATAATCAGGTTGTGCCATCATCTAAGTTTTAGCAATCATTCAGGCGTAACCACCATAGTTGTTTGACCAAATTTTATGGCCAAAGCCCTGCTGAGACCTGGAAGGGAGATTTGCTCTCTTGGATCTAAGTGGAGACAGATAGCAAATGCTCAGGGGTGATCTGTATAAATGTGCAACACCATGAAGGATAGCAGGAGGCAGCGCAGGGTTCAGGGCAGTGCGGGAAGTTCTCTTACACAGGGCGCCTAGTGGGGGGGGGGCAAAATAAAAATAAAAATGCCTCCATTTATACTGGCACCTACTCAATGTTCGGTCCTGGTCAGACAGGCAACTATGACGTAGTGCACATGAGAGCATGCGCAGAAGGCCTTCCGTTCTGTGCATGCCTTCAAGTGCTCTATGTCATGGTTGCTGCAACTAAATCACCCGTCTGACCAGGCCCTTCTGAAAGTTAGGACCAGGGGAGGAAAGGAGAGGGGAGCAGGGAGCTGCTGTGAGGACGTGGATCATGATTCTGCCACCGGCCAAATGCAGATGGCGCTTTGATAGCTGCGTCACACGTCTCAACTCAGAAAGCAGCATTCTGGAATCACTACCACTTGTACCCGAAGGGTGCCATCTTGCCAAAGTCTGCCGCTGCTGGAGGTGGAGTTAAGGTGTTCTCTTCCGTCCTCTTCTGCTAGGTTCAGTATCATCTGGGATTATGTGCAGGTTGTAGCTGGGGATCAGGGATCGAAGAATAAAGAACTGTTGCACAATACTTGCCTACGTATAGTCTGTCTTAATATGTTTAGAAGAAAGTTCTATCATGTTAATACAACTGATATTTGAATAAAATAAAGAAGTGACAAGTGCTCCATTACCCCAGTTCCTTTCACTCCTCGTCAGTAACACGAGGAGACAATGTAGACCACAGTAAGAACAGAGGAAGCTGCCCCGTAGAGTCCGACCCTTCTCTAGACACTGACTGGCAGCAGCTCTCCAGGGTTTCAGGCAGGGCTCTCTCCCCAGCCCACTTGGAGACGGTGGGGGCTGAAACTGGGAGCTATTGCATGCAGAGGCGTGGGGGGGGGGCTGTGGCCCCGGGCACAATTTTGTGAGGGGGCACAAAAGGCTCCTCCACGGCAGGCTGCTTCATTGGAGCCTGGCTCCATGTGAGGAGCTGCACTTTGGCTGTGGTTCCGCCCCAGGGCAGGCCTGACCCAGGGCAGGAGAGCAGGTGGCAACACTGCTGCCCACCCTCCTTGGCCACAGCGCACCTTGCGCCTGGCTGCAGCAGCTCTGGGCCACGGTGGCAGAGAGCAGCCCTTCTCGGTCGCAGGAGTGAGCTCACCCTAACCGTGAACATTCAAGTATGTCCCTGGTCATCACAGGTCTCTCCTGTTAGAACGACCCAAGATACAAAAGGAATTTAATCCATTCCCACATTTCATTCAAGAAGTTTTTCATGTTTGACATTTTATTATGTTTTTATATGTGCTGGAAGCACCCCAGAGTCGCTAGAGAAATAAATAATAAAGGAATTATTATTATTATTATTATTTCCAACCACCGTTATAATTTCACACTTCACCTACCAGAGACACTTCAAGAAGTGAATTTTTGCATGCTCTTTCTAACCAGACCCAGACATACACAGTTGTGTCTAGTTCTGTCACAGAAATCTGAAATTGGTTGCCAGGATGCAGGCTGGCATTTTCCCCTGCTCCCTTCCTGAACTGTTTCAACAGCCCCGGCTGCCAGACACCCTTCTTTACAGACAACTGCCTTTCTTTGAAAGGCTCCCAGTTTAAAAGCTAAGAGAACTGTGTAAAGGGAGAACAGTGGCCTTGAAGTTGCCCACCAACACTTTTCACCTGTGCAAGGCTTAGCAGGCACACAGGTCCCCAGAGGAGTCGTCCCTAGGTAGATTTCTAAATGAGGTTAATGCTGTCTAAATTTGTGGAGCACAGGCGAATCTGTTAAGCAAATCTTCTTGTGGCAGTACAACTTTTTTCGAGGGGGTGATACGCAGGTGCTCATCTTCACTGTAGCTAAGGAAGTCACAGGCTCTTGATTCCTCTCTCTTTTTCTCACCAACTTCCTCACACATCTCAAAAATTAGAGCAAGGCTGCAGGAAACTCAACTGCAAAATTAAAGCTTGTGAATTGGGTCACTCTACAAATAAATTGATTTCCATGCACTTTTCCAACAACAGAGTGGGGTATTTTTGTTCAGTCTTATAGATATGTTTTATTCCCCTCCCATCAACTGTATCCGATTAATCACACTTTTCTCAGAAGGACTGTGGCCTGAGAGGCCCATTTCAGCATATATGTTGCCTCCATTTATTCAAATATGTGATCATCCCATTCAGTGTCTCCTATGCTATTCAGATAAATCAGGTTATGCTACGTAAGATAGCGTGGAAACAGGAAAGGCCACACTCAGAAAATCTGAATTCAATCCTAGCATGGACCAAAATCTGAAAGCTCAGAAGCATGTTGCTGAAAGACTAAACATCACCACCTGTGTTTTAATATTAAAACAATAAACATAACTTTATCAAGGCTATGCCTTGGATAGACCGTGTTTGTCTATGACAAATTATCAATTAGAGCAACCGTGCCTCCATTATTAATTGAAATATGCTCTCAAGCTGTTAAATCTCAGTCCACTGATCACGCTTGACCTACATCTGGAGATGGATGCAGAGGAATAGAATTCCCCCCCGTCCCTGCAGTCCTTCTAATGAGGGGATGAGTCATATCCTTCTTCTTCAGCAGATCCGCAGTCCCTGCAAATTCCCAGTTGTGCGTTGGTGTCTTTGAGCCCAGTTGGCAGCTCAGCACAAGTCGCTATTGGAATCCCTGCATGACGTGAGGGAAAGAGGAGAAGGGGGATGTTTGGGTTTCATGTGGGCTCCTCAGGAAGCGCCTGAGAATGCTGTACAAGATGCTCCTTCCCTTATTATCTTAGTAAGCGTGACAAAGAAAGAGAACATCCATGAGCAGGAGCACTGTAGCTTCAGGTATTAGGTACTGGGGGTGAGGAATAATACCAGGTGATAGTAATCACATCCCTGCACCATTGATCTCACAGTACAGAAGGGCTGCAATATGAAGTGTGCTCACTCAACATTATATTTTAAAAGAAACTTTTAAATTGTGATTGCTCCTCAGAAATCTTGGGCATATGCACGTGTACATTTAAAGAATTACCCAACTCATATTTTGTTCACCAAGCAACCCTAGTTTAGAGCAACACACGCTGGCCATAAGAGAACGTCACCAGCAAAAAAGGGGCAGAGTTTTCTGGTGTCTTACCTACCTCTGAAACACAGGACTTTGGTCAAACAAGAAAGTGAAATAATCATATCCTCATCCAACTGCAAGAGGAAAAATGAAAACGCTGTTTTATTGTTTCTGTCTTGTGGCAGCAAGTGCCAATTAAGTGTGCGTAACTCTGCTCTGAATTGTGCCCAATATCTGTGTGGGTAGAATGGAAGATTAGAGTGAGAAACCACTGGACTTTTTTACAACCTGCATATTGTGGCCAGGGTGCAGTTACCATAGTGACCAAAAAAATGACAAGATTGCAAAAAAATAAAAATATCAAGCTGTCATACTCTGCCTCAAGGATCAACACAGTGGCTCAACAGACCACGTCGCACACAAGACCACGGTTAGTCAGCTAAGCTTTCATTTCCCAAACCAATATAGTAATATGGTACATAATGGAAATCACAGAATTATAGCAACATTGTAGAGCTGGAAGGGACCCAAGGGCCATCTAGTCCAACCCCCTGAGATGCAGGAATAAGGATTTTCTGCCTTGTTGAAGAAAACAACCAGGTATCCAAGAAAACACAGTTCTGATCCAAGATATCTCGCCACATCATCTAGTTTCGCCCCTTTTCAGTGTGATTATTTGTAATATGATTTTAACAACAAAGTCCTCAATTTCGACTGAAGTGTCATGATAGTATGATTATTTCTGCAGAAGGGCTTGGGGATATTTCGGTTCCCAGGGCAGAAAATCCACACAGCACTCCCACCAATCTGGGCTGGCCGGAGACATTTTGCCACTTGAGGCAAAACAGAAAATGGCGTCTGTCCTCTTGCCTCCTTCTCCACAGCCTCCTGAGGCAACTGGCACCCTGAAGGTTGTGGGGGAGAAGCAGGGGGAGGCGGAGGCAGTGGCAGCCGTGTGGCTCTTCCCAGGTGGCAGCCACAGGCAGCAAGCACAGGAGCCAGTGGGCGATGCGCTCCTCGGGGGTCTGGATCCGCCTCCCCTCCCTGCTGTCCCCACAACCTGCCACCTGAGGGAACAGCCTTACCGAGGCTAATGGGCCAACCAGCCTTGTCACTAGGCAACACGGTCACAATCCACACTTGAGGGCAAGCCATATTTAAATGAAGAGGATAGCAGTTCCTGATCATTTCAGCAGAGCTTGTGAAGGAAAAGAAGACCGTGGATGGTGCTCCCCACAGGTCGCATTTGTCTCTTTCGCTTTGCCTCTCTTAAAACGGCAAGCCACTCTTGCTGCCTGCACTGGAAATCTTACAAGGCCTGCGCCTGGACTTCTGCTACTTGCAAGAATTTTTTTGAAAAATAAGCCTGCATTTCAAATATCTGGCCAAAGTTTGCACATACACAGAGGGGTCTTTGTGTGTTTGTGTTTTGAGCATAGAACACATTAAAACGCACCCCACTGAGCACAAAGAAGACACGGCATATCAAGGCAAGCCTTTGGAGAATTCTTTCCACCTTGAAACCCGCCTCTAGCAGCAGCTAATCTTGGAAACAGCTGAAGGTCCAAAATGCTAGATAACTCTGAAGCTGATGCACATCTGACAGCTTCAGCTCTCCTACGGAGGAAGACCGTTTAGAAATGACAAATGCAGGAAGGGGGTCGGAAGAGAGTGACAGCCGCTCTTTACAGGTAAAGGGAAATCATAGCTCTCATCTCTGCTTCATTTCACATCTCTTCAGGCACGAGATCTACTGCAATTTCTTCCTGCTTCTTCCTTTCCTTTCCTTTCCCTTCTCTTCCCTTCACCACCTCCTTTCCTCCATTCCATCTGTTCTAAAATACGCCACAAACCATAACTTTCAAAAAATCAGCATCAAACATTTTTCATAGCAAATGTGAACTAGACAGGTCTAAGATATTCCTCTAATACAACGTTCTGGAGATTTCTTCAAAGAGAGAGAGGCAGGGACAGAGAAAATAGAGATCCACTCAAAAATAATGCAGCTTGGCAGCTCTGATGATCTAAACCTGCAGAAGTTGTATCCTCAGATTCTTCTTTTATCTTTGTAACTAGGTTTTTCCCTTCCTGTCAATTAGGACCCTTCCTCTCTTACACTCCCACACACATTTTCAGATTATCACAGCAGGTCGGATCTAAGAGGGGCAGTCAGGTAATTTAAACTGAATGATATAGCTGGTTGCAGAGACTCAGACGCATCCCTTATTATACATCGCTTGGAGAGGGAGCATTTTCTCTCACTGTGGCGAGGCAATCCATGCTGACTTAGGGCTCATTAAAGCTGGAGGAATTGTTTGATCGTCCTTCAAAAGCACACCCAATTCTCCCAACTCAAATGCTGTATTTTTATGGTCCAAAGAAAGCTGTTTCAGTATGCTTAATGTAGTTTTCCTGTTGGGTTTCCCCAAAGGTGGGTCTTTTGCTGTGTTTAATAAAATGAAACCATCAGTTACAAAAAGACTCCTGACTTTCCTCTGGAGGTGGGAAGGGAACTTTTAAGGAGGAATGTATTTCCCCCCTGAATTTATTTATTGATTTTTGCCAAGGAAGATACATCCCTGGGTAGTGTAGCTCTGTTACAGACCTAACCCTGCACCCTCCCTTTTAATCGATTTGCAGCAGGAAGAAGGTTTCCAAGTGTGTCAACCTAGAGGACTTAACACTGGCATCCTTTGGGCACATCAACAATTTGGAAAAGGGCCACGGGCTCTGCTGACAATCACCAAAATGGATGAAGGGGAGCCCTCAGCCAACCCACTTTTGGCAACCATTACTAGGCAGATAGGTAATGCCCACAGACCTCAAGTCCACCATTGCCTCTTCCTTGTATGGCAGTGGTGGATGAGAAATAAAAGGGGTGAAGAATCATGGAAGTGGAAGTCTCCTCATAAGCCTATTGGCAGACCTTTCTCTCCCTTACACCCTGTGTTTTAAAAATGATATTTTCCCACCCTAGTGCAGCCCCCCAGACAACAAATCCAAGTCCATGCCTAGGGATGGGCAATCTTGCAATCTTGCTTTCTCTCAATTTCAAATTTTACCAATCTTAATTTTTTTGCACTTCCAGAGTTAACATTAAAAACAAACAAACAAAAACCTCCTCATGCTGACTTAAGGCTCATTAAAGCTGAAGGAATTGTTTGATCATCTTTCAAGGCACCATCAAACCATCTTAGGGACTCCACTCCAGATTTGTGTAGGGTTTACTCCTTATCCTTTTCTTCTCCAGAAGATACCCTGCAAGAAAATGGAGCTTTAGGCTCAGAGTTCTCCTTCTCCTAGATGGGCTCCCTTCCCAGGTTGATGAGCCCCATCTGCCCCTCACGTCCCTCTACAGCACGTGCAGAAACCGCCTTCTTGATCCCTGGTCCCACTCTTGGTCTTGTTCACTCAGTCCACCGGAGGCTGTCTTCACATGCAGGGGAAGTCCCTCACTCACCAAGGGCTTGAGACCAAATACACCCTGCATAGATTTCTAACTTTCACACTAAGATGTCTGAAGAACTGGAAGCATCCACCGCAAAGCCTAGAGCATACAGTGGTACCTCGCAAGACGAATGCCTCGCAAGACGAAAAATGCGCAAGACAAAAGAGTTTTCTGTTTTTTGAGTCGTTCCGCAAGACGAATTTCCCTATGGGCTTGCTTCGCAAGACGAAACGTCTTGCGAGTTCTTGCAAGTTTGTTTCCTTTTTCTTAAAGCCGCTAAGCCGTTAATAGCCGCTAAGCCACTAATAGCCGTGCTTCGCAAGACGAAAAAAACGCAAGATGAAGAGACTCACGGAACGGATTAATTTCGTCTTGCGAGGCACCACTGTATTCTAGAGCACGTTATTTCAGCCTGCTAGGCTTCTTGGACACAAAACTTTAAAAAGTGCAATTTCACAAACACACCCCACACTCTCCAGCTTACATACATCCCAGGCGGAAAGGAGTGAGGAATACTACTAGTTTCCCCTTGATGATTCCAGAATAATATTATAAAGAAGCCAGAACCCTCTGGGAAAATATTGGTTTATATCTTACAACTTTTATAGGTTTATCCTACTGAAATATTGATTCAGGATGATAGTGTTATTTTAATTCCCAGTTCATTTTGATTCACCCATCATTTTCACAGGCTCCAGTAATGAGGCGGCTTTTGGCTTTTTAGGTTTTTCAGAGGGGGCGCTACTTTCCTCCCCTTGTGTTGTCTTTTAGACTGAATGGAGACAAACGAACAAAAAATGTCAAAATGTAACTCAGGGATTTCCACACATCCTGTTGCCACGGTGACTTCTGGAGAAGTTGGGATGCCTCACAAGAAACCTACCTTTTAAAAAGAGAGACTTGGTTTCACTCCTTGTTTGCAAGTAGGGATGAGCAAAGCCAACTTGCCGTCCGTGACACTTTCGAAAGTGTTAGTTGATCGATCATTGTGCTCCCATTTCTGCAATAATCTGTCATTTTTAAAATAAAAAATGCATGAAAACACGTGTACAGTAGTACCTTGGTTTAAGAACAGCTTAGTTTATGAACAACTTGGATTAAGAACGCTGCAAACCCGGAAGTAGGTGTTTTGGTTTGTGAACTTTGCCTTGGAAGCAGAACATGTTTCGCTTCCTGTTGAGTGTGTTCCATTTGTAAATTGAGTCTCCTGCTGCTATGGGAAAGCATGCCTTAGTTTAAGAACGCTTTGGTTTAAGAACAGACTTCTGGAGTGGATTAAGTTCGTAAACCAAGGTACCACTGTATTGGAATATATTCTTTCCCCAAATATGCATTTTTTTTCGGAGCTGAGAATTCCATTGCGATATGCAGAGAAGTACAAAATCCAAAACTCTCTGAACTGCTATTCATCCAGGACTTCCGGAGGCGGCGCGAAACGGCAATGGCGGTCCTCTTCGCGTAGTGAAGAGGGGCTCCGCGGAAAAGGGTCGTCCGCTACGGCAGAGCGGAGACCCGCTAAGAAAAACCACAGGTAGAGTGAGCCTGTGGTCGTGGGACTCGGCGGGCACCAAGAGCGACCTCGGAAACGAAGAAGGGACCCTGTAAGGGGCTCCGGAACGTGGAGGGGGTAGCGGTGCTGTGAGTTCATCGCTCTTTCCGCGGAAGTGAAGCCGCGCGGCTGCTGCTGATGAGCGCTGACCTTTCTTCTTTGAACATCCGATTTGAAACAACATACTCGTGAGTAAGAAACCTGAGATTTCTGAACTTAAATTTCTGAAATTCGGCTGAAAGCGGGAGACATTAAAAAGGAAGTCCGTCTTCCGGCTCTGCTTAAAGTATCAAGCAAAGGGCTACTAAAGCTGAAGCACTGAGAGGGGTTTTAAAAGAAGTTGGAGTATACCTTGCAAATTCGGATTTGACCATTTAAATGTTAAAAACTGTATTTCTACAAGTGGACATAGATCGCGATCTCTTTCCCTTCTTCCTGTGGATTACAAAGTTTCGAAACCCAGCTCTCGGGCTGTCTGGATACAAAAGAACCATCAGATTGCGGTAACTGTGTATAAAGTTATAACGTTACATGGGGGCTTCTTTGTAAGTTACAAATAAGGAACTGTTGCATGCACCATTGTTAAGAACTTTCACTTTCTGCAGTTTAAAGTGAACTTTTAAGGTTTTCTTAATGGTGGAAACTTTTCATCCTCTTTCCTAACTCTTGGGGAGCTCCCCCTACTGGATTGTGGAATTTCTAGTCTCTGAGAACTGCTGGTTGTTTTGCAAATCTTATGCTTGGATGTTTATATCCTGGACTGCCTTTCCCATGGGATTTACAATTTGACCTTGATACTTGGACAGCTGTGGAATGAGTGGCGCAGCAAAAGCAAGGGCTGCCAAAAAAGCAAAACAAATTGAACTGTTGCAATCAACTTTGCCTGTGCAGCCACGCAGATCATCTGTCCCAATTGTTACAGGCCTGCAAGAAGGAGAACCTAAACAGCCAGCTTTTGGGGATATGGCTGCAGGAGGGCTGGACCCAGTCTCTAAAGAAATATTGGACCAGCTGGCAGCTTTAAACAAGAAAGCTGATGAACAGGCGACTAAATTCGACCAAGTGACAGCTACAATTAATAAATTGACTGACCAAGTTGCTCAAAATACACAGGCAATAGGAAATATCCAAATAACAACAACAGAAAATCGAAAATTAGCTGAAGAAGCAAATTTAAAAGCAGAACAAAATAAAAAGAAGATAGAGGAAGTAAGAGGGGAAGTAAGACCACTGAGCAGACAGATCAATGAACAGCAAGCCTATCTGTCCATGGCGGAATTGAAAAATCGGGAAAGCAATCTCAGGCTTAGAAATATACCAGAACTTGAAAAAGAAGATTTGATTGGTTTTCTGACAGCAGAAATATCAAAGTTCTGGGGTTTAGCAGAAGAGAAGGACTTTAAAATTGTCACCGCCTTTAGATTGGGAAGAGTGGCCAAGAAGGACAAACCAAGAGATTGCTTGATAATCTTGAGATCTAAGCAAGAAAAAGATAATATACTCGGCCTACATTTTAAAAATTCATTGGTGATTCAGGGAAAGACAGCAGAAATCTTCAGAGACATACCGAAACAATTGTTGGACTTAAGAACTGCATATAAAGACCTCGCAAGTTTATTGAGAAACAACACAATTCCCTACAGGTGGGAATTTCCTCAAGGACTATCTTTCAACTTGAAAGGGAAAAAAGTAAGAATCAGAACAGCAGAGGAGCAAGAAAAGTTCCTGAACGACCACGGGGAGGACCTTTGGAAAGGAGTAGCAGGAGCTTCGCCACCACCCCCGCCTGGCTCAACACCGGACCCACCTCCAGACATAGACGACAAGAGAGACACCCCTATTGGTTGACAAATTGATTCAGGATGTCTCTGCAGCTTCTTAGTTGGAATATTCATGGTGCAAATTCCCCCGAGAAAAGAAAAAGGATCTTCCATATATTGAGGAAAGAACAATTGGACATTATTTGCCTGCAAGAAACACATGTGACTAGGCTCCATAGGAGAGTTTTAATTAATAAAAGATTAGGCCAAGAATTTATTTCATCAGACAAGGTTAAGAAAAGAGGAGTAGTGATTTATGCAAAGGAGAACCTAGCACCGAAGTTTTTGTTTAAAGATGAACAAGGAAGAATTTTGGCGATTGAAATACAATTACAAGGAGAAAAATTTTTGATAGTAGGAATATACGCACCAAATGAGGGGAAATCGGAATTTTACAAAAAGCTGCATGAGATAATGCTGGATCATATTGACTATACTAACATCATTTTGATGGGAGACATGAACGGGGTGGTCTCCACTTACATGGATAAGTCACAAAATCAAAACTTGACTAAAGATGGCAGACTACCCAAAACTTTCTTTGAACTAACAGACAATATGGACTTGACCGACATTTGGAGGACAAAAAACCCACTAGGTAAAGAAGGGACATTCTTTTCTGAGGCCCACCTATCATGGACAAGAATCGACCAAATCTGGATAACTAGAGGACTGGCACCTAAGACTAAAAAAATAGAGATCTGCCCCAAAACCTGCTCCGACCATAACGCCTTGAAAATGGATTTGAGACTTACACCAGCTGGATCCTTCAGATGGAGAATGAATGACACCTTGTTTAGAGCAGTGTTTCCCAACCACTGTTCCACGGCACACTAGTGTGCCGCGAGATGTTGCCTGGTGTGCCGCGGGAAAAATTAAAAAATCCGAAAGATTATTTTTTTTAAGTCAAATTTTCGATTGGGGCGCCGTCACTAGATGACCCCTGGGGTTCCCTCCCTCCCTCCCTCCCTCCCGCTCTGCGCCTCCCTCCTCCTCCTCCTCCTCCGGGAAGGCCCTTCCTGGCTCTCGGCCAAGGCTTGGCGGCTGCCACTCACTCACTCGCTCGCCCACCCGTCCCTCCATCCCTGCACCCGGCCTCTCCCCCTCCGTCCCCGGCGCGGGGGCTGCCGGGATCCGTAGTCCCCTCGCCCTTGGGCTCCGCGCCCGCGTGGGGTGCGCGAACTACGTTTCCCAGCGTGGCCTGGCAGGCCGGGCATTTCGTTTGAAGCGCTCTTCTCCCGGCCATGGAATCAGCGGCAGCGGCCGGGCGGGCAGGGGCTCTTCCGCGCAGACCCCGCGCAGCCTGCCTGCGCCCCCGCGGAGATCGGGCGGCAGGATGGAGCCCGGGGATCCCTGCGGAGGCGGAGGCTGCCCCCCGGGTAGGGCTGCGTCGGGGAGGTTTTATTTTTGCAATGCTGCATCCGCGCCAGAGGGGACGCATCGGACCGCGGGGAGACCCCTTGGCGGGCGTGCAAGGCAATGCATGCGTGCAGGCATTGCATGGAGTGCAGTGCAATGCAATGGCAACGCGGCGCCCTGCATGCATGCATGCAACTTCCATCGGCACTCTGGACTTGGCAGGTGAGGGGGGTCCCCAGTGGGCAGCAGAGAGAGCCGGGAGGGCGAAGGGGAGCCGGGGGGAGCAGCGCTGCTCCCCGAGCCGAGCCCGGGGGGAAACTTCGGTGTCGTTGCGCCGGGTGTTGGAAGCGGAGGCTGGCGGGGGCCCCTCACCTGCAAAACCTGGTCGCCTCTCATATATTTCGTGCATTGCATTCATCGCCCGCTTTCTCCTCCAAGGAGCTCCCGGGGGTGCGCGTGGTTCTCCCCGTGTTATCCTCGCAACAACAGCCCTGCGAGGTGGGTCAGGCGAGTGGCCCAAGGGAGCACCCAGGGATTGTCCTGGCCAGGTGGGGTGATTTGAACCCTGCTCTCTGCCCGGTCTTCTTCCTCATTTAGCCCCCACATGTGCATGACTGTGCATGACTGAGGTTTTCCCCCCTCATCTTGGCTATGGTGTGAGTCTGTGCTGTTAATTAATGGGGTTCTGCCTTCGGAGAAGATGAGCCAGCCCTCAAGGAGGTGATTATGTAATTTGCTAGCAATTCATGTCCCTCCCGGAGTGACGCTGCGCGCTGACGTCACGGGGCTGTAATGGTGGTGTGCCTCGAGATTTTTTTCATGAAACAAGTGTGCCTTTGCCCAAAAAAGGTTGGGAAACACTGGTTTAGAGATCAGGAGATTGTGAAGAAGGCCCAAAAAACGTTGAAGGATTACTTTGAAATAAACTTGAACACTTCAGTGGAAAAGAAAACAATCTGGGACGCGAGTAAAGCAGTTATGAGAGGGTTTCTGATACAACAGAATACGATTAAGAAAAAACTCTGGAATGGAAAAAAGGATAAGATATTAGAGAAGATAAGAGATGGAGAGAAAAAGTTGAGACTTAATCCAAAATCAAAAGAAGTTTTAAGAGAAATTAAATTCCATCAAGCACAATATGCGAAATTGATAAATCAAGAAGTTGAATGGAAAATTAAACAAATGAAACAAAGATCATTTGAATCGGCGAATAAATGTGGGAAGCTGCTAGCATGGCAGCTGAAAAAGAGACAAAAATTGAACTTTGTTACCAATCTGGAGGTTGAAGGAGAATGTATCCAGAAACCAGAAGAAATTAGAAAGTGTTTCCAGAGATATTTTAAAAAATTGTTTACTCAAGGACCTCAGGCAGAGATTGAGATAAACCAATTTATAAAAAGTAATGGATTGCAAAAATTATCTCAAGATAAACAAACAACCCTGAATTACAGAATAACACAGCAGGAAATTGAAAGTGCCATTCAGAACATGCAATTAGGCAAATCCCCAGGCCCAGATGGACTTACCTCCAAGTATTATAAGACATTAAAGGACTATTTGATCCAGCCACTAATGGAGGTATGTAATCAAATTATGGAGGGGAAGGGGGCACCAGAATCGTGGAAAGAAGCTTTCATCACTTTGATACCAAAATCGGAATCTGAAAAGACTCAACTTAAGAACTACCGCCCCATCTCACTCCTGAATGTGGATTACAAAATTTTCGCTGATATCCTGGCAAGCAGATTTAAAAAAGTTTTAAATGAAGTAATTCATAAAGATCAAGCAGGCTTTCTCCCTGGTAGGCATTTGTCTGACAACACTAGGAATATTATTGATGTTTTGGAGTTATTGCAGACAAATATGAATACGAAAGCAGTGTTAATTTTCATAGACACAGAGAAGGCCTTTGACAACATATCTTGGAAATTCATGAAGAGAAACTTGGAAGGGATGGGAGTGGGAAGGGCGTTCCAAAATGGTATAGAGGCAATCTATTCAGAGCAAAAGGCTAAATTGATAGTGAACAATGTGGTGACAGAGGAGTTCAAAATTGAAAAAGGGACACGACAGGGGTGCCCCTTATCACCTCTGCTATTTATCTCTGTCCTGGAGGTGCTGCTGAATTTGATCAGGAAGGATCAGCTGGTGGAAGGAATACAGGTCGGAGGAAAACAATATAAACTGAAAGCTTTTGCAGATGATTTGGTTTTAACACTACAGGAGCCAGAACCTAGTACAAAAAGAGTTTTAGAATTAATTTATGAGTTTGGTCGGGTGGCGGGATTTAAGTTGAATAAACAAAAAACTAAGGTTTTGGCAAAAAATTTGACACCTTCAGAAATAGATGGGTTCCAGAAGGAAACGGAGTTAAATGTGGTTAAAAAAGTGAAGTACCTGGGGGTCAATTTGACTGGAAAAAACTTGAACTTATTCAAAGATAACTATGAAAAATGTTGGTCAGAAATCAAAAAGGATTTAGAAGTTTGGTCAAGACTAAAACTTTCCTTGTTGGGAAGAATCGCAGCTGTAAAGATGAATGTATTGCCAAAGATGTTGTTTTTGTTTCAAACCCTGCAGATCGTGGACAGAGTGGAATGTTTTGGAAAGTGGCAGAAGGACATCACGAAGTTTGTCTGGCAGGGCAAAAAGCCCCGGATAAAACTTAAAATACTAACAGATGCAAAAGAAAGAGGGGGATTTGCCCTGCCGGACTTAAGGCTATACTATGAGGCTGCATCCTTCTGCTGGATGAAGGATTGGTTCTTATTAGAAAACACTGATGTCCTAGATCTGGAAGGGTTTAACAATGCTTTTGGGTGGCATGCATATTTGTGGTACGACAAGGTAAAGGTTCATAAATTGTTTAAAAACCATATTGTCAGGAAAGCTTTATTCACTGTCTGGATTAAATATAAGGACTTACTTGAAAATAAGACCCCGAGGTGGCTATCACCAATGGAGGCAAAGGCCTCAAAAATACTTAATATGGAGGGTGGCTGGGCAAAATATTGTGAGATAATAGAAAGGGTTGGAGACAATTGGAGGTTGCAGAGTTTAGAAAAATTAAAAGACAAGGTGCGAGACTGGCTACACTATGCCCAAATTCAAGAGACTTTTAAAAAGGACAAAAAAATTGGCTTCCAGGTGGAAAAATCGAAATTAGAGACAGAATTACTTGAACCTAAGACGAAAGTGCTTTCAAGAATGTATAACTTGCTGCTTAAATGGAACACTCAAGACGAGATAGTGAAATCAGCCATGATAAAATGGGCTCAAGACATTGGGCACAACATTATGTTTGAAGGTTATGGGGAAGGGAAAGGTTATGGACCACCGGTATGAAATTCACGGCATGTAATGCTTTGAAAGAAAACATTATGAAAATGATATATAGGTGGTACATGACCCCAGTCAAACTTGCAAAGATATATCATTTGTCTGATAATAAATGTTGGAAATGTAAGGAGGCTGAAGGAACATTCTTTCACCTCTGGTGGACATGCCCGAGGGTGAAGGCCTTCTGGGAAATGATTTACAATGAGTTGAAAAAGGTATTTAAGTATACCTTTCACAAGAAACCAGAGGCCTTCCTCCTGGGCATTGTAGGCCAGAGAGTGCCAAAGAAGGATAGAACTTTCTTTTTATATGCAACCACAGCAGCAAGAATTCTTATAGCCAAATATTGGAAGGCACAGGAGTTACCCACGCTGGAAGAGTGGCATACGCAACTGATGGACTACATGGAACTGGCTGAAATGACTGGCAGAATCCGAGATCTGGGAGAAGAGGCAGTGGAAGAGGACTGGAAAAAATTTAAGGACTATTTACAAAAACACTATAAGTTATATGAATGTTGAGAATTTGCTAAGTTTTGGGAAAACAAGCTTCAGTAATTAGTTTTGAAAATGGTGGAAACTAAGTTATGACCGTGAAAAGACTAAAGTTTAGAGTAATGTTCCTTTTTTGGGGGGGATTGATGATGGGAAAAAGTGAGCTAATAATATGTACCCTAAATCTAAAATATAATTAGATGAAAGTACAAAAACGCATGAAACAAGGTATCAATTTGCTGTTATTTTTTATTGTAAAGAATGCAGGGCGTGGAGGATGTGGGGAAGTCCAGTGGATCATGAAAAACTGTTTGGAAATTGTGAATTTTTTTCTTTTCTAATCTCTTTTTTCTTCTGTAAAGCCGCTTTTGCTGAGTCACTGACGATGTACTTGACCTTGGAAAAAGCAATAAAAAATATTATAAAAAAAAAATAATGAACTGCTATTCATCCAGGAGTCATGGACCAGGTCAGTTCATCTGGTAATTCAAGGTCACATTCCTCAAGCATCCTTCATTGTGACTGCTTCAAGGCAGCTAGCTGGCCAGCAGATGGATCTTGGTCTCATCCAACAAAGCAATCCTTTTGTTCTCGACTTGTGCTTGTTGTTTGTGACTAGAACTGGCTTCCACACAATGAGCTCTCTGTGTGCTCCCATGGCTAAATGTCCACATGGGCTGGCTAAAGTGACTACAGCTGCTAAATGCACTGCACTGGCAGCCAATGTGATGCCCACCAGATGTTCTGGACCACAACTCCCAGGAATCTCTGCCTGCAGTTAATAATTAGGGATGATGTTGAGCTGTAGAACATCTGGGGAGTACCATTTTGGCTATCACTAATGGAGAACTCTTAAAATAAATGATACTTCCTTTACAGAACTGTTTACGAACGGTTCCATTTTTGCCTGAAGTATTTATTAATTTCATTTATCAATCACTTCCCATGAAACATCCCAAACTGATTTAACAATAAAAGCATCAATGTATGTACTCTCATAGAAGTGTGCATGACCAGCCACATGAAGTCAGATCAATTTTCTATCAGTAACCTAAGTATAATTACAGCAGAGAAGCTGAATTAAGAAGCCTAAGGCTATCAAAACATTAGGTACTGCCATTTATAATATTTTCCATAAGAGATATATGAACACGACCAACCTCACCCTGACAGGTGCCCAGCCATCTCAGAATCAGGCCCCACCACGCCGCTTTAAAAGATGCAATGAAGGCCGTATTGTTCTGCAGCTAGGGCAAGCTTTTTAAAACATGAACACAAAACCAGAGGATCTTCTTTTAGTGGAAAGGTCAGTGTATAAACAATGGCTAAGAGAGCCCATCCATAACAACATTGCTATCAAAATAATTTACTAGAATGGGAGAAATGCAACTGTTTGAGCCACATCCAAAATATCACTTGCAATCTCCTCCTGGGATTTTGTCCCTCTGGCAGAAGCAAGGCTAAGACCTGATGTGCCATCATCCACCCTTCTGAGATACGGTGGCAGTTTCATCCAAATAGAGTATCTATTTGAAGGTCATGCTTTGCTGGTAGGCATGAAGTTAATTTTTTCTTTCTTTCAAAAAGTCCTGCTACTTAGAAAGAAATGGTCACACTTTCGCATTTTAGCTCCTGCGGCTGTTGCCTTTTCATTGTCACGTCTCGGCTTCTTTCTTTTACGTCTGCATGAAGCAGCAGCAGCAGGCCGGGCGGCAGCATCTCTGCAAGACCTCTTGCTCTTGCTTGACGCTTCATGAACCAGGGGGCTAGACGGCCAGGGCCAGCCCAAGGCATTGGGGCACCTGAGGTGAACCACAAAATGCTCCCCCCCTCCCCACCAGGGAAGAAGCGGGGAGTGAAGATCTACATCAGGAACAAGGTGGGAATAAAGAGCTACCTTGGGAACAAGGGGGCCATTGCGGGTGGGAAACGGGCCCCTCTGCATCATGCTGGGTAGGTGCAGAGCCCAGGAGACGCCAGGGGGCAGCCTCTGCCATTTCCTCCCTTGGGGTGGGAGGAGATAGCAGCACCTACGATTCGCTGAGAGGCTGCTGCAGAGGGGGCACTGGAAGGGGGGCTGTGGAGAAGACAGCAGAGCTGGCCTCCAAGGAACACGATGCAGCCATTGCTGCCATCACTGAAACTGAAGCAGCAGCAGCAGCAGGCGAGGCATCCCTTGGACTACACCATCCTGCCCAGAAGGAAAGCAGGATGTGCAGGAAGCAGGAGGGGAAAGAGGCTCCACTTTCCTCAGAGGAATAAAGCTGAGGCTGCAACAAGGCCAGGGAAGGTCCCACGTTGGGTGGGGGGGAGGCCAGCAAGGCACTAGAATGGAAGAGGAGTCGCTAAGGGAGTGCCAGCAACAGGGCATACCCATTTAGTCATGTAGTCATGTGGAAGGGATCAGGCAAGGAAAACCATGCCAGTCGTCATTCATCCCCTCCCAATCAGGTCCCAATGAAGCCAGTCCCAACATGGTTCCAGTGTTATTTTGTGAGGAGTGATGGGAGCTCAGAAAGCACATTTCTCCTGTAACAGAAAAGCCAGAGCCTCGTTCTCCTGTAACAGAAAAGCCAGAGCCTCGTTGGCAGCAGGAGTTCTCAGATGCTCTCCTTCAAGTGCACCAATCAAATGGAAGACAGCCAACCAAATTTGGAGTCCTGTTTCCTGCTACAGGAGGGGAAGGAATAGGCAAGAACAGTTCCAGGCCCCCATCTGCCCATTGCTGTAGACTGCAAACTGACAACCCTTTTACCCGTTGCTTGGCAACTGAAGATAACCAGTTGTGTGATGAACACACTTAGCATTGTGAAATATTTCATGTCATTTGAAAATACTGGCTATGGACAAAATAAGACTCTCCCCCTCAATGGACAATTCAGGACTTAAGGCCATCAGAATTCAGGGCTAAAACTAGGAGGGCCTCAAACTATGCAGAAGCTGCCAGTCTTAAGAGCTGTGCAGGAACTGTTGGAAGCAAAACACTGTTCCTTTGAGAGCTAGCAATCCCTGCACCACTGCATTATTTCTTAAAGGGCAGCACTGAAATGTTGTTAAAGGCAACTTGATAATAGCAAGTACACCATCCTGGATTCTGGCTTACCTAGTAAATTTTAACCACAAGCAAAGCAGATTTTGGAGGTGGCCTGGGTGCCATCTTAAGTTGTAGCTGGGCTTTCCCTGTAAACCTTCATCTAAATTGCCATGCACAACTGGAAATGGCTACCCTTGAGGGTTTTAATTTTCTTGGCAGCACTAGATGTATTATACTAAAAGAAGGAAACCCTCAAGGAAACAAATATACTAGAAGTTACCCCACTCTGCTTAGGGGGACAGCTTTCTTTACACAAATGCAAGCTGCTGCTGCAGGGTAGTCAAGTCTGAGGGTTTCACAACAAAATATCATGCTTGGAGCAAAGTTAGCTTTTTGAATATGTTCTAGGAAACCATAATATGGTTTATATAATGGCAGGGCTGACAACTCAGACCTTTTGTGTCCAATTGTTCAGCATCTTCCTAGCCTTACAATAACTGAACTTCACTTTTAGGAGCAACATGAATGCTTCATTCTTATGGCTGCAGATAAACACATCTCACCTGAACAAGTGCATTCAGCTGACCACTGGGGTGTCAGAGGACACAGACAGAAGCTGCAGCTCAGCATTGCATCATTTGCTGAGAGATGGCAGAAGTGGAACAAACGTCATTTAAGACTCCACTATCCAGAGTAAAAAAATCTTTGCTCCAGACTTCTAAATGCAAGGAAGTTGGGAGACTAGCCTCTGCCAAACTAATTTTATCAGTCAATTACACCTTGTATGTGTATAGCCATGGAAGTCATTTGAAAGGTCAATGTGACCTTGGCATTATTCCCTGCAAGAGGCAAAATTCAATGTGAAGTGACTAAAGAGAGCGTTGAATGCAGCGGAGACCAAGGTCACACACCCACACAGTTGCATATTCCAAGCATGTAGAAGATTTTTATTAAGTATTAACTTTGGTTCTAAGAATTCCATCCTCAATTCTGTAACACTTTGTTAAAAACCAATAGGCAAGAGCAAATACAAAAAATATTAAATTATGAAAACAAATCCCATTAAGGCTCCCTTTTTAATATTTATATATGTACACACAGAAACAAATGGAGACATAAAAGAGACTAACTCCACTCCAAGAGAAGGGAGGTAATATTAATTTGCTATCTTAACTTGCTAAAAATAAAGCAGGTTTTAAAAGCATTCATCAGTTAAAATCATTCATCAGTTGTAAAAAGAGTCCGGCATTTTCAAACCAAGGTAGCACAACTGAAAATATTAAGCAGATTGAAGATTTAGACCAAGGTAGAAAGGTGAACAGAATCTCAGTTGTGAAAACTGTTAATTCAGCTCCACAAATTAAGGAAAAACAAAAGGGGAAAAAGTTCAAGCAATTTGACAGCATTTGCCAGGTCCATCATACCAACACATAACAAGATTCTGGATTCCTACACAAAAAGTCTGGCAGACTTCTGATATGGGCTAAAGCAGGTTCACATTCTACTAGTAGTTTAGTAGTATTACTCTCCCCCTCCCCGAAGATTACTACATACGTGCTGTATCTACAAAGCAGGGCTGGTCCCCTCAAGCACTATAGGAAACGCCTCTCCTTACCTCAGAAGGCAACTGAGCCCACCATCCACAAGGACTTGGGACCAGAGAGGTTCCTCTGTGCATTCAGCTAAAGGTCTGACTCAGAGGTCAGTGATGGAGCAGGGCAGCAATAAACCTGCCAGGACATTTGAGAAGCCAAGCAGGGTCTGGTCTGGTTTCAAACTGGATAGGGAACCATGTGTTGAGATTCCTGCATTTCAGGAGGCTGTGCTAGGTGAGCCTTGGCCTCCTGTCCTACAATGCTATGATCTTAGGGCTTCTCTCTATCACGTTCAGAGGGCTTTGGGCCAAAATGCATCTGTCTCATTTTGGAATCATTACTCCCAAGTTGTTCTGAACACCTTGATTTACCTATTGAGCCAGAAGCTTGCAATGGAACTGGACTCTCGAAGTCTTCCTGATTATCTATAAAAAAGCCAGCCTGAGAAACATGCAGCAGCTACCTGGAGCGTTAAGGAGACCCCTTGCAGGAGGCTCTCCTGGGAGATGGGGGTGTCCATCCCACGTGCTTCTCAGTTTCTGTGGCGAAAGAGGCAGAAATGCCAAGGACAAAGAGAACTGCAGCTTCTCATGAGGAAGAGGAGGCACCAAAGAACAATGAGGAAAATGGAAACGGGAGGATGGGAAACAGCCCCTGGAAAAGGCGGAGGAGAAGGGCTACCTTTGCGCACCGCTGTGGTCTTGGCAGCAGGAGGGGGGGTGAAGACCCTGCCATGGGTGGCAGAACCCCCCCCCCCGACAGAACCCCTGCAGGCCCCCTGCTGCCAGAATATAAGCAGCACCAGAATTGGCGCTCATTTCTGGTAAAACCTTGCCAGAGTGCCCCCCCCCCCGACAAGGGAGGAAAAACAGGGAGTGGAGGAGAGAAAGCCAAAGGGAAGAGATTGCCTTTGTAAGCTGCTGGCGGCTTTGGGAGCAGACGGAGGTGGGAGCGATGGCAGCTTGAGCACATGGTGAAGCAAAAGGAGGCAAATTTGCGTAGACATAAGGAGGGAGGAAATGCAGGAGAAAGGGCAAGCGGGAGAAGGGGGAAGGTCAGGGAGCAGCATCAGTTGGAGCTACACAGGGAGACATTTCACATGCAGTCATCTTTTTTCAGTTACGGTTATTTTTTAAAGTTCTTAAAAGCCAATAAATATAGATTTTTAAAAAATAAAACAAAAGCATTAAGGCAGGTTTTTCTGGGTGCTCCTCCCACCCCGAGGGCAGTACAGAAAGTTAGGCTAAGGCAGGGGAAATCAGTGGCAAAGCCGACGCAGTGCAACTACATGGGCTGTGACCTCTTTTGAGATTAGAAATGTCCACAACTTCCATCTACATACCAATGAGAAGGCATGAAATCAAGGCAGCTACTGGGCATTTAGGAGCCTGCTTTGCAAAAGCAGCCCAAGATGCCACTGCTTCTAAAATAAAGACCCCAGATTTGGCCAACATTAAGCAACCCAATAGCACTGCTTTATTAATGGGTTTCATATTAGGGACATCCACTCTCTCTTCCAAAAATGTTAGTCCAAGCCAATGATAAATAAGCCATGTCAGGATTTAAATTAGAAGTAAATTAAATCTTGGCAAAACTTATTTATCATTGACTTGGATTTATAATGCGATTTTATTCTCTGAAGAGCTGCTTGGGCCCTGACAACCTGAAAAGCTTTATGCCAAAGGCAAGGCTGCTCTTTGTCAACATTTGGTCCCCAGGAACCAGTCCTGAAATTGTTTTTCCAATTTCCAGCGCCTGCAGCAATGACAGAACACATCACTTTCACAAGCTGGTATTGGTAACAAACGCTTTTTGCTTGGATATAATTGCAAAAGAAAGATTCATTTTGCTCAGCTTGCCAGAACAAGCCGATGGACATGATCCTCATCTAATGTAGATGTAAGCAGCTGTTGAATTGCAGCTACTGACACATGTATGATCTGAACCTATCTTGAGAATCTTTCCAACAACCATTTTGGCCTTTGCTGAAAAGCCAGCTTTGCAGGTTTCCAGCAGTAGGCATCGCTCAGCTGCACACCCCAAACAAAAAATGCAATAATTATTTATATACGTTTCTCACATACAAGAGTACTGGAATCACTAAGGTCAGAGACTGTGTTTAGAAGAGGACCTGAATGTCCATATTTTAGGTTCTTTTGTCTCTAGTTATGCACAAGTATTGCAGGCTTCCACAGCTAAAGCACCCAGATTCCAGACTGTGTTGAAAACTAAAAACATGTCTAAGGACCATATCCAGATTGGAGCATCATGGGCTATCCTGTACACTGGGCCTCATGCCCAGTGATTTTGAATGTAATTGTAAAAGCTGCTAAACGTAGCTGGAAGAGATGGATAGAAATCTAGGAAAAATAATAAATTGGCATTTTCCCTTTAAATGGCTCCCCCTCTTACCCCACTGACAATATATAGTTTTGCATCTGGGCTTCAGTGGTTTTCCATCAATTGAACAGAGAAATGAACCACAGAAATCAAGCTTTCCAAAAGATAAAAATAAAAATGGCCAGCTGGGTCATGCGTCCAGAAAAAATATATACGCCTCCTGGTGGTAAGTGGGTCGGGGGTTGTAAGCTATCTGGAAGTCCCAATGAGCTCAGTGGAACTTACTTCAAAATAGACATGTATAGGACTGCATGGGCAGGCAATGGAATTCATAATGATTTCAAGCTCCTAGATATCCTACCCTGTAGTCAAGCTCTGAGAAGCAGCTGCAAGTGTTTGTACCTGCAGAGCCATTTGAGAATGTAGGAATAGCCTCCTGGAGCAGCCCAATGGCCCATCGAGTCCAGCATCCTGGGGCCAACCAGATGCCTGCGGGATTTGTTTTCAAACTGCCCAAAGCACAAAGAACCCTAAAACAACTAATTCGGCTCCAAAAGGCCTGTGAGAGTTCAAGCATGCCCAGTTTGTTTTAGATTTTGTGTTCTTCTTTGAAGAGCAGAATGCTGTTCCGCAAAGTGGTCCACAAACTGTTTTTCAAAGTCCATGCAGCACAACGGGGACTGCTGCCAAGAGAACATAGGCCACCCCACCCCCTGCAGTGTAGGGTTGGATCTAGTATGCTGTTCTTTAGACCACCGTGAAGGAAAGAACAAACGAACAAAAGGCCAGTGGCAATTTAGACATGGCCAAGTGCACATCGCACAGGAAGAACAACATGGTAAAAGCAGCATGGCTGCTTAGCAAGGTTGGAGGAGAAAACCAGCCACTCATCCGTGAGCATTCTAGCGCCACGAATGCGCGGTGGGCCAGAAAGGCGCAGGCGACCAACACCCTTAAACTGCTCAATGGCAGAAGAAGACATTAAGTTCTTTCCTATAACTCATTTCTTACAGATTCCCTCATGGCAATAAGACACACCTTGGCCCACACACAAGTAGCAGGACAAAAGAACTCCAACTTCAAGTCTAAAGGAACGTCTATTTACATTAGAGACTGTGGAGCGGGGGGGGGGGGGCGTCATTTCTGAAGAAAGGTTTCCACACAAAATGTGACAAGGAGTGGTTTAAGAACACTTTGCTCTTCTGCATAGCAGAACTTCACAAAGTGGGAAATACAAAATAATAATAACACACACTAGCCTGAGATGCCCTCTAAGCTCGGATCAGGAATAAGCAAGCAATGTCAACAACGCAAATCTGTTTCCCTCCTGGGGTCAACTACTTTAAATTGACAACAGGTTGCTTGTTTATCCTCTGATCTCCACATTATTATTGGCGAGTTTTATCTGGTGTGCAATCATTCATCTGCACATGTTCCAGACGTTGACCTCCACGTACGAGCTCATTTTCCACCCAGATCCAGGGCAACTGGGTGAGAGATCCTGCAGTCGCCTCTCCGCAGCAGCCACTGGGGAAATGGCGTCAAGTCTGAAAGGGCCCTTCTTCTAGGAGTCTTGAGCTTCTGCAGCTTCTTGCGCTGTCCTCCTCAAATTGCCTTTCACTTTTACAAATTCAGGTGCATTCTCTTGCTCCTCCTGGATCTTCTGCTTTTCAAGTTCAAGCTTAAAACAAAAAGAGATCAATTTTAAAAAAGGAAGAAATGATCAGAGTGGCATTTCTCAAAATATGAATTGTAAGCAGCGAGCGTAACCAGATTCAGCACTTTGTTAATGTGCAGGGCTCAGCCTCGATGGCAGCATACATGCACAAGGAGGATCTGGGTCTATTTCACTACCTGGTCCCTCACTTCCAACTTTCCAGGGTCACCCTGAGAGAATGAGAACACATTCCCTTAATCTCTTGCCTGATCGATATTTACAACACTTCTCTTCCATGAATCTTCTCCTATAATTTTTAAACCTAGTATTACCAATTGTTTTCAAAAGTCAGCTGTGGAACTAACAATCACATTTTCTTTTTATATTTTGAAAGAGTTTCCAGCACATTCTGTGGTACTGAATTCATTAATCTGATCTAGATAATATTATTATTTTATCTTTTTTGTAAACCGCTTCGAGGTTTTGGTATATAATTTTTAATGAAATCTGTAATAAAGAGGGGACGCGGGTGGCGCTGTGGCTTAAACCACAGAGCCTAGGACTTGCTGATCAGAAGGTCAGCGGTTTGAATCCCCATGACAGGGTGAGCTCCCATTGCTCGGTCCCTGCTTCTGCCAAACTAGCAGTTTGAAAGCACGTCAAAGTGCAAGTAGATAAATAGGTACCACTCCGGCGGGAAGGTAAACGGCGTTTCCGTGTGCTGCTCTGGTTCACCAGAAGCCGCTTAGTCATGCTGGCCACATGACCCGGAAGCTCTACACCGGCTCCCATAGCCAATAAAGTGAGATGAGTGCCGCAACTCCAGAGTCGGTCACGACTGGACCTAATGGTCAGGGGTCCCTTTACCTTTATAATAAAGAGAAGAGAAGCTCCTCGAGTCTATTCTATACCATTTTCCTGCCCTCTTACCTGTTCTAATTTCTGTTGTCGTTTGAGTAGCTCTATTTCCAGGTCCGATCTCTTCTTTTGTGCCTCCTCCTCCTTCTGTTGCTTGATAACTTGGTCTCTTTTTCGTCTTTCCATCACCTTTTGCAGCTCCGGCTTATTCTGAGGAGCAAGACCCCTATCAAAAGAAGGGAGAGGGTTCTGCGTTGAGTTACTTATTGACATGACATATTCCCATTATATTAGAGGACACCAGTTGGTGAGAAATCAGGCGATCATATACATTTATTTGACTAAATCAGCACAAATCTTCATATGAATAGTTTTAACAAATTGTTTGTTTTCAGATAATATGCACACATTTGTAACATGCAGAGCCTTAGAAAAAGCAATCCTGCCCAAGAAAATAACCTGCAACCAGACCAGTAAGTACTTTTTAAAAAATTGTCTGCAACAGGATGTTTTTGTAAATAGGTTTATTTGGGAGTACCTTTTGAATGAAACATGTTTTTAGATCAATCCAACTGATTGACTAAATGTTGCAGCCATGTGCGGTTGCTCTCCATTTGACTGTATCATCTTAGCTAAGCTGTTCAAATTTGAGAGGAGTTTCCCAATCTAGGATACGGATAATCACACCGAAGATGTTTGGAGACATGAAACTTTGATGATGATGATGATGATGATAATAATAATTTTATTTATACCCCGCCCTTCCTGGTTCAAAAACCAGGCTCAGGGAAGCTAACAACAAATTTAAAACACTTAATTGTAAAAGCAGCATAAAATACAGTATAAAAACATGAATAACAATGAAATCCAAAATTCAGAAATCAGTTTAGGGGAAATAAGCATTAGATAATCCCCAGGGCTAGCTGGCTAAATTGGTCCTACTTGTACCAGCGAGGAGGCCAGGGGAGGCTTAGCTGTGGGATCCCAGAGTGGGTGATCTTCATAAAAGGGGAGGGGGAGGGAAGTGAAGTGAAGGGAAATAAAAGATCAGGCTGAATTCAAATTAAAGGCCAGGCGGATAGCTCTGTCTTACAGGCCCAATGGAAGGAGGTTAAATCCTGAAGGGCCCTAGTCTCCTGGGACAGAGCAGTCCACCAGGTCTTTTCAAACGATCAAATACTGGTTCCATTTCCCTCTTGCTCTCAAATTCCCAAGTTAAGCCATTACATGCTCCCTATGAAAAGAGAAAAGATGTTACTGATCTTCAGGCAACATAAACGTGGAGCCCAATTCAGTCCTTGGAGACATGTTTAGCTCATTCTCTTGATTTCACATCAAGAACATTGGGGAGCAAATTGGTGAAGGAAGGCGTCATCCAGCTTCCTCTCCCCACCCCCCCAGGCAGCAAAAGCCTGGCTTCGTGGGGCTGCTTTACAGGCAGAATGCCCATCGAGTCTTCCCTCGCCACAACATCGGGACCAGTCCTGAGACATGACGCCACTTTGTGCTTTTCTCTGGGGAAGACTGGAAGCACACGACACAATGACCCGATTACAGATGGTGTGGAAGGGGAGGCAAGGACTGTGACACAGCCACCCCATTTTCCGCACCACAGGTACTCCCCCCGCCCACCACCTCACTTTTGAAGCGAGTTCCACCGTTATTTCACCCTGCAGTCTGAAACAGGGTCCTATCATCTGAATTATTCAGCCTTCCTGGAAGAGGGATGGGAAATTTCCTTCATGAAAATAAAACATTTAAGCCAAGAAGAAAAAAATCTAAGCTAAAAAAGATGAGCCCTTGTGGCCTTCACTTCACTGCTATTTTTATCATTTACCTTGAGGAATATATGGCCTCTTCAAAATATACTGTAGTTGTTTGGCACATTAACTTTAGCACCAGATACTGAGCACATTTTCACAAAGCCTCCTCCTTTGCCTGTTTCTAAAGGAGTTTTTTTAATCCGCTTCAAGGTCTGGAACCATCTGTAGAAGAACAGCCCACTTTCCCCAAATTTTTCCTCAAATAATCTCAAAGCCAAATTGCTACTTGAGATATTTTACTATTGAGTCCACGAAAGACTTGATATATTATGCATTGTTCAATTTCTGTATATTATGCTTCTGGCAAGATGAAATATTTAGCAAGAGTAAAAATACCATTTTACTAGATTTCGTAATATATATCTTACAGCTTGTTAACATATTTAAACCTCCATCACTCTTTACCCATTTCATCATTTTTGTTTATAATGCAAAAGATCCCAGTGACAAGAACTCTGTGCTCCCACCTTCAACTCATGTGATGGGAGGGAGGAAGGGAGGGAGGAAGGAAGGAAGGAGGGAGGGAGGGAGGGAGGGAGGGAGGGAGGGAGGAAGGAAGGAAGGAAGGAAGGAAGGAAGGAAGGAAGGAAGGAAGGAAGGAAGGAAGGAATCAAGGCTGCATTCAGATGTCGGGTTTAATGCCTTAGTTGTGCTAGTTGTAGTGCTAGAACTTCTGGTTTCTAACATTTCTTTTGCACTGTGGTACTTTGTTTGCTTCGGAACTGCGGCTTTTTTGAACAAAACAAAACATTTTTATTAAGATTTTCCTGGGTTACAAAGGTACATACATCATCTCTGTTTTCATAAAGTCCTTTCTACAGATCAGTCATATTCAATGTGAGACTTTGATGTTGCATACAGTATAAGGTTGGGGGAGAAAAGAGGTGGGGAGAGCGAGCGAGGGGGGGTAGTAAACTTTCGTTCTTTTACATAATGTATGTGTGAGGTTTTTGAGAACTGCGGCTTTTCGATCAATATACTGCCAAGTTGTGCTAAATTTTATATGGCAGGAAATATCTGTATACTACTATACTGCCCCAAATTTCATCAATACGAAACTCTCACCATTTCCCAAGTTAACAGGGCTGCAACAGCATTTTTTCTAGATTCCTAGAAGTGGCTTTTATGTTGTGCGAAAGATCACATAAAAAGAGAAAATGAACAAGTAAGGAAATATTGTGAAGATGCAATAAAGCCCAAGATACAAAATCCTCATGGGCTTCCGTGGCACACTTAATGCATACATTGTGTGAGGAAAGAACACATTTTGAGTAATATTTTAAGCAAAGAGAGGAGGGGAAAGAGGCACCTCTCATGACAATAAACTACAGAAGAAGAAGAGGAGTTTGGATTTCACTCCCTTTTTAAGGAGTCTCAAAGCGGCTAACATTCTCCTTTCCCTTCCTCCCCCACAACAAACACTCTGTGAGGTGAGCGGGGCTGAGAGACTTCAGAGAAGTGTGACTGGCCCAAGGTCAGCCAGCAGCTGCAGGTGGAAGAGCAGGGAATTGAACCCGGTTCACCAGATTACGAGACTACCGCTCTTAACCACTACACCACACTGGCTAGGTTACTCTAGCGCGGAGATTCAGACTGTGACTCCCTGGAAGCTTATCATTAATTAGAAGAACTGAAACAACAAGTTAGTTCCCCCACCCCAAATATAAATCACTTCCACTATTATAAATCACTTCCACTATCACCCTGTATCACAGAGTTTCAGAGAAGTGCTGGATTTCTTCTAGGCAAAAGCGACAGTGATGAGACAACGCCTCAAATATCTGGCCAGTAGTGCAGTGCAACTGAGCATGCATTGTAGAATGCGCCCTCTTAACACCCATAATAGTTCCATGTCCAATTCTCAAAAGCCAATGTGAAATTTAAAGATTACTGCTCTGGTAGAAATAGTTTTTGAACAACGGCTTATGACTGAATCTTCATAATGTTTATGCATTTTTCCTATTTCAGTGGCTCTGTCAACGAGCAGAACGCATTTGGAGTTTGTCAACGTTTTCTGTAAAGGCAGAAGCGTGCACCCTAATGATCTTCAAAATCCTCACTTCCTTGAGTTTTGGGGAGGGAAAGAGTTTATTTAGGCAGCAAAAGACAGCAACATCACTACCTTTCAAAAAAGAAGAGGCAAGTATTTTACAGAAATATAAAGAAAGAGTGTCATCGTTAGAGACACCCTGAAAACCAAAATTACTAGGCAAAAATAATAAGAGGTTATAGTGCACGATCTATTTTACCTATGCTTGGCAGGGGGCTGGACTCAATGGCCCTTGTGGTCTATTCCAACTCTAGGATTCTATGATTCTATATGGACTTAGGAAATAGGTCACTAAACCTCCGCTACAAGAAAGCCCTTGATGTGGTTTTTTGCTTCACTGATGCCATTTACATACTGATGCATATTTACTCTAATGTATGTAATTATATGTTGCTTTCCAGGCAACCCTAAAAAAACAGCTAAAAACATTGTGACAATAAGAATGAATAAAAGCTGTATAAATAAGATAATGAGGTCAATCAGCCGGCCAGCCGGGGCGGGGGCAGCACAGGACTGACTCTTCTCCCCTCCAGCCTGGATGGTCCTTCAGTAAGTAGTTCTGTTGGGAAAGGCCTTACGGGTGCTGGCGTTCTCTTATAATCTTACCTACAGTATTATGGCCAGAAGTTTGGAGAAGATCAGTCTACATCCCAATCCCAAAGAAGGGCAGTGCCCAAAAATGCTCCAACTACCACACAATTGTGCTCACTTCACACGCTAGCAAGGTTATGCTTAAAATTCTACAAGGCAGGCTTAAGCAGTATGTGGACCGAGAACTCCCAGAAGCGCAAGCTGGATTTTGAAGGGGCAGAGGAACCAGAGACCAAATTGCAAACATGCGCTGGATTATGGAGAAAGGCTGGACTGGATAAATCCCAAACCGGAATTAAGATTGCCGGAAGAAATATCAATCACCTCAGATATGCAGGTGAGAAAACCTTGATGGCAGAAAGTGAAGAGGAATTAAAGAACGTTTTAATGAAGGTGAAAGAGGAGAGTGCAAAATATGGTCTGAAGCTCAACATAAAAAAACCTAAGATCATGGCCACTGGTCCCATCACCTCCTGGCAAATAGAAGGGGAAGAAATGGAAGCAGTGAGAGATTTTACTTTCTTGGGCTCCATGATCACTGTAGATAGTGACAGCAGCCGCGAAATTAAAAGACGCCTGCTTCTTGGGAGAAAAGCAATGACAAACCTAGACAGCATCTTAAAAAGCAGAGACATCACCTTGCCAACAAAGGTCCATATAGTTAAAGCTATGGTTTTCCCAGTAGTGATGTATGGAAGTGAGAGCTGGACCATAAAGAAGGCTGATTGCCAAAGAATTGATGCTTTTGAATTCTGGTGCTGGAGGAGACTCTTGAGAGTCCCATGGAGTGCAAGAAGATCAAACCTATCCATTCTGAAGGAAATCAGCCCTGAGTGCTCACTGGAAGGACAGATCCTGAAGCTGAGGCTCCAATACTTTGGCCACCTCATGAGAAGTGAAGACTCCCTGGAAAAGACGCTGATGTTGGGAAAGATGGAGGGCATAAGGAGAAGGGGACAACAGAGGACGAGATGGTGGGACAATGTTCTCAAAGCAACTAAAATGAGTTTGACCAAACTGCGGGAGGCAGCGGAAGACAGGAGTGCCTGGCGTGCTCTGGTCCATGGGGTCACGAAAAGTCAGACACGACTAAACGACTAAACAACAACACAGTATTATATTTTATTTTCCACTATGATAGAAGCTAGGTGATTTGACTAACTTCTGATCTTCCATGATATTCTGGGAAACCAATGCTATGTAATCCTGTTCTGAAAAGCCGGCCTTATGAGTGGTTCTGGTAGCACAATCCCTAATGTGTGACCTCCCTGAGTCCCGGAAGCCCAAGAGCAGCCTTCCTGAGCCAAGTGGCATCTCTGCAAGAGCAGCCAACTCCCAGAGCTTCAAAGTCGGTTTGTAGAGAGGGAGATGCATGTTCCACCCGGGGTGCTTGTCACTAGGTGGCGCTCAAGGGCAGCTTCAGAGACGCGGGAACTAGCACAGCCATTCTGGGAAGGCATCGTATTCCTGGTAATAAGTAATATTGCAAATCAGAAAGTACTGTGCAATCCAAGTTTGGGTCCGTTAACTATTTTTAAGGAAGATCTCCTTGCTTTACTACATTAAGGAATTATTTATGACAATTTGAGCTGTCAGAAGTGTGGAACTGACTCCCTTGGCCCTTGGTGGACCCTCCCTCCTTGGAGGTTTTGAAGCAGAGGTTGGAGGGCCATCTGTCATGTTTGATCCAGTTGAGATCCCTGCATCGCAGGGGGTGGGACTAGATGACCCCCGGGGTTCCTTCCAACGCTAAAATTCTATGATTCAATGATTCCAGACTTTTCTTCTGGCAATTAGTTACAGCACAGAATTGGAAAGGACTTGAACATCTGAATATCACACGATGGTGACAGAATGTTTGGACAACTGACCTATCCAAAAAACAAACGAAGAGGGTACATGCCTTGAATAATATATCTGATGTGGACAATTTTTTTTAAGCTTGGTACTCCTAAAATACTCAAATGAGCATCCTGATGACTGTTATCCATCAACCATTTTGTTTATATGTTGTTAAAAACTAATAAAAATTTATTATAAAAAACACTCCATAGAGCAGCCTTTAAAATAAAAATCAAGAATTAAAAAAGGAAGCCTAGTACCAGAAGTATGCAATGTGCTTCTCCACAAACTGCTATTTCAATGAAAACTAGGGGAAATCTAGAATTATATACTCTGCTGTTAATAAGAAAAATGGAAGCACTGAAGAGAGATTTACTGTGTAATTGGATGTCTTTGTATGGGAAAACAAAAGTCTCCGGATTACTTAAAGAACTTTATGCTATTATGTGGATGCAGTTCAGTTCCACCTGAATCTGCTTTGAAACTGAATGAAAACTGAATTTAAAATAGTTTCCCTGGGTCTTTAATAAAAAAATTCCAAGGTGGTAGTTGGGCTTTGATGCTTAATCCCGTTAATTAAAGTAGGGCATACTCACTGCCAACTTTCTCTTACTATATTGGCACTGAAAAGAGTGTACTTTTCAGACTCCTTTGAATAATACTTTTGTGTGTTAAAATAAGGCTTTTAAGAGAGTTTTAGCCAAAGGAGATAAAAAGATTTGCCCAACTTGACAAATTGTGTGGTACAGACAGAAAGATAAAATGTCACACTGGCCATGAAGATTAAATAGGCAAAAACCTACTTGTTCTGGCTATCACAGTCATCACTCAGACTTTTATCCCCTTCCTTGCTTTATTATAAATTATAAAAGAACATGCTATTAACATTCACATCACAGACAAAGGGGGGAAATAAGTTGTCTTTTTATGATCAAGTACTTTAGAACGGTGTTTCCGTGTGCTGCTCTGGTTCGCCAGAAGCGGCTTAGTCATACTGGCCACATGACCCAGAAGCTGCACACCGGCTCCCTCGGCCAATAAAGCGAGATGAGTGCAGCAACCCCAGAGTCGGCCACGACTGGACCTAATGGTCAGGGGTCCCTTTACCTTTTACTTTAGAACAACAGAAATGTGCCCCATGGAAAATTTAGTGCTGCTTTATAATAGGAAATCCATGATTTCTGTCTTCCACTTCTGTGTCAACTTGATCACTCTTTAGGAAGAACTACTAGTGGCTGGGTAGATCTGAATTCAAGGCCGGCAACATACTGGATGCAAAATTAGGGCAGAAAGGGAACCCTTTGCATTCCTCCTCCTTGCTGCAGTCTCCCCCTTGCCCTGTGAACCTGCGCTTGAACAACTGTGGAGAGGGGTTCACTAGGGAGACCTTGGACCCTATTTTCCAGGAAAGGTGTCAGGCTTTGATGGGCCCTCCCAGACGCAGAAGGAGCCAGTTCCCTCCTTTGTAACCGAAGCTGAAGTCCATGAAAATGTGGGGGGCAGGTGGCATCTGATACAGGCAATGACTGCTTTGTGCGTGTTCAAAGCAAGTGCATCACTGCAGCCCGGAACTAAGACCCGGGAGGCCAGGACGCTGATTCCCATTTGACTGTGAAACTCACTGGGTGACCTTCAGCCAGTCACAGCCTCTCAACCTCACAACACAGAGTTGTTGTGAAGATAAAATGGAGGGGGGGGGACTGTGTACACCACCTTGAGCTCCTTGGAGGAAAGGCGGAATATAAATGTAACAAGCACAGCAACAACACCACTTCAACCCCAGGTGACAAGCTAGATCCACTGTGGAGACAGGCGAGACAGCAGGCCCTGGCGCAGAAGAAGCAAATAAGGAAGGACTGTGGAAAGAGGAATCAGCTCCAAGAACCAAGAGCTTCTCAGCCGAGATGTGGCTTCCAAAACTACTTTGGCTGTCTTTCCCCAGATTTCCTTTAGGGTTTGTGTGAACAGGTCCACTTTGAAGCACCTAAACTTCCACTGGAGAGTTAAAAAGCCATCCCAGTTTGCAGCCCACTCGACCAGTAACAGCTGCTGAGGGCTCAGTCAGTGTGAGGTGTCCAGGTCTCCTTGAATGCTCACCTGTCGTTCTCCCAGGTAAGGAGATGGGGGGAAAGGGCCGCCTTGCCATTTGGGGGGCCCTCATGGTGGGGGGACGGTTCAGATCAGGGAAAGATTTCCTTTAACTTGACATTTGGAACAGGCAGATGGACACCAGAAGATTGCCATCTTCATTCTGAACTGTAGGATACAAATGTAAGATTACAAGACCAAATCAGATTTGATCCAGAATGTTGAAAAATACAGTGTCCTTTCCCAGCAAACAACAGTTTGCCTTTGGCTAACTCTTCAAAACACATTGCTCAAAATTCACATTTGACTGTGTCAACCATAGCAAACTATCTCAAGTTCTTAAAGAAATGGGAGTGCCTGCTCACCTCATCTGTCTCCTGAGAAATCTCTATGGGACAAGAAGCTAGTTAGAACTGGATATGGAATAACTGATTGGTTCAAAATTGGAAAAGAAGTACGACAAGGCTGTATATTGTCTCCCTGCTTATTTAACATATATGCAGAATTCATCATGTGAAAGGCTGGACTGGATGAATCCCAAACCAGAATTAAGATTGCCGGAAGAAGTATCAACCCCTCAGATATGCAGATGAGACAACCTTGATGGCAGAAAGTGAAGAGGAATTAAAGAAACTTTTAATGAAGGTGAAAGAGGAGAGTGCAAAATATGGTCTGAAGCTCAACATCAAAAAAACTAAGATCATGGCCACTGGTCCCATCACCTCCTGGCAAATAGAAGGGGAAGAAATGGAAGCAGTGAGAGATTTTACTTTCTTGTGTTCCATGATCACTGTAAATGGTGACAGCAGCTACGAAATTAAAAGACGCCTGCTTCTTGGGAGAAAAGCAATGACAAACCTAGACAGCATCTTAAAAAGCAGAGACATCACCTTGCCAACAAAGGTCCGTATAGTTAAAGCTATGGTTTTCCCAGTAGTGATGTATGGAAGTGAGAGCTGGACCATAAAGAAAGCTGATTGCCAAAGAATTGATGCTTTTGAATTATGGTGCTGGAGGAGACTCTTGAGAGTCCCCTGGACTCCAAGAAGATCCAACCTATCCATTCTGAAGGAAATCAGCCCTGAGTGCTCACTGGAAGGACAGATCCTGAAGTTCTGGCCACCTCATGAGAAGAGAAGACTCCCTGGAAAAGACCCTGATGTTGGGAAAGATGGAGGGCACAAGGAGAAGGGGACGACAGAGGACGAGATGGTTGGACAGTGTTCTCGAAGCTACCAGCATGAGTTTGACCAAACTGCGGGAGGCAGTGGAAGACAGGAGTGACGTGCTCTGGTCCATGGGGTCACGAAGAGTCAGACACGACTAAATAACTAAACAACTGTTCAAAAAGAAAAACACTCTTTTTGTTTCCTGTTTTAAATAGTCCTACCAAACCAAGTCCTATCAAATTCCACAAGCAAAATGTTGAGTCTCTATAATAAGCATACACTTTCTGCAGACTGAACAGAATTTCAAAGGTCTTGCTATTGATTTTCTCACCATGCGACAACTGAGATGATGTTTAGAAGAATATCAGTTTCATGAACGGTCAACAGCCTGACAAGTATGGATGCTACAGAAGTAAACTTTATTAAAGAAGCTTAACTTGGAGGTAAGGTCACAGTACGCCCCATGAAACTAAATTATAAAGACATAAAAGGAAGGATCAGACAACATAGAACTTCATGGATTTGTCTCATTTCATCTTCTCTCAAATATGCTTCTTTGATTAAGGGGGGTTGAGAGTTACTGCTCCTACTGCACATTGGACCAATCTTCTTCCCTTGAAAATACTCTCATAGTTCTTTTTAGATTAATGCTATAAATAGTATGATTTATGCCAAAGAAGTCTCTCCTATTTTTCCAGAGAATGACTCCCTGACTGTATGAGATATTCAGAAAGCCCACGACTTGCACACACTTAGCTTGTGCGAATTCAGCTTTATGTGTGTGGCAAAAAGTTTTCAAAAATTAAAAGGGGGTGAGGTTCTGGGGGAAATGACTTTGGTAAACCCACCCACCATGGAATTGAATGGGTCCTGACTCTGTGCGGTCTTGGCTTTAGGTGCGATCCATGGAATGTGACCCCTGTGTAAGTTGCAGGCCTACTGGACCCGTATTCCAGGGCACGTTCAAAGATGCAGCAAAATGTGCACTGTTCTGGACTTTGCTATCAGTGAAGAGGACAAATGCCATAGGTTTGCCTTAAGGCCATCCCTGGCTTAGAGAAGAGGAGTGGCGATTGCCCAGGATCCTCCGCCCATGTCTGAAGTGCCAAGGAGCTGCTCCGTCATACTGGGCCACTTTGAAATGTTCAGATAGGGAACTCCCCCAAGCAAAGGGGACCAAGAGATTGTTGGCAGAGTCAAGGCGAGGAAGTGAGAGAGATGGAACTGCCTCACGGGTGGCAACAGGATCTTCATGAGGCCGTGGAGTTGCAGCTGTGGTGTTGCACGGTGCCTGCATGCAACCTGTGCTTATGTCAAGCGGCTTATGTTTCCTCCTTACGAAGGAACCCTGGCACTTCTCACGGCTCAGGGAAGTGGAGTGTATGTTAAATGACATAGCTGCACCCAAGTTTTGTACAGTTTCTTGCATGGTTTTATGTCTTATTGCAAGCCACTTTGGTATTTTTCTATGAAATAGTAGGGTACACACACATACTCCACTAACATGCCCGCCAAACCAATAGTTCACCCCAAAGATGAGCCGTGGGGAGATCGAGAGTGGGCCTGACTCAGGCTCGTGCTCCCCTCCCCAATACAACTCCTTTGTGCAGCCACAAACATTCATGGGTCTGTATTGAAGGAAGAAGCCTAAATATACTGTGCCCCCAACAGCAGTTGTAGTTCAAATTAAGAATTAGCTGAAAGGGCACAAGGACAGTTGCTAATTCCCAGGATTAAGGTGCCTGTTCATTCGTGACTGGAAATTAAAGTTCTGTTAGCTACAGAATTTACCACCTTATTTCTTACCTTTTCTGATTCATGCGGAGCTCTCTATGAAGATCTTGATGATTTCGGGATGATTTCACAGGATTAATTAGTTTCTGGGGTCTAATTAGCTCAGGATTGTCTTCATCTATGTAATCTGGTTCAGCCATTATATTTCGGGGAATGAGAGAAGGCTCTCTGGATTCAGAATCCTCACTTGAGTTATCTGTAAGGCACAGAAAACATCCTTGGCTCAATCCATGTTATTTAGCAACAAGAAAAGGTGAATCAAATATCCTCTCATATGGGTTGAGCTGCCACCTGGCCTATTAACTAGTTGAGCTTTTAAAAGGATTAATTTATTCAATAGGGAACAAATGGCAGAGGATTATGCTGGGGACTTTCTCTTGGAATTCTTCCTCAAGACCACGGAGCCTGGGGAGAAGTCGCTTCCCCACAGAAAATGCTATGGACTTTGCAGCAATCCTGAGCCCTGGGCACTTGGTGGGTATGCCACCATAGGAACTGTTTATGTTTCCTATAAGCTTCTTCCAAAACCCTGTATTGCCTTCAGAGGCCTGCGGGTATTTAGAGCGTGAGGCAAGTAGGAGACCCCAGGCCATTTGGCTCATTTGGGAGCAGAGAGGGGAGATGACAGAGCAGAGGCTGTCTATCACGGAACGAAGTATGTGGCTGCCGTATGTGCACCTCTATCCCTTGCAAACCTTAAGAGGCGTCCCTTGGCCACCTTGCACCCTTGGCAAGGAGCTGCATCAGCCGCTGCCGCCACCCCGTCCCTTGGGCCCATGGCAATTGCCAGCTCTGTCTTTCTTTGCAATTTTTGCTCACACACCCAGCCTGTGCCCTTGGTGGGGGCCAACCCGGCCAACCCCGAGGTACAACTCTGCAAACCCGGAGAACAAAGGCCCTTACGCCATTATTATCTCCATATGAACCAACCTGGCCCCTGTGATGCTCATCTGAGGTCCTTCTTTGTGTGCCTCCTCCAGGTGAGGTCCAGAAGGTGGCAACATGAGAACGGGCCTTTTCTGTAGTGGCTCCCCGTTTGATCTCTCTAGGGAGGTTCACCTGGTGGCTCCGTTATATATATATTTTTAGGTGCCAAGCGAAAACGTTGCTCTTCAACCAGGCCTTGGGCTGATTAACATCCTATACCCTTTGAAGTGTGTGTGTGTGGGGGGGGGGGTTATTGGTTTGTTTTTGTTCCTGTTTTTATTATGTAGTTTGTGTTTTTACCTTGTACTTTTATGCTGTGAACCACCCTGAGATCTTCAGATGAAGGGTGGCATCCAAATTTAATAAATAATAATTTTATTTTAGCTTGCGTATATACTAATATAATCTCAAAGCAATGTTTTTACATTTCTTACATCGGCTCTCTCTTGAAATAGAATCAACATCTTTCCTAAAATGCATCTGACCAAAACACCATGAAAGAAACATTAATAAAATAAAATGGAGGACATTTTACTATTCAGGACTCCATCCTATGCAGCAGTTGGAGCAACCTCAGACATTGCAAGCATTCAGAGGAGTTCATGCCATTGCGAGCAGCAAAACACAGCCGTCGCAGGGAGAGTCCCTGGCACACCCCGTTAAAAAAATCTCAGCCAGCAAGAGCGGGAAAAGTGGCCTCCGAGACTTTGGAGAGCTCCTGCTAGAGTCACCAGAGACACTATTTTGCTAGATGGCCCAATAATCTGATTCGCTATAAGGCAGCACCAGGGGTTCCTAGGCTCTTTTACCATACTTCAAGTTATAAACATCCCAAAACAAGTTGCATAGTTCCTTTTGTACCTTTTGCTCCCTCAGACTGCAAACCAATGTTATAAAGTGTAAGCAGCCTTGTGTGCTTTGGCACAAAGGGAACTATATGAACAGACTAAGTGAACAGAGAAAAAATAAGCTGATTCAGAAGAACATCCCTGTGGGATCAGGCCAGGGACACATCTAGTCCGGCATCCTGGTCTCACAGTGGCCGACTAGACGCCTGGGGGGAGCTGCAAACAGCATCCGCTCCTGCAGACAGAAACAATTAAAGGCCCCAGCAATCCAAAACAACCAGGAAATAGAGACATAGCTCTTTTATTTTCCACTTTTATTTTACCACACGGTTCCCAAGAATAATATTTCTATGGGTCTACGCCAGAGCAGAACTTAGTAGGATGTCATCTTGTAGCCTTTGAAGAAGCATGAGTCTTCAATTATCTTTTTGAGTCCTCTGGAGTTTAACAAGTCAGCCCTCACCTCCTCTGAGTAAAAGTAGTACCAAATAGTGCGAACACTTTACTCCAAACATCCCAGAGATGCATCTTTGAAATTTGGAAAAAATAGAGTGCTATCTCGGGTTACAGATGCTTCAGGTTACAGACTCCGCTAACCCAGAAATAGTACCTCAGGTTAAGAACTCTGCTTCAGGATGAGAACAGAAATTGCGTGGCGGCAGCAGGAGGCTCCATTAGCTAAAGTGGTGCTTCAGGTTAAGAACAGTTTCAGGTTAAGAACGGACCTCTGGAACGAATTAAGTTCTTAACCCGAGGTGCCACTGTACTTAGTTGCCCCATGATATTCCAACTCCCTTAATTCTATGCTTCTTGAATTCTGTCCATTACTTGAAATTTTTTTTTGTTGGAATAAGCATGTGGGACTCATTTCAAAAGGTAAACATTATACAGTACAAGAGTCTCTCAGAGACAAGCTAAAGAACTTTTTAAAAGAACTACCACCACTCCTGACTCTCAGTTATGTGTACTGAGAAGTTTAGAGTTTCAGACATTTCACCATAAAATAACACAATTCATAGTAACTCACCAAAGCAGAAAAACTACAGCCACAGTTAAGCCAAGACAGCAAGGTGTGGTTTCGCTTTTGGTTATTTAAGGAATGTAAATATCAGAGAACCATCAGCCCAGTTTAATTATTAAGCTAGAAATATGCCTCTTTCCATGTTAAAGGGCTTGCAGAACCTCCGCTCATTGAGCCCAAGGCAAAAGTCTGTAACATTTTAGGAGATTCTGGGTGAGATCCAATGTAATCCTAAGAGAGCCTCCACTCATGGATTCCTCTCCTGCTGCAGTTCTTCCATGCACCCCCCCCCCCAAAAAAAGTATCTGCCCCATTGCACAGGAGGATTTCTATTGAGCCAAAGGCACCGGCTTTATTGGCCGTCTCCCTCCGTTCTGCTTAAGGCGGCTTGTCAATAGGACAAATACGGCAAATAAAGAAAATTCTGACATAAATGCTTCTCCCCTATGCAGACCTATAGCCACTGGCTGAGAGACTGAGCTACAAATTAAGACACCTGATTTGTGGAGGGAGAAGACATCTCGGGGAGGTTGGATCTTACCGCATCCGAGAACCTCTCCCTAACCCACTTTACAGGGTCGCAGCAAGGTTTAAAAGATACGGCAGAATTGTGAACACTCCAAAGCAACAAATACCAAGACAGAGAATGCACAGAACCAGAAGTAGAGAACATGCAAATAATTTACATTCTCTTTCCATACTTTTGATAAAAGAATCTGAAGCAACGACTAGTGAGCTCCCACACAGCGCTCTCTCTCTCATGGTAGAGATACGATTATTTATACTGTGAGCATGCAAAGATGTGTAAGTCACTTTAGCCTCATTGGTGCTTTTCCTTTTCCCAAAATCAGAAATTCCTTCTTGCACTTTGTAAACCTTATGCACTCTTATGTCCCAACTGTATAGGGAGTAAGTTAATTGTCAGAGGGACAAGGGGCCATGTGCAGGAGTAGCTGATCATGCGCCCATTAAAACACCCTTTGTTGCATGTGCTGGACTGTTAGTGTGCCGTAGCAATGCCACAAGTCAAGCAACAGAGGTTTCCATTGAGTCTGCAAGGCACTGGGCTGCACCAGCCTGCTGTAGTTCTTTTAAATCGCCCAGTCTCTGCACAAACATTTGCTGTTAATTACTGTTTACCTTTTCTTGTCTATAGCAGGAGGCTTTTCTCACAAATCCACTCAACTCCGTGTAGAATTAATGGGGGAAACTAAGGTGAACTTTGCGAGCCTGGCAAGAGACATGCAATTAGGCCAGCCATGCCCGAAATATAAAACCAGAGGATTATCCCGGAATGTGACTGGTGGCAAGCATGGTCAGTTGGGTGCCCTGTTAGATCCCGGAAACGTGGCAAGAGTTACTCCCGCAGTTAATGGAGCCATTAATTACGGCCGTGCAGGCTGGGAAGCCCCGAGCTTAATTCACACAGGCTGGGAAGGCAGAGGGAACTTATCTCATTGGCGGGGGAGTCTCTTACTTGCACTTGTCTTCTTACTTAGAAATATATTTCTTCAGTGGGTCTCAGGTACTAAAGCAACAAATGCACTAATCACCCCATGTAAAAGATTTAAAATCCTACAAATCCTTTGCTGGGAAAGACCAATGATATGGGTGAAATGTTTTCCCAAGCTTTATTTTTCTGTGAAAAAAAATCCATTTCATGACTTTATTAGTAACAATGAATGGGTGCCAATTGCAAATACAGTATTAGGCAAACACAGCAACTTCCCAGTTTTCAGCTTTGCTAAAAGTCAGGGGAAGGCTGCAGCTCAGCGGAAGGAGGCCTGCTTTGCAAGGTTCCACGGCTGGCATCTCCAGGGAGGGACTCTGTATAATTCAGTTTCCTGTGTAAAATAAACCTGCCAAATTAGATCACTCTTCTAGACCATCATAATTTCCCCCAATGATAACTCAATCTTTAATTCAAATTACCTTAATTTGCATAGGAAAATTTCCCACAAAGTGCACATCACTGGGAAATATAAGAGAGAAGCTACCTCAAACAATTCTGCAAAAGCTTCTCAGGACCATATAGGTTAGAAAAGCTCACTCCCTAGTTTTGAGACACGGCTGTGAGAGACTCTGGTGCTGTTTTCTACTTAACTGCAGCATTTCAATGGGAAGTCAGTTTTCCTCCTCCAACATTCACTGCAGACTTTTACTTGTGCAGAAGCTAACAGAGAAGAATAAATTGCTTGGGATTCCCCAATATTCCCCCTTGCAAGCTGCTCTGCTCAGGCTGAGGCCAAAAAGACAGGTGGGTCCATCACAAAGAAAACTCAACCACGGTTCAAGCTGAGATAGCTCAATTTTCTCAGGGGTAGCTGAGTGAGAAATCCTCAGGGAAAGCAATGAGGTGTCTTTCACAGACCTTCCCTAAAGCCCTTCTAAGCCAGGTTCCCCAATCTGGTGCCCTTGAGATGTTTTCGACTGCAGCTCCCCACCAGGTTGGGGAAGAAGGCTGGTCTAAACAATGAAGCTTATTTAAAATTTATTTCTGTGTCAACTTTTCCAGGCGAAGAGGTGAGCGGAGGCCACAAACCTCTCACCTCCCTATGCTTGCCCACTCAATTCACTTAGCCATCCCATTCACCTGCCTCTTGCTCTGGTCACCTGCCAGTTCACTTGGAGTCAGAGCAAACTGTGCCTCTGAGCACGTACAGACTGCTTTGCTCTTACAAGGCCAGTAAAGTCATGCTTGTTTAAAGAAGAGTCGAAACATAAAAGATTCAAGAGGCAGCGTTAGAGGGAAGCAATTTTAACTGTGTTAAGTTTTGTGAAGAGTGAATTGTTCCCCAGCTCGTTTCTGCAAATGGTCTGTAGCCTGGGGGGACTGGGGGGTCAGTTAGCAATCTTAAGTCAAGTGAGGAAGGCCATGGCTGAAAGAGTGCTTTATCAATTGTAATTGTTTTATTGGTGATTTGTTATTTATTTCATATGATCTATGCTGCATTTGTGATATTGTGTTCTGGTTTATGATGTTACTGTTATTTACTGTATTGCTTTGGGATTGAATTGAATGAAATACAGCATAGAAAAAGAATAAATCAAAGAGGAAGAGGTCTTGCTGGGATTGGGGTTGAAGCTGAACCTCTTATTCAGGGTCCACATAACTGGGATCAAGCCCTGGACCCAAGATCCTAAATTAACTACAGTATGATAACAGTTATTTCTAAAAAATATGAGCGATTATAAAAATGCATCCCTAAGTAAATAGCCATGCGGCAAGCACCGTCAACATCGCTTATGAAACTTGAAACCATGCATAACAGGAGGACTGGAAGAGGAAGGAAACACAAACAGCATTACGCATCTCCAAATGATAGTCTCCTGTTCCCAAAAATTAATCAGAAATTCATTAACATGCAGATGAACATTACATCTGTAGAGAATGTGCTCTCTCTCTCGTAGCTTGTTTACTTCAGAATTTTACCACTGAAAAGATGTTCCATAATGCATCCATGGAATTATTCTGGGTACTTTTAAGATTAGAACTAGTATGGGTTAAGTTATCAGGCTATGGCACAACAGCATCTTTAAACACAAACACAAAGCTTTTTGGAAGCCAGAAGTATCTAGTCAAACAGTGTCACCCAGTGGTAACTGAAGTAGAAAATGCAGTTAAACACGGAAAAAGAAACACACACCCCCAACATGGTTACCATTTTACCTGGATCTGACCAAATGTGAACATCAAGGAATTCTTGCTCCAGTTTATGAAATCCAGTTTCCTTCTATCCCTGCAAGCCCAGAGTCAAAGCGAGTAGACAGACTTGCCCTTCCTCCCTTCCACTGACCTCCTGCTCACTTGAGAAAGTTAAGCCCCCCCCCCAGCGCAGACAGAGGGTGGGGGCTGCCCTCCTTTGCCTACTTCTCCGGAGAGAAGTGGCCACTCTCGTCTCCCCCCCCCCCCCGTCCCAGTGCAACATGCAGCCGACTAGAGGGGGGCCAGGTGTGCCCATTACGAAAAAGAAAAGGCGGAAGCAGCACAGCCTCCCCTGGGCCCCCCAGGTGCAGGGTGCTTGGTCTGCCTTGGTCTAGAGGGGAGCCAGCGGCAGCCTGAGCAATGGATGGAGCAGGGTGCGGATCTCACCGGCAAATTTGGGCTGGCAGTGCAGCTGCAGGGTGTAGGGAATATCTCCATTTCATACCATATTCGTAACATTTCTGCTGTTAATATGCATAGAGGACAGCAGTTTGAATTAATATGAAGTCTTTAATGCGTCTGCATTGTGTAAGTGCTTCCGAGTGGGAAGGCTGTTGATACAGGCTGGTACCGCCTTCCTGTCCTATTGTCTGCTGCTCATTCTTAAAAGCTGGGCAGACTATGTGGACCACTGTGCTGCAAGAGAACAAGATTTAGAATTGTGCTGGGGGGGGGGTTAAAAACCCTTCCCCCCACCCCAAAGCTGGTTACAACTTTTGTTGAATCATGCAATCTGTTCAAACAGCCCTTAAGCACTTAACTCTTCGGAAGGACTTTGTATCTCCCAGCACTGATTAGCCAATGCTTATAGCATCACAAGTCACTTCCTATCATTTCCCATTTTTCAGCTCTAAGTCTGGCTCACCCAAACAGGAAAGAAAACGGGTGTCTCCCTTTCAGGTACATTTGGAGTACCCTAAGCATACCCAAAAGATGACCCTGTGAGGTGTAAAGTCTTTAGCAACACAGTCTATTTTATATTTTGAATGGTTTCCTATTTAATGAAGACATTAAATGCGGAGAAAGATGGGCATTTCTTCTAGCTTCTTGTCTGTCAGACTTGGATATGTATACACTCAAATGGAATCTGTTCCAGAAGTCCATTTTGACTTTCAAAAACATTCGGAAACCAAGGCACGGCTTCCAATTGGCTGCAGGAGCTTCCTGCACTCAATCAGACGCTGCGTCAGCCGTGTCGGACGTTCGAGTTCCAAAGAACGTTCGCAAACCAGAACACTCACTTCCAGGTTTGCGGTGTTAGGGAGCCGAAATGTTCCGAGTCGCAAGGCGTTCGCAAACCAAGGTACAGCTGTATACCAAATTTACTCAAAGCTAATGCTCACCTTTTTTCACCAAATTATGTTGCAAAAATTAAGGTGCATATTAGATTTGATGGCACATTTACATTCACCAGCAAATGCTTTTTTTGGTTTCAAGGTTCTGAAAATTGAGGTGCGCATTAGATTTGATGGTGCATGAGACTCGAATAAATACTCTGTCCTCGTACCATCTTAATCCTAGTTTATAACTGTCAATATTCCCAAAGAATACTGGGGGTTGTGATAGGCAAGGTAAATTCTAAGCACTCTCACTAAACCTCACTTGATCTCCACTCACCTCTCTCCAAACCAAAATTCCTGAAAGCCACTCCAGAGCTTCTGGGGTGTCTGCATGTCCCCAGCATGACTGACTTTAGGTTAAACGCAAACTGTGTTTAGGAAAGCTTAGCCGCATATGCTAGTAGGCAAAAGATCACAAATAATATTTATTAAAATATTTGTTTCCTGCTTTTCCACTCAAACATGACCCGCAGAGCAGTTCAGAAAAAAGAACACAATTGAAACAATAAGCCACAACAAACATGAGCGCAATAATCCTCAAGTGCATGGGAGCAGAAAGACTCCAGGGCCTGTGATGCTCCAATAACTTGTGTCCAATACAACGCCAAATATAAAAACACATTTGCTTTTAAAAAAGCAGAGCGAAAAACAGTCTGCCCTATATTATGAATAGCCTTCTATTTTTCAAATGAAACGGCCAATTGCTGGATGTACTACTTCATTATAGAATTTGTGGGCTGCTTGCTAAGCCCTGCATGCATTTTGTAGCAGAGACCAAGCACTCAGGGAAAACGTATACTTTGCCTAGAGGCTGGTAGCATTAGTTGCTCATAAACCATTTGACCCAAAACTGACAAAATGCTTACAGCTAACTACAAATGCTGTTGCAAGATATACAGAAGGACCTCTGCTTTTTATTAGTATTTTATTTAAATATAATTGTCTAAAAGGAACTTGATATAGGAGGAAACACATTTAGATAGTTCAAGGATAAAGCTGTTGGCTACATTCACACAGAATGCCAAAGACAGCTTGTTTTAACTATGGTTTGCTCAACAGACGAGAAAACAAGTCATGCCTTCTTTCTCCAAGGCTGCTCTTGCCTTGTCTCACCTGCTCGTCTTGCTCCTTTGCAGCTTGGCAAGCACCTGTGGTGGGGTGGCCAAACAAGTCATGGTTTGCAAGCCAAAAACAGACCATACCTTCACATTTGCCGAGTTTCCAAACCATGGCTTAACAGCAATGTGCCACCTCCCTGGGCCTTTTAACTCAGCGTAGCAGCTGAGCCAAGGTTTGGCTTATCATATTGCTGGAAAATGGAATCTCTTCCTTAACTACGATATGAAGCCAAGGTTTATTCTTAACTTAGCTGTCATGCCATGCTAAGAAGCCTTGGGTAGAGCAAGGTAGGTGCAATCTGCAGGTGTCAGGCAGTCTTGGTAAGCCATATTTTGCCCAAACTAGGCCAGTATAGTTTGTCAGCATAAAACTACTTCCTATGCCAGCCACACCTGAGCCAGGTGCTCTTGCTATTCTGTTAGCTCCAAAATGGTATGAGAAGCAGGAAGACAACAACAGCCCCTACTCTCAAAACAGCGGTAGTCAAATCTGAGAATCCTACAGAACAGACTGGAACACAAGCAAGAAAACCCAGCATATATCTTCCTGTATTCTTGTTGTTGGCATCTGTTTGTCTTAAGGGACAATGGAGTGTGTCTCAAGGGGTGAAGTCAAACCTTTGCTTCAGCAGCACTGAAGTGTCCTCCCTGGGGCACAAGCCTGGGCAGCGTGTCTGGAAGTTCTGGGAAGCCCAGACAACAGGACCCTCCTCTCGGACTCACTGATGCGGTCCAAAGGAAAGCAGAGCAATACATGTGGCACCAGCTTGGCTGCAGGAACTGCTGGAAGGAGGCACACAAGGTGCCATCCAACTGTCTTATGGACTCCACTCCAGATCCCTGCAGGGCTTACTCCTGGAGCCTTTTCTTCTTCTCCCCAAGATATCCCTCAAGGCAGTGGATCAGAGTTTGCCTTCACAGGCGGACAAGCCCTAATCCGCCCCTCACTTCTTTCTATAGCACGTGCAGAAACCGCCTTCTTGACTGGTCTTGTCCCCTCAATCTGCCAGAGACTGTCTTCCCATGCAATGAGTCCTTAACTGACTGAGGGTTTGAGACCTATCGGCTACCCTCACTTGGTTTAGTTGGCCAGTTGAAACTGTTTCCCAGAGTGTGGCCACTGTCACATGCTGACAGCTTCCAGGAGTCACAGGTGAGAACTGAGTGCAGGGTGGGGACCAAAGGTAGACAAACTACCCCAGAATAAGCATGATGTGTTCCCCACCAGAGGCTCCAGCCCTCCCCTAAGACCCCACACTCCCCATCTTCCTGTCTACACTTGCTAAAACCCTACCAATGTCCTTAGAGTAGTCAAACAAGAACTGCACCTGTGAACTGGCCACTTCAGAAACAGGTCCCATCCTGGGTATCCAGAGCTTCAAGAGGAATACATGGCTTCCATATTGTTCATGTGAATTCAGTTTTACTATTCCAATGCTACACATCAGGAAGGGCTTGGCCTTCTAGCAGATTCCCGGAAAACAAACAGGTTCCCCTTTCTTAGCCTCCGTAGAACTGACAGTTGGTCTACATTTCTTAAGTTCCAACCACCACAATGGTTTGCAACTCCCCACAATTATTTTACAACTTCCTTGGCTTCTTAGCCAATAGAAGGTCTTTCCAGCACTAAGCATGGTTGCGAAACACACAGACAAAACACATTAATATAATAATTTATAAACTGCTTTCCCTTCCATTGCACACTAAGCCCAAGGCAACATAAAATGAAGCTTAAAATGCACCCATAGGGTTAAAAATGTTGTGCTTCAGTTAAACTTTAGTCTAGCAACATACATTGGCTGCTTAGATAATTTAAGTTTCCACACTAAGCAAAAAAGCCCCAAAGAAACCCCAAAATAATGCTGATTTTTCATACACAAAAACCCCATTTCGTAATAATATCCTGGCAAGCAGCTTAGTTGAGCCACCCCCACTGCGAGGCTGCCTCCACCACCACCTGCGATGCAAGCAAAATAAACAATTCTGGCTCACCTTACAGGATTTGTTAAAATGTGGCATTTGTAAAGTGTGCATTTCCGTGCAAAGAGCATTTCACACAAATGCCACATTTGAGTTTAGGAAGGTTTCAGTAGAACCTAGACTTACCTATTCCCTGACAGCTGACACTCTTTTTAAGGGGTGTTAAAAGGGAGGGAGGAAACGCCCTGTGCTGGACATCTGAACGCCTGCCTTTCCCTTGCCGCGCTTTGCATAACTTCCCTGCTTTGTGAGCTGCCCTCTGCATTAGGCTGCCCTATTTGACTTTTTCTCCCAATGAGAGCAGGTGGTTTAATCAAATATTGTTTTGCCATACGCCTCCTTGCACATCAGGGGAACAGGCAAATGCGATTCAGAGCAGGCCTAGGCAAACTCGGCCCTCCGGATGTTTTGGGACTACAACTCCCACCATCCCTCACCACTGGTCCTATTAGCTAGGGATGATGGGAGTTGTGGGCCAAAAACATCTGGGGGGGCCGAGTTTGCCTATGCCTGATTCAGAGGATCTCTCCCTAAATTTGTGGTCAAAATAAAAAATTCCTTCCAGTAGCACCTTAAAGACCAACTAAGTTAGTTCTTGGTATGAGCTTTCGTGTGCATGCACACTTCTTCAGATACACACACGAAAGCTTTGTGCATGCGTGCATGCACACGAAAGCTCATACCAAGAACTAACTTAGTTGGTCTTTAAGGTGCTACTGGAAGGAATTTTTTATTTTGACTATGGCAGACCAACACGGCTACCTATCTACTACTAAATTTGTGGTGTTCAGGAGTCCTGATGTTGCCGAAACAGCAACATGCTAGGCAGGGTCCCAAGATTTGCAGATCTGCCAAAAAACAAACTTTAAAAAGCTAAGTGAGGGGGCACCCCAAGACTAGCCCAACGAGGACTGAGCATGCTCAGTAGCCACAGATTGCTGACTGACAGCTGAGGTTTGGGGGAGCGGAAAGCTGCATAAGAGAGGGGGGTTTTTTTTAGTAACCAGCCATGACGGACGGCTCAAAACCTGAGGAAGGAACATGCCACACGTCAAAACTGTGTGACTAGTTGCGAGCAACGTGAAACAGTTACCCTGTATTAATTAGCATTGTCATAAGTGCTTCACAACTGTTCTCAAGACACACTATTAGGGTGGGTTCAGTTTTTCAACTTCCAAAAATGAGAGGTGCTTAAAAAGTTGTAACATGACCTGAGAATTCAAAAGATATTTGCACTAAATTACTATACTGTAATTTAGTTTTGCTAGGTAAGTAAAATGTGCGTAAAATTGCACTGAAATCATTAAAATGATTGCCAAATGCTTGTGGTTATATATTATTATTATCATCAATAATAATAATAATAATAATAATAATAATAATAATAACAACAACAACAATTACTATTTAGCATTACCTGGCATTTTCAGAAGGTAAAAATAAAAATCTTTGGTGTTTTCCAAAAGAAGTTTATGTGCTTCTTCATCAAATGTAGAACTACCAAGCTAAATGTTGTCCAATCACAAAAATAACAGCCCACTTGAACTCCTCACACCCAAAAACATATTTTTAAGACTGAAGAAATTTGCAAGAATTAAGTTCCACCTCCTAGTTGTGGGTCGTCCTCCTCCTCTAGGTCTTGTTGGTGGGATCCTGAATGGGGACTTGAAGAGGACAGAGAGCAGAAGGGGCGTCCACTTCTCTTCAAGGTGAGGAATTCCTCAGCTTTTTTAGTGAGCTCAGAACCACCATGCCTGCAGTTCAAATGGCTCAGGTGGCTTTCAACAAGGCAGCCTTTGTGCGCTTTGTCTCCTTTGCCCACCCTGGAACTTTCCTAAGGCGCTTTGGAGAGAGCTGTTGTTGTGACACAGATACTTTGCATCCTGTTCTGACGCTGACTAAGCCTGTGAAGGCAGCCCATCATCGCAGAAGTGACTAAGAGGGAGCAAACCTGTTTCCCAACCTAAAGTCACAGGGCTGGTCATGCCTCGCTCAAGTAAAAAGGGTTTGAAGGGCAAAGAGGACATGGCAGGGCACGTCCCAGACTGGGGCGGGGAGGGTTGTAATCCTGACATCCCAAGAGCACTAAAGAAAAAGGGCTCTGCTTGGGCGACAGACGTTGTTGCATCCAAACCTCAGGCTCATACCGGCTTGGAGAGGTTGCTGGCTTGTGCCATTCCCCCCCCCCCTCTGCTCCCCTCCACACTTCAATTTAATCTGTAATTTCCTCTTCTTTGTTACTTAGAGCTGTACCGCAAAACTATGGTTTGTGCTTGCCCTCCAAACCAGTGTGCAAGCCTGAGGCCTGGATGCAAGCATGTCTCTCCCACAATTGGTACAGATGTAAGCAAGTAATAATGAAGAGGAAGTAACCCATTGAAGTGTGGAGGGGAGCGGGGGTGGGGGGGGTGGCACAAGCCTGCGACACAGTCCCTGTTCCTTAACCCACAGTTCCACGGTTCCGAGGATTCAGAATGCTACCTCTGAACCGACCCACTGTCTCATCATTATCCAGAAAGGAGCTGGAAACAGGCACAAGCCCAATGCAAACTGGAAGTTAAGAGTAGAAGAAGGTTAAAGGTTTCCAGAGTTCTAAAAGAACTACTGGAAACAAAGGTGTCAGGACACATTTACAGCTGTTAAAATATGACACGTTCTGGACACTTTGCAAAATAAGCAACACTTTATTCTTCTCTAAAATTAACTTCATCAGAACACCTTTCATTTCATTCATATGAAATATCTGAAAAAAGGCACACTTAGGGATATTTTATCACCTTCCTAATGAATTAAATACCATTATTTTTTCTGTTGAACTGTACATATTCTGATCACAGTAAATTTAAAGTTTAATGGCTTTAAAATCTCCAGCATTCTCGATGGAGAAAACTCTGAATTACCTGGGAACACGTTTGCTTTCTGATATCCTCTGTAGCCGTAGCATCTGTACGGGAAAGATTACTAACACACAGCAAGGAGCATTTCTAATTACTTTAGCCCTTTATGAACCACTGACATGTAAAATATCTGCAGAGGCTAATGGGGAAATTCTTTCTGAACCATCTCGGGAGATGCTCAACCGATGACGGGGCAGAGCTTTCACAGGCTGGAACTTTTCCAGCTTTGATGGCTTAAACAGTTCCCACAGTCAGATGTCCCTGGAGGTTTGTGGGTTCCAATGTCTCCATGGCACAATCCTTCCCTTTCTTACCAGGAAATAAGACCACCGCACCAACATTTGCTGCTGACCTTTGTATTGGGTCGTGGCTGCTCATATCACTCTCATACTACGGAAAACAGAAATAGCCCTTTCTCCCTCCCAAGGGCACATGGGACCTCTCAACATGAGTGCGCAGTCTTTTTGTGTGCATCTTTTTGTCCAGACGTGAGCAGATGCATTGCAGTTGCTGGGGAACGCAGGAGGGGAGAGTTGTGAGAACGGGAGGCTGGCCTAGAGGAGCCTTTGGCCGGGTCCAGCAGGGCTCTCCTTCGGAGCCCGAGGCATTATGGCCCCAAAAGGTTTTTGCGCTAGGTCTTCCTCGGGAACCATTTAAGGCAAATAATTTAATTGCTAATCATCCACAACAGCTACTAGATTGCGCCCCCTTCCAAATGTTATATTAAAAGGATTTCAGACCTTCAAGTGAACAATTCCAGGATGGGATACATAAAACCCATTTCCCAATTCTGGCCATTTTAAGATGAAAAACAGAACCAAGATGAAAAACAGAACCAATTTCCTTCCAGTTTAGAAAAACCTCCTGGCACTGAGGTCACTTTTGCTCAGGCTGGTGCCCATTTACAGCCTTGTTTTTACGCTAACCCAAAATCTACAGGAAAGACTCTGTGAACAGAGCGGAGTATTGAGCTCAACTTTCAGAAGGCAGATTAGTCCATTTGAAGGTGCTGACCTTGCCAGTACTCAAGGGAAGAGAGACAACTCACTTGATGGTTGGCTTATAAACTGAACATATTAACAGACTCCACTGAAAAGTGTGGCGTTTCTCACTGCAACGCCCAAAGTGATGGCTCACACATCCAAGCAACACAAAAACATCAGGTACGAAACAGGCACATGTGATCCGTATGTTTTTGTATTGTCTCAACTTTGGTTAACCAACTTTGGTTAGCCTACAGCTCGGGTCCCAAAACTCTGCTCTGCTCATTCAGGCGGTCTGCAGCATGACTGTAAAAATGCAATTAAAAACCAGACAGCATCTAGAGCAGTGCATTACAACTGTTACAGGAGACAGAAAAATCATGAAATGCTCCACCAAGACCTCAGCAATTTGCAGTTGGTCAAGCAACAGTGGTGTTGGGGAGCGCCTGACCTAAAAGCAATAAAGAAACAAAATTAGTGTGCCTATACACTGGGAATGAAGTCTCTTACAACTCTAAAATGTACTATCTGCTTCCAACCTTAAAAAATCTAATTGTTCTTGGGCTCTGAAAACCAACATGGATTTGAATGAGTCCAGACATTTATTCCTGTCTCTTCACATAGTCCCCATTACACTTAGAAATCAACTGAAATCCATCTCTTTCCATCACCAACTTTAGGTAGCCTTGTATCAGGTGAAAGGTCTTTAATTCAATACTAGCTGCCTCTCTTTAGTATAATTAGACTATTTTGGAATGAACAAAAAAAGTATGCGGAATAAAGCAGCTCCACTTTATACATGTTGACACCCTACAGGGCATGCAATAAAAATGTGCGCTCTCTTGCTCTCTCTTCCCCCTCCTTCACATAAACGCAACCATAGCTTCCCAAGCGCAAGTTTTCTGCACATGCAGGTTACTTTTGCAATGTTACACACATACTACAAGACTCCTTGAACTCAATGAGGCTTACTTCTGACCAACTATTTTAGAATTGCACTGTGAGAAACTCATAAGCATCAAATCTTAACTTGGGATGGCTAGATCGGCCGATTACGGGAAATGACAAGATGGCAATGCTAGAGCAACCATTCCTTCATCTGTGCATCTGGGACCCCATTCAGAGTTCATGGATGAAACAACGGAACAGCTCAGCTTGGCCACGCCTGTGCCCTGATCTGCTTTACGGCCCTGACTATCTTTTGACATGTAGTTTTTAAAATCCAAAAGATGGAAGCTGCACACATAACATTTCACATGAACTTAATTAGGTTTCTCATTCACTTATCAAGCAAATGCTTTTCAATAGCGCTACAGGGCAGCAATTATTCAGGAAGTCATTCTCTATCAGGTCTAAACAAAATAAAAAAATTCCTTCCGGTAGCACCTTAGAGAGCAACTAAGTTTGTCAATGGTATGAGCTTTCATGTGCATGCACACTTCTTCAGAATAATATCTGAAGAAGCAGAAGATCAGAAGAAGGTATCTGAAGAATTGTGCATGCACATGAAAGCTCATACCAATGACAAACTTAGTTGGTCTCTAAGGTGCTACTGAAAGGAATTTTTTAAATTTTGTTTCGACTACAGCAGACCAACACAGCTACCTACCTGTAACTAGATCTATCAGGTCTGTGCAGCAAAGCAAGAAGATTAGCCTAAAAATAGAGAGCAAGTTGAAGACAGAGGGTTATATCTAACAGCCGTTGCCCAGCTGAAAACAAGGCAATTAGTCTTTCCTGCTGTAGCCTTCCTAATCCCAGGTTGAGGGACCCTCCAAAGCAGATGGGGAGTGGAGGAGAACAACCAAAAATTGCTTCCTTCTCCATTCCACCAATTAAAGCCCCATCATCATCTGAGGGCCCCCCCCAAGATAGAAGCCAGATCCTCCCCACCTTCCTTCTCAGCGTCCGTAGTGTGTTACTTGCCAGAAAGCAGCCATAAACATCCAATCTGGCTGCTTATCTTCTCATCTTATCGGCTCGCCCAGTAGTTAATTTGTGTGTTTATAGAGTGTTTACAGAATCAGAAAAGTTTCTGAAGAGCTTCAGAAACCACCTTAAGGCAAAAGCCTTGGAGCAAAATGCAAAGACAGGAAGTATAAATGAGAAAGAAAACACACAAGGTCCGATGAGAGCACACCTTCCAATAACTCAACTTTGCTTTCCTATAGATATGCTGCCCCACTTTTATTTAAAGGGAACCATTAAAGTATTGCATTTAATAGACATAGCATTTCGTTGACAAAGTTTTCTGGTTTAAACACAACCGAGAGGCTTTGGCACTTGACTGTGCAAGACTCCCCTGACTGCAAGTGAAGATGTCCTCACGACAGACAGTCCTACCTGGCAGCTAAGCTTAGGAACATGTCGTTCTGACGACTGATATGCGTGGGCAGCAAAACTAGTAACTGGTTCATGGACTTGTAACAAATGAAATAAAACTATTATAGTCTAGACAGTAAATGAACTTTACTGAAGTCTAGGTTTTCGGATGAAAGGGTGTAGGCAGATAAGGAATCCCACACTAGATCATATTTGAGGCGGGGGCATTTAACCAATTTAACCAATGCCAGATTTTTAAATCCATCCTCATTCTGCCACCTCCTCCTTACAACCAGTTTTAACTTTTCTGTACTCAGAATATTATTCCAATAAAAATTCAATAGGTAAGACCTATGTCTGTCTGTTGGATCTCAAGATTAACACAGAGTAGCTCAAATTATTGCTTGCAACGTGCTAGAGTACAAAAAGAAAAGGAAAACAAATGCTCACCAAAATAAGCAATCCTACCCCACTTACCTGGGAGTAAACCCAACTGAATTCAAGTAGGACTTACTTCTGAGTGGATGTTCTTACTCAGTGATTGCAAGCAGCAATTCACCAGGGACTTTGTTGCACTAAGAGACAACAATGCCCAGTGTTATCTTAGTGGGCACTTTGATGCAGAGACCTCTCTGACTTATAACAGCTCCAGAAACTGTTTGCCTGCACATGCGCACTCATACACTCTGAGCACAAGTGAGTTCCTGAGAAAAGAGCACTGGCTCATGTAATGTGACCCAGAAGGCACTTTATTTCACTATGAATATATTACACAAAAATCAATAGTGATATGGTTCAACAGCCAAAGACTGCGGAGAACAAAAAGGTCAAGACAGGCAGGAAAGGAGACTGATGACTTCCCCAGGGAGAGAAGGTTGCCCCTCTCTCGTGGCCTCCCCATAGTCCTCCACCAACGACGAGACACAAAAGGGTTTCTCACCCAGTCAGACTCATATAGATGTTTAAGGCATCTTGGGCCTCGGTGGTCCAACACCTTGCTATGGCCCGGCTCACACATGCTAGACCATAGACCGTGGTTTGCTTGACAAACTATGTGGTAGCCATGCGTTGTCCCATGGATGATCAAACAAACTATAGCTTGTTTCCTAGAAGTTTGGCTTGTTTTCCAGCTAGTCTTATAGTTTCTTGAGCGTCCAGAGTAGGCTGGTCAAACTAGCCATCACAAAGAATGGCTGCTGGTTTCACATGTTCAGACAAAACCAATGGTGATAAAGTCAGCAACAAGTGGCAGCATCTGATTTTGTTTTGTTGGCAGCGGAAAAACCCAGTTAAGCTGCCTGGTCAAGTTCACACACAACACTAAGTCACTGGGTTCTACTGGCACGAGAGATTAGGTCTTACTCAGGCATGTTGAGAAGGGAATGGGAGAACTCCCAACCATTTTCACAAGGCACAAAGGCTTGTGAAAATACAGCTACAGGCAAGGCTTTCAGCTAACAGGCAAGGACTTATCTGTCCACTTTTTAAAAGAGCATTTCTTTGCACCACTTAACTTTGACGCGCTTCATGATTTCTGTTGTAATAGATATCAGCTATTTTCTTTGAATTTTCCATTAGTCAAGTGCTGGGCTGTATCCATTCAATTTCAGTGCCAGAAAATCAGGTCAAAGGAATATGAATTATTTACATACAAACACTTAAAATAAGCATAACTTAAATATATCTAACAGCATAGGGTACTCAGTCCCTTCTGCATCCCCATAAGCTGAAGAATAAAGTATTGCCAATGGCCCCAATGCCTTCTCCTATATCCTCCACACAAATATATTCAGTTAAGTCTTGTGGAAAACACAATCCTTCCAATACACATAAAATCCAGAACTGCTATATATATATATATATACTGTATGTATGTATGTGTGTGTGTGTGTGTGTGTGTGTGTATATATATATATATATATTCTGTTCTTTGAATGGGATTTACTCTGAATACCAGTGGAGAAGAGGACAAAGGAGCATGCCCACTCTACAATCCATCCTGGAATTTCTCCAGACAATCCATTATTGCTGGTCTTTCAGCAGTCCTTGATCTGTGTTTACAAACAGGCTGCAACATGCCCAAAGCAGCAGATCATACCAGCATAGGCCAGCATGCTTTGGGTGCTTTCGCCTCAGTCTGCCGATCCATGGAACAGGCCACAGCACGGGAGAGGCAGGAAGAAGGTCCACAGAAGGCCTGCAGGTCCTCCTGCTCCTGTATAGGAGTGCAAGCCCCACCCCAACCTGCCTGGGCTAGCTAATGCTGCAAGCTGATCACCCAGGTGGTAGTCTAATGCAGTGTTTCCCAACCACTGTTCCGCGGCACACTAGTGTGCCGCGAGATGTTGCCTGGTGTGCCGCGGGAAAAATTTAAAAATTCGAAAGATTTTTTTTTATAAAAAAAGTCAAATTTTCGATTGGGGCGCCGTCACTAGATGACCCCTGGGGTTCCCTCCCTCCCTCCCGCTCTGCGCCTCCCTCCTACTCCTACTCCTCCGGGGAGGCCCTTCCTGGCTCTCGGCCAAGGCTTGGCGGCTGCCACTCACTCACTCGCTCGCCCACCCGTCCCTCCATCCCTGCACCCGGCCTCTCCCCCTCCGTCCCCGGCGCGGGGGCTGCCGGGATCCGTAGTCCCCTCGCCCTTGGGCTCCGCGCCCGCGCGGGGTGTGCGAACTACGTTTCCCAGCGTGGCCTGGCGGGCCGGGCGTTTTGTTTGAAGCGCTCTTCTCCCGGCCATGGAATGAGCGCAGCGGCGGCGGCCGGGCGGGCAGGGGCTCTTCCGCGCAGACCCCGCGCAGCCTGCCTGCGCCCCCGCGGAGATCGGGCGGCAGGATGGAGCCCGGGGATCCCTGCGGAGGCGGAGCAGCGGAGGCTGCCCCCCAGGTAGGGCTGCGTCGGGGGGTTTTATTTTTGCAATGCTGCATCCGCGCCGGAGGGGACGCATCGGACCGCGGGGAGACCCCTTGGCGGGCGTGCAAGGCAATGCATGCGTGCAGGCGTTGCATGGAGTGCAGTGCAATGCAATGGCAACGCGGCGCCCTGCATGCAACTTCCACCGGCGCTCCGGACTTGGCAGGTGAGGGGGGTCCCCAGTGGGCGGCAGAGAGAGCCGGGAGGGCGAAGGGGAGCCGGGGGGAGCAGCGCTGCTCCCCGAGCCGAACCCGGGGGGAAACTTCGGCGTCGTTGCGCCGGGTGTTGGAAGCGGAGGCTGGCGGGGGCCCCTCACCTGCAAAACCTGGTCACCTCTCATATATTTCGTGCATTGCATTCATCGCCCGCTTTCTCCTCCAAGGAGCTCCCGGGGGCGCGCGTGGTTCTCCCCGTGTTATCCTCGCAACAACAGCCCTGCGAGGTGGGTCAGGCGAGTGGCCCAAGGGAGCACCCAGGGATTGTCCTGGCCAGGTGGTGTGATTTGAACCCTGCTCTCTGCCCGGTCCTCGTCCTCATTTAGCCCCCACATGTGCATGACTGTGCATGACTGAGGTTTTCCCCCCTCGTCTTGGCTATGGTGTGAGTCTGTGCTGTTAATTAATGGGGTTCTGCCTTCGGAGAAGATGAGCCAGCCCTCAAGGAGGTGATTATGTAATTTGCTAGCAATTCATGTCCCTCCCGGCGTGACGCTGCGCGCTGACATCACAGGGCTGTAATGGTGGTGTGCCTCGAGATTTTTTTCAAGACACAAGTGTGCCTTTGCCCAAAAAAGGTTGGGAAACACTGGTCTAATGACCCCAAAAGCAAAGTCACTTGAACGGAGAGTTCGGTGTAGAACCTCCTCTTTCAATTACATCAGGAAAGGTTAGCCACCCTTTGCAGCCAGCCCAAGATCTCCGCTCACGGACACTCGCCTGACAGCACACTGAGCTTCAAAGCTGCTGAGACTGACCAGCCACTGATACTGTGGGAAGGAGCTGGTCCGCCTGCCTGGCTTCCATGGGGGCAGAGAGGCTCCTTCCAACTCAACTAAGCTTCATGCCCACCAGAGTGAAAGAGATGCTAAGTCAGGGCAACCTTGGTGAACGGATCTGTGGCTCTTGAGGTGATAAGACTGATTGCCTGCAATTGACATTTGAGGTGATTAAAATACATGAAACTTTGACAATGCAGTCCAGGGGTGACAAACAAGTGTGGATCCTTCTAATATAGGGCCGGTGTGTGAGAGAGAGACATGTCTTTTTCCTTTCACACATTTGGGAAACATTAAATTCTGCAAGCCCACCTCTTGCCAGGACAATGCATTTCCCTTTTGCTGCAAGCACATTGGTTTAAAAAATAATAATCAAGAGAATGAAGTCTACATCACAGACACCCCCAATTTTGGTCTGTTACTTCCCAGCAGGGCACACCACAGCTGGGGGTTTGATTTTTAAATGATCCCTACTGTTGTACCTCAGGAGTAATAAGAAACGCCCTGCTCCTCTCCACTACATATGTCTCTTTGGCAATTTCCTTCCACCTTCAACCAACAGGGAACACAAGCACCTTGTGTGTTTTAAGAGGGCTGTGCACATATCTAAACACAAAACTCTCTCCTCTCTGAGCACCCTGCTTTGTATGACACACACACCCTCCTCCTCCTCTTGTTTTGACAGGAAAACCACCACATTTGTTTCCTGTTTCTCAGAGCCAAGCAGAAGCGGCCCAGAATTTCCTTACCATCTATGCAACTGTTGATCTACGTATAATTCTTGAAGGTGGGTCAATTAATGTTATCTTGCCATTGTGGCTTATTTCTTTATTTCCTTTCTAGGCTGGGGAATGCTTCAGCAGCAAGAAAAACAATGTGGTGTAACGGTTTGCACAAAAAGGAAAGCAGAAAAAAGGAACATTTGCCATGCCAGCAGACAGACAGCAGCAGTTACCAGAGGACTCGAGGAGGTGCTGCAAAACAATGCAGTTGACAATGGAACTAGAGGAAGAACGAGTCCCTCCACTCCACCCCACCCCACCCCACCCCACCCCGACCTAAGAGGTTTCCCACCACACCTGTAACACAGTTCACAACCCCACCCACACTCTCAGCCACCTTCTCTCACACAGCTGGTCAGGCCAAGGTATCTCCCTCCCTCTTCCCCAGTGAGGGCAACACAAGCTTGGGTCAGCATTCCTTGGTCCTTTTGCTTGTGGGGGCAGAATCATAGAATTGCAGAGTTGGAAGGGTCATCTAGTCCAACCCCCTGCAGTGCAGGAAACTTTTGCCCAACATGGGGGGGGGGGGTCCCAATGAGAGTTTGAACATGATGTTCCATTCTTAGGGTGGGAGTGGAAGAAATCACAGTCCAAGCCAAGGTTTAAAACACTACAGGAAGTCCTGCCTCCTCCACAAGAATGTATCTGCAGTACTCCTCCACAAGAATGTATCTGCAGTACTTGGCAATCACCAATCCCAGGAAGCTAGCTACGGTCTGCCCACCACCAGGTAGCCCAATTCCCTCATTTCTTGACCATAAATTTCTGCAAACTCTTCTTGTTTCATCTCTCCTCTAGTCTGGCAGCAAAGCAAAAAAACACACGAAACAGGAAGATCAATCTAAAGGTAAAGATTTATATATTTCAGGCATATTTGATTGCTGAGTTTGAAATACAATCATTAAGGATCATCTGCACTTGGTGTTTGGGACAGAGCAAGGACTCATCCTCCTCACTCTGCCTCCCTGAATGAGCGAGTGTCTCTGCCTTGGTGCCAAGGACTCAACTGTTCCAGTTCCCATCATAAACGTGTCCATAGCTTCAACTGGTTCACTGGGCACAGGAAAAGCTCATCACAAGAGTGCAGATAGAGCTTCACTCGTTGTTAGCTGGCATTCATGCACAAATCAAGGCGGTGGCTCCTGCCTTTATATTTCAAAAAATGGCTTTAAGCCTTGGTTGACCAGGTGGCATAACCCCTCATAAAACATTCTTGGAGCGGGTAACCTCGATGTCAACAAAGAGCCAAGGCCTCTCTGTGATGGGATCTCTTCTTGGAAACTCTTCATAAGGCACCTTCATTGCTAGTTTTTAGCCACATAGACAAGCCAGATTGCTAGAAAGGTTTATTTCACTGCAAAGCCCATCATGTGACTGTTGATATTATTGTAGACTTCATTGTTTTATGGTTGTCAATCTTGATGTTATTATAGACTTTGTTATTTTATGACTGTCAATATTTCAATTTTTACAACTATTTTTATGCTGCAAGTCTCCTTCGGGACCTGTAATAATTGGCCAAACAACAGGATGTAAGCTATCAAAACAGATATGATGCTTACGTATTTGGAGAGTTGGGCAAACAATGATCTAGTAAGTCTGCAACTTAGGCGCAATTGTGCACATTCAGCTTTACATGCTTGGCAATAAAAAATATAAAAAATTTAAGGGGAGGCAGTCCAGGAAAAAAGGCACCGGCAATCCCACCCAATGTGTTTTGACTACACGCAATTTTGACTTCAGATGCAATCCCCAGAACATAACCCTGTGGAAGTTGAGCAGTGCGCAGGCTTTCTGAAGACGCAAGCACTTCGCTGTAACCCTGAGAATGCATCTCAGCAACATAAGAATCTCCTTAACCCAAGACAGACCCACCGCTCCATCTAGCCGAGTTTTCTACAGCAACTGGCAAAGCTCTCCAGGCTTCCCGACAGAGTCTTTCCCAGCCCCACTTGGAGATGCCGGGGACTGAACCTGGTCCTGCATGCTAAAAGCTCCACCACTGAGCTGTGGTCCTTCCTTAACACAGAGCTATTTGCATTTTAAAAATTAAATTCTACTCAATGCATCACTAAGGTTTTTGTGGATTTTTTGCACTCAACAATACCAGGCAACACCATTCATATTTTCGAGGCACAATGGAGTGCGCCTCCAGGGGTGAAGCCAGACCTCTGCGTTAGCAGTGCCAAAGTGACCTCCCCAGGGCGCTAGCCTGGGCGTTGTGCCTGGAGGTCCTGGGCTGCCCAGACAATACAACCCCCCTCTCTTTTGGCCTCACTGATGTGATCCAAAGGTAAGCAGAGCAAGACATTCAATACCAGCTTTGCTGCAGGAATTGCCAGAAAGAGGGGTACAAGGCGCCATCTAACCATATTGAGGACCCCACCCCAGATTTGTGTAGGGCTTACTCCTGAGCCTTTTCTTCTCCTGAAGATATCCCGCAAGGCAGTGGCGCTTTAGGGTCAGAGTTTTCCTTCCCATTGGCAAGCCTCACCTGCCCTTCACTTCCCTCTACAGCATGTGCAGAAACTGCCTTCTTGAGTACACAAGAACTGGTCTCGTCCATTCCATCCTCCGGAGTCAGTCTTCCCATAAGAAAATCTAAAAATATATTGGATGGATGGCACTGCCTGGACTATTTGAACTGCCAAACTCATTTAGCAGCCCTCCTATGTGTATTGAATTGCTCAAGGTTGCAAAGAGGAGATTGTTCACCACTACTATTTCACACACATTTTGTGTTTTTAACATCTATCAGGTATACTGGGCACGTCAACTGGGAGTTTGGAAGCCAGATTAGTTGGTTCTCAATGTCTCTCTCTCTGCACTGTAATGGAAATTCTTACATCACAAGTGAAGAACTCCCCATTCACCTCACAACAGCTTTGCATACCAATATACTGTTGGCTGTACGAAGGTGTTCCGGTTTCTCCAGGCCACACCCAACTCGAGAGTATTCTGCTCTCTGAAGGGCTCTGCTGTACTCACATGCAAAGGCCCTGGAAGGCAAGGGTCTCCTGAGCACAGGAAAACTGCACCACAGCTTTAGCCTTGCTTTTACTTTGCCAGCAAACTTCCTCTAAATATCAGCTGAATGTATTTGTTCATTTCAGCCTTGAGGCTTCTATATTACTATTTATTAGCCCCCCCCCCCCTTCACAGTAAGATCCCAGGGCAAGTTAAAAACCCACAATCAATCAAACATATTAATTAATATTACTGATCGGTCATTTACTGCCATAGTTTTAAGCAGCTGTATTTCTACCATTTTACAAAACGGAACAAGAAAGGCTGTGACTGAGGATACTTGTGCTAGCTTTTAAAAAACATACCTAAAAACTATTGCATTAAAAACGACACCAATATTTTAATACCAGACAAATGCAGGTGGTGCCGTGGTCTAATCCACCGAGTCTCTCAGGCTTGCTGATCAGAAGGTCAGCAGTTTGAATCCCTGTGAAGGGGTGAGTTCCTGTTGCTGTGTCCCCGCTCCTGCCAACCCAGCAAGTAGGTAAATAGGAACTGCTGTGACAGGAAGGTAAACGGTGTTTCCATGCGCTCTGGCTTCCGTCATGGTGTTCTGTTGCACCAGAAGCATTTTGTCATGCTGGCCGCATGACCTGGGAAGCTGTCTGTCGACAAACGTCGGCTCCCTCGGGCTGAAAGCGAGATGAGCGCTACAACCCCATAGTCTCCTTTGACTGGACTTAACCATCCAGGGGTCCTTTACCTTTAAGCTTTACAAGTCCTTTTGCTTTCAAGAGCTCTTGGCTCCACTGGGCTTCTTGTGCCGCCTTTAGACTCGAAACTTCTGGGCACAAATGGGATAGTTATCAAATGTAGGAAGCAAGCAGAACTCCAACTCTTTAATGTGGGGAAATGTTAACTCATCTCAACTTCCAAGCTGGTCCCAATGTTGGACCTTTAAAGAAATTCGCTATTTAATTTTGAAAAGGGAGAACCTTTTCTGGAGTTACGAAATACCTGTCTTGGAGTGGTGTGAGAGTGTTAAGTACATATATTATCAGCCTACTTTCATGTTCATTTTCTCCTAAAATTTTGTTGATAGCATGGGTGATAGACAGATTCTGTCCAAATCTTTAGAATCATAGAATCATAGAGTTGGAAGAGACCACAAGGGCCATCGAGTCCAACCCCCTGCCAAGCAGGAAACACCATCAGAGCACTCCTGACATATGGTTCTCAAGCCTCTGCTTAAAGACCTCCAAAGTAGGAGACTCCACCACATTCCTTGGCAGCAAATTCCACTGTCGAACAGCTCTTACTGTCAGGAAGTTCTTCCTAATGTTTAGGTGGAATCTTCTTTCTTGTAGTTTGGATCCATTGCTCCGTGTCCGCTTCTCTGGAGCAGCAGAAAACAACCTTTCTCCCTCCTCTATGTGACATCCTTTTATATATTTGAACATGGCTATCATATCACCCCTTAACCTCCTCTTCTCCAGGCTAAACATGCCCAGCTCCCTTAGCCGTTCCTCATAAGGCATCGTTTCCAGGCCTTTGACCATTTTGGTTGCCCTCCTCTGGACACGTTCCAGTTTGTCAGTGTCCTTCTTGAATTGTGGTGCCCAGAACTGGACACAGTACTCCAGGTGTGGTCTGACCAGAGCAGAATACAGTGGCACTATTACTTCCCTTGATCTAGATGCTATACTCCTATTGATGCAGCCCAGAATTGCATTGGCTTTTTTAGCTGCCGCGTCACACTGTTGGCTCATGTCAAGTTTGTGGTCAACCAAGACTCCTAGATCCTTTTCACATGTACTGCTCTCAAGCCAGGTGTCCCCCATCTTGTATTTGTGCCTCTCATTTTTTTTGCCCAAGTGCAATACTTTACATTTCTCCCTGTTAAAATTCATCTTGTTTGTTTTTGCCCAGTTCTCTAATCTGTCAAGGTCGTTTTGAAGTGTGATCCTGTCCTCTGGGGTGTTAGCCACCCCTCCCAGTTTGGTGTCATCTGCAAATTTGATCAGGATGCCCTTGAGTCCATCATCCAAGTCGTTGATAAAGATGTTGAATAAGACCGGGCCCAAGACAGAACCCTGTGGCACCCCACTAGTCACTCTTCTCCAGGATGAAGAGGAACCATTGATGAGCACCCTTTGGGTTCGGTCAGTCAGCCAGTTACAAATCCACTGAGTGGTAGCATAGTCAAGACCGCATTTTACCAGCTTCTTTACAAGAATATCATGGGGCACCTTGTCAAATGCCTTGCTGAAATCAAGGTAGGCTACATCCACTGCGTTCCCTTCATCTACCAGGCTTGTAATTCTGTCAAAAAACGAGATCAGGTTAGTCTGACATGACTTATTTTTCAGAAATCCATGCTGACTATTGGTGATCACAGCAATCCTTTCTAGGTGCTCACAGACTGTTTGCTTAATGATCTGTTCCAGAATCTTCCCTGGTATTGATGTCAGACTGACTGGGCGGTAATTATTTGGGTCCTCTCTTTTCCCCTTTTTGAAAATAGGGACAACATTTGCCCTCCTCCAGTCTGCCAGGACTTCGCCTGTTCTCCAGGAATTCTCAAAGATGACTGCCAGTGGTTCTGAGATCACATCTGCCAGTTCTTTTAATACTCTTGGATGCAGTTCATCTGGCCCTGGAGACTTGAATACATCTAATCTAGCCAAATATTCTTGTACTATCTCCTTAGTTATTCTGGGCTGTGTTTCCTTTGCTGAATCATTTGCTCCAAATTCTTCAGGTCGGGCATTGTTTTCTTTATCGGAGAAGACTGAGGCAAAGAAGGCATTGAGGAGTTCAGCCCTTTCTGTGTCCCCTGTTTGCATTTCACCATCTTCTCCTCTGAGTGACCCCACTGTTTCTTTGTTCTTCCTTTTGCTACGAACATACCCATAAAAACCTTTTTTGTTGCTTTTAACCTCTCTAGCAAGCCTGAGTTCATTCTGTGCTTTAGCTTTTCTGACTTTGTGTCTACACGTGCTGGCTATTTGTTTGAATTCCTCTTTGGTGGTTTCCCCCCTTTTCCATTTTTTGTACACATCCTTTTTTAATCTTAATTCAGTTAAAAGTGCTTTAGATAGCCACCCTGGTTTCTTTAGGCATCTTCCATGTTTTCGTCTCATTGGTATTGCCTGACGTTGTGCTTTTACTATCTCCCTCTTAACAAACTCCCAGCCATCATGAACTCCCTTTCCTTTTAGTATTGCTGTCCATGGGATCTCACCCAGCACTTCCCTAAGTTTTATGAAGTTGGCTTTCTTAAAGTCAAGAAATTGAGTCCTAGTATGCTTGGCTGCTACTTTCCGCTGTATAGTAAACTTCAGAAGAGCATGATCACTCGCGCCTAATGATCCTTCCACATCTACCCCACTAACCAGGTCATCAACATTGGTTAGGACCAGATCTAAAATGGCTGTTCCTCTTGTTGCTTCTCCCACTTTCTGGACAATGAAGTTGTCTGCAAGGCCAGTGAGGAATCTGTTTGACCTTATGCTCTTGGCTGAGTTTGACGTCCAACAAATATCCGGGTAATTGAAGTCCCCCATTACTACTATCTCCCTTCCTTTTGCATACTTGGCCATCTGTTCCAGGAAGGCAGCATCTATGTCCTCCGTTTGGCTTGGGGATCTATAGTAAACTCCCACAATGAGGTCTCTGTTATTCTTCTCTCCCTTAATTTTGACCCAAATGCTCTCACTTTGGCTTTGAGGTTCTAAATCTTGGATCTCTTCACAGGTATACACATCCCTGACATATAACGCCACTCCTCCTCCTTTCTTGTCTGGTCTGTTTCTCTGAAATAGATTGTATCCCCCCATTATTACATTCCAATCGTGGGACTTATCCCACCAGGTTTCAGTGATGCCTATTATGTCATATTTAGTTTGCTGTACCAAGAGCTCAAGCTCATCTTGTTTATTTCCCATGCTTTGCGCATTAGTGTACAGACATTGAAGTCCATTAATCATTCCCCCGTGTCTCTTATTTAAGGATTTTTTCCTCCCTCCACTAGGTCCGCGTGCTGTTTGCTCCATTTGGTCTATGACATTTGGATGATCATCTTCATTAATTGATAGACTCCTACCTTCAGGAGCACTGTCTCCCTCCCCCACATTAGTCAGTTTAAAGCCCTCCTGATGAGGTTTCTGAGATTTTTGGCAAAAACATTTCTCCCAACCGTTGTGAGGTGCAGCCCATCACTTGCCAGAAGTCCATCTTCAAGAAACTGCAGTCCGTGATCTAAGAATCCAAACCGTTCCTGTTTACACCATTTGCGAAGCCAGCTGTTCACTTCCACTATTTTCCCCTCTCTCCCTGGGCCACGTCGTTCAACTGGGAGGACAGACGAGATGACAATTTGTGCATTTAGTTGCTTCAATTTCCTGCCGAGAGCCTCGTAGTCTCTTTTGATCTTCTGGAGGCTATTGTTTGCAGTGTCATTGGTTCCCACATGAAGAGGGCAAAGTAAGTCTTGATATCCTGCAATTTTTCTTCCAAGATAAAATTTCTCCACACACCACACTCCAAGGGCTGCATAAGGTAATCACACAATTTCTCCCTTGTTTTGTTTTGTGTTTTTTTTTGGTGGGGGGAGGCAGAGAAGGGAAGAGGCAATGACCACCATCATTTAGTATGATGCAGACAAGCTGCAATGAGGTTTGGGCTCCCCTTCATCTCTCTGCATAGGATCCCAGCAGCTTTGGTTAACCACAGTGAAGGATCTGGTCAACATGCTAAATTGTGGTTAACATTAACTTTGTTTTTTTCAAGCAGGACAGCTTCATAACCCATGAATTGAAGTTGGCTTGTTCAAAACAAACCATAGTTCAGATAAACTACAGTTTACGGTTAGGTTAACACAGCAAGCTTCAATCTAAACTAGAAGGCCAAGCGTATGAACTTCTCGCAACTGTGCTGAGAAAGAGAGAAACATATGAGTCCGAGGCTCACTGCAGCCCAGTCACATGCCACTAAACTAGGGTCTAGCAATTATTATTTGGGGGGGGGGTCAGCATTCAATCCCCTTTTGACATCAGCAGCTGCTAAACAGCAACCCCAAGCTTCAACTCAGCCTTATTTGCATGCTTGGCGAACAATACTTTCAGGTGGGGTTTCTCAGATTTCCTTACCCGAGTCTTCTCGAAAAGATAAAAAACTACTGAGGCCCACCAATCACAAAATGTTGACGCAGGACATCCCATTTTAGGCAGATTGGAAGGAATTTTTTTATTTTGTTTCAGAGGGCAAAGACTTCTTCTTATCTCTCTGTATCTCTTTGCTGCTCTCTGCAAACTGCCTGTTTCTTCCATCCCTCCTCCCTTTCCAGCCCCGTCTTCCTCCTAGTCGGAAGCCTATGCCAAGGAGGCCATTACATGATACACAGCTGATTAATTTCTTCTTTCATTCCCGCATTTAGATGCACAAAGAGAAACTCAATCAATAAAAGAAAGCCCAATAGCCAATTTGATTAATCCCTCCCTTACTCCCAAGTTTATTATCAGTAAAACGATGAACCATCTCTCTCTTTCTAAATTTCCTTCCTGCATCTTATCTTCCTCACAGAAGGGAGGAGATGTTTTCTGGCTCAGCAGAAGGCCTGGCAGGAGGGGAAGAAGACCATAGCATTTGGGGCGGGCGGGCAGGAACTTCTCCTTTTCCTCTCCTTCAAGATCTGTCACAACTCTCCAGCCTCCCTCCTTTCCTCACTCAGGTGGCTAAATTTCCTCACTTCCTCTCCCCCACCCCGTTCTTTGCTTGCTGCAGCCTCACTCTCGCCTCTTCCTCTTACCAAATCCCCCGTCCCACAAGTGCCTCTGCAGGGAGCTGCTGGCGGCCTCAGTCCAAGCAAAACACTGCGGCATGACCTGGGCGGTGTGGCTTGTGCCCAGAGGCGTCCCCGCTTGCCCCTTTCCTCCACTGCAGAATTCCCCATTCCCACGACTCCCATCCACCCGCAGCCTCTAGACTGGATAGCAGGCAGCAGGAATCTTCTCCATGGCAGGTACTCTGTTCTAAGCCCTCCTGCTCCCAGCACTTGACAAAGGGTTACTGGCTCTGCAGGGTTCACTAGAGTAAGACGGATAGAGGCCACCTTTCAAGGAGTATCGCTACCACAATGCACTGGACTCCCCCCAAGAACAGTATTGATCAGAAAAGGAATGACTAGATTTTCCCACTGAAATTACATGGTACCAACAGGCTACCATGGCAATGCTATAGCAACCTGACTGTGGTTACCTGGAACAATGATTATGCAGACATGTTTCTAAAGGTGTGCCTGAAACCCGCTGGTTTTGCATAACTGGTTCTTGAAATTCTTCAGCAGAGAGGGCAAACTGGCCCCAGAGCCTTATCTGATGCGACAGCCAGCAACCCAGTTTCTCCCTGTTGATGATACCCGATGTTAAAGAACAGACAAGCCCACACCAAGCTCTTTGGGGGGCCTGGATTGAAGACCTGGGACAACAGCAAAATAAAGGTAAAGACAAAACAACTAAGAGAATAAACCTAACCTACAGAAGACTCTCTCCACTACCTTCTAAAACACACTGAGAAGAATGTGTCGTCATGCTGTTTTCCATCTTAACTGTGCCTACCTAGAAGGAAGTCAAGAGAACATGTGGGATACTTAGGTTTTACTTTACTGAAAGGTGAAGTCAACACTGGAATTCAAGTTTCCTCTCTCTGATGGTAATAGGAAGAGAGCCCTGGGCTTACAAATTTTATTTATTACATTCCTAGCCCAACTTTCTTCCAAGGGGCTCAAGGCAGTGACTGTGGGACCCACACAATGTTATCCTTATGGACACCTTGCCAGAGAGAGTGAGCCAGGCCCCTTCTCTCAGCCCACAGTTCGAACAGAGAACTTCATGGCCGAACGTGTCTTCCCAGGCCTGGTCAAAAACTCTGACCACTACACCAAGCCGCAATCATGTCTTTCCACCATGCTTGTGCCACACACAATATATGGGCCAAGTGGAACATCTTCATCAAAGATCTCAGGGTGATTCACAGAATAAAAAACTGCCCCTCTGAAGGCTCCATTAGTCTCGTCTGTTTGGTGGCAGAAGCCACCTTGTTGTTTGTAAACATTAGCTGCCCAAAAATGGAGGAAAACAAAAAGGTGGCCATGGAGAGACTTCTTTTCCCCACTTTTATCATGTATTGATTTAGTATTTATCCCTGAACTTTCCTTCTGTCTTCAAAGCCAAGACACAGCTCACAGACCTGACGTCACCTGGCTTACCTAAGAGCCTCCATCCTCCGCCTCCTGCCACAAAATGTCGAAGGAGGGTCTCAGCACTGGCCTACTTTTCAGGGCTGGCATAAGCACTAGCGAGAAGCACCTGTGGGTCCAAATTCAGGGAGTAAATGACTCCCAAGCTAAGATTGCTTTCCACGTTTGAAGAAGACACAGAAGAGACAAAAAGAGCTTGTGTTTTTTATGCAGCTAGATTGCTTATTACACAATTGGGAAAAACTCTACAGATGCCATAGACCGTTGGTACAGGAAGCTCTGGAAGCGGGCAGCAGAGAAACGTACCCACCAGATGCACATGATCAAAGCCCAGTGAAACCAGAACCACATTTCCCTGTTTGAAATGACTTTATCGCTTACACTGTGAAAAATACTAAAAACAAGTTCCACCACCATCACTTAAAAATTATATTTCAGTTTGGAAATGTTTAATATTGGGAAAGGTCCCAAACAACTTATGAAGACGGGTTAATGTGCATCAGTTGATATTTGTGGAACCTGCATTATAACTGGCCAATCTTGGCCACATTGAGAGGGAACTGGAAGAGGCTTGTTTTTCCAAAATGCATTTTGCTGCGGAATTGTTCCCCAAATTGTTTTCCAAAATGCATTTTGCTGCGGAATTGTTCCCCATTTATAGTTTTTTACTGTAAAGTCCTTAATAAAAAGGAATGCAAAGCCAGCACTACCTAAACACAGAACTATTTCATAAAACTAGTCACTGCAAAATAATCTCAGTTGCAGCAATTGAAAGTTCAGTGTGTTTGTGGTTGCAATCTGCCTGCAGGGCAGCAAGAGCACAGGCTGTCAGGAGGAGATGGACGCATGTGAATGAACGGAGGCAAGGGAACAAACATTCATTTGTTGTTTTTTGAAAGATGGTGATAAGATAAAGATCAATGTAACTTTTTTATGTGCTGAGCTTTTTGTGGTGAATCTCTTCCAACCTAGTTTGTTTGGTGCCTATTCTATCACTCCCAAAACACCTGCATTTTTAAGCATTCTGTGAGCTCAGGACCATGAGCCCCATGTGGTCACTCCGTACCAGCAGATGCCCGTCTTGACACCCTGCCTTCAATAATGTGATTTTTATTAATTTTCAGCAGGACAAAGGACAGTAAGCAAATATGAGGTCACACGGCTATTATACAGAAAGGGCACTGTATGAATGGATGGGTGGCTGTGTCATTCCCATCGTTTAGACCAAAACCAAGCCTTCTAACTGAAGGAGTGGACTTCAGTGGTGACACTGCATCATCCCGCATCTGCTGGCACAGAATGACTGCAATACTTATAAAACCAGTGCCTTTAGCCAGAACCAGGGCCTGGTACTCACTGCGGGTGTGTGGGTGTGGTGGTGCCTGTGTTTGCACGCTACAGCTGGGGGGGGGGGCTCACATTCAAAAGGAAAACAGCTGGAACGTTAAATGCTAGCATGTTGGGGACCAGGATGGAGAACTTTCTCCCTGGTTTGCAGCTATGCAGGGTATTATTTGAATAGAGATATTCTTCTGGATCAGGCCAAGGGACCATTCTAGACACTCCTGCTCATCTCCCCATGGCCAACCAGGCGCCCATGGAAAGCCCACAGGCAGGACTGGGAAGCAATGGAGTTCTTCCTACCTGGGATTCTCAGCATGCTGCCTGACAGGGGAGCTACTCCATAGCCTTATCCTCCGTGGAAGGGAGTCTGAAGTGGTGCAGCCCAGGTCAAGGCTTGCTGCCTTAAGGAGAACTGCACCAAGGAGTTTATTTATTGGTGGAAGAGTTGTAGGCAGGAAGGAAGAAGCAACAAGCTGGCAGGGGCAGGGGCAGGGGCAGGGGCACAGGCGGCATTCCTGACAGGGGGGCAGAACCCAGCTGTCTGAAACACAATTGGCCAGTTAGTTAAGTATTTTTGTTTGTTTACTTGATGGGGGGAAGCAGCTGCCCCCCCCCCCCGCCAAGGGGGGAGTTTGCCTGAGGGGAGTTTGCTTTGAGGGAACTTTTTATCTGTATCAGCAGGCATGCATGTGGCCGGGACTCCAGTCCTGAGGGTAAAAGGTAGACTCCTTTTTCACTGCAGGAGTGTCCCCAAGTGCCACTTGTAACTCACACACACAGAACTTAATTTAAGTGTGTGTTTATATATATAATTTGTATACTGCCCTTCATCTGAAGATCTCAGGACAGCATAAAATACAAGATAAAACACAAAATACATAATAAAAACAAGAACAAAAGCAAAACAAAACAAACAATGCCCCATCATGGCAGCCACTTTGTTCTATGAGGAAGAAATAAAGGCACGCAGTGGGGGACACCATAAATTTGCTGCCTACCCATCGTGACTCCAGCCATCAAGAATCAAACACGCTCCTATAGTCACAGTCCCATCCCAAGCCAAGTACGTCTTGTCCAAAACTCTGCTTTTTCATAACAGCTTCCAAGCAAACCTCATTTTGAGGTCAACCTCTGCAGATTTGTAGTCAATCTCCAAGGAGAGCTGAAGCAGGGCAAGAAGGAGAAATCTTGCGTTGAGGAGACCCCGGCACAAATTCCCCACTCAGCCATGAAGCTCAGAGGGATGTGCTTGGCCCCTTCCCTCTTAACTTAAATCTAACTCACAGAAGTTTTGCAGGCGTAAAATGCAATTGTATCAGGACTACAAGGAGTCTGCTGGATCCGGCCAAGGACTCATCTAGTCCAGCGTCCTGTTCTCACAGTGGCCGACCAGATACCTGGGGGAAAGCGGCAAGCAGGACCCGAAGGCACGAGCCGCCTCCGCCTCGGTTTCCAGCACCTGGGATTCAGGAGCATCACCACCTGACTGGGGAGGAAGAGCAGAGCCAGCCTGCTCTGCAAAATTTCTGGCATGCCATTCTTGAGTTCATTGGTTAAAGTCAGGGTGCAAAATGCAACACATAATTTAGCCCTCAAGCCTCCTTTCTTTGCCCAGCTGCTGCTTCACTAAGAAACTTGATTTCCTTTCAAAGGTCCTTTCCTGCCTTTGTTGACCATCCTCTCTTTTGCTGCGGCTGCACAAGGTACACTGAACCCAGCTCTGTAAGACAATACTGCTCTCTGACTCCTCTGCCAAGTGCTGGACACCTTATATGCATGATACTAAAAATAAAAACAGAAGAAACACACCTTCACCTAAGTCAGCCCAACTATTCCAGGGGCAGATTAGACAGTGTGCATATAGAGCAAAAACTATGTATTGACAAATATTTAATAGTCACTTCAGACAATTTCAGGCTGTCACGCATACGGCTTGCCACAAAATGCTCACTTCTCAGCATGGCCAAAAGTATTCGGAACAGCAACGAACAGGTTGCTTTTTGCTCTTTTGAACTTACCAGTGCAACAGGTGTTGCTGCAGGCAAAGCCCTCTAGAGTTAGTGGCTCCTGAAGCAGCGAAAATATTCAGGATGAACCCATGTTAACCAGCTCCAGCACTCGTCGGTTAGGAAGGAAGAGGCACAGTTAAAAGTTACAAGAAGTCAGAGGGGGAGGGAGATCAAGAAGATTCAATGGGCCAATCAAGTGACTGCACATCACAATTTTAACCTCCTGCAACACCCCAACTGAAAGAGAAGCACAGGAGTTTCCCCTACGGGTTGGTTGGGGTTGGTTGCTTCCAACTGGCTCCGTTGCTTCCAACTGGCTCCACGTCTGCTGCAGTTCCCTTCCTTGTGGCCCAGCAGCTGCTTCTACCAACCTTCCTTTGCATTCTTTAAATGCCCCCAGGCAAAGGCGGCCTGGGGGTGTAAGTGCCACCAAAGTACTCAAATACTTTAGATAAACCCACAATAGCAATAGTGGACTTCCCAGGCTCAGCAAGTGAAGCAGCTAACATCACTTCTTGGAGAACAGAGACAGAGCCAGACAGAAATGATCCTTATTGTTTTGGTTTTTACAGAGAAGGGTTGAGGGGACTTCCAAAGAGAAACAAATGGTACGTAAGATACGTGCAAGAATTTACATGATTACTCATGATTTAAGACCACATTTTCTGGTTTTGAGTAGCGAGACAACTAGGTATGGGGGAGGCGTGACAGATTTATAAAATTACATATTAGTGGTTTGGAGAAAAAAGCTTTTCCCTCCCTTCTCAGTTGTAGAACTCCTACTCCCCTCAATAAAGTTTACTGGAAGCGGGTTCAGAAATTGCAAAAGAAGAGTTTCCTCTTCACAAAACTAATTTATGGGAAACACTGCAAAGGAGACGTGTGCAGAAAAGTTTTTTAAGCAGATTTGAGGAACGTGGGGGGCAGGTCTAGTAAGGGACAAGCAGCCACCTTGCCCAGTGGTGCCTCCAAGTTCAGGGGCATCTGAATACCAGATAGGAGAGATCCCTACTATCATGTCTTGCTTGCAAGTGCCCAGACAACACACCTGGCTGCTGGAGACGGAATGAGGGAGTGGATGAACAGACCCCCAGCCAGGGAATTCCTGATACCCTCTGGCAGCATCAACAAGACTCGGCTCCAAACCTTATGAAGCAACACTTGCAAGTCACTGATTGCATTTAAAGGCTTAATGCCCTTCTTCTGGCATAGGAGGCCATACAGAATGAGAGAACTGTGGAGCTGGAAGGGACCCTGAGGCTCATCTAGCCCACCCCCACCCCCAATGCAGGAATCTGCAGCTGTCCCGTCCAGGGATTGAACCTGCAACCTTGGAGCTGAGTTGGCCCTCCAATCTCGCCGGCCTCCAACTCTCATCCCCCCCTGACAATGGGCTATGATGTCTGGGAAGACGGGAGTTGGAGTTCAGCGTCATCTGGGAAGAAGGCAACAGAATTCGTTATCTGCCATTACAGTTCAGTTTGGGGTGTGTACAGTTTATGGGAAAGTTTCTCTCTCACACATACAGTCCTTCTAAGTCCCATGCGCAGAGGTAGCATTCCCTGCAAGGTCGCCGAAAGCGCAGGCCCCAGAGCGGTACCCCATGTGCAAGAACATCTGCAGCCACTTTGGACTGGCGGCGCGACACGGAGGCTGGAATTGAGCACTTCGTATTCCACGTTCCCACACCAACTGGCAAGCTCCGAAATAAGTACAAAAAGGGAAAAGCGCACACGCGCACGTCGCCCTTCGCATCGGGCTTAAGCCCAAACCACTGCTATGTGCATTAAAACAAAACCCCCGCCGATTGAATTGAGGCAGGCCAAGTCATCCCTGTCGCCTCCTTCCCGCACAACTCCGGGGGAAGGGGCCGCACTCTGCCCCGCCGTCGCCAAGAAGCGTCGCCCACTGAAGGGCCTAAGCGCCTCGCGGCCCCCGCCCCACTCACAAAGGGACCAGGCGCGCCCCAGACCCGCGCAGGGGGCGCGCCGGGAAGCGCCGAAAGGGGAGCCGGGGAGCCGCAGCCCGAGGCAGCCCAGGAGCCCTTTGAAGCCGGACAGCGAAGAGGCGCCACTCGGGGGGGGGGGGAGAAAGAAGGAAGGAAGGAAGGAGAAAGCTCCGCGGAGGGAGGTTGGGCAAAGCAGCGCCACCAGACTCTGAAGCGACTCCGCTCTCGCAACCCGCCCCTCTTGGCGGTCTCCGCGCGGCTCCTCCGAGCCTCCCTCGGCGGACAAAGCCGGGCGCCCCGAGGAGGACAAAGGCGAGGCGGGCGCGAGGAAGCGGGGATGGAGAGCAGCTCCTCGCCCGCCCTCGCTTGGGGGAACCTCGGCGTCCGGCGCGCGCCCTCCGCCCGCACGTGCCCCGCGCGCCCGCCCGCCGCCAAACCCTCACCTCGGGGCGCGCTCTCCTCCGGCCGGAGCCTCGTCGGGGCGCCAAGGCGGGTCTGGCTCCGCGCGGCGGCTCCTTCCCGCGCTCGCTCGCTCGCTCGTCCGTCCCTCGCTCCTCGCTGCTCGCTCGCTCGGCGCCCGGGCTCGCCTTGCAGGCGCCGCGGGGCGGATCCCGCCGGCGCGCGGGCTGCTGACTCACGGGCCGCGGCTCCGCCCCGCTCCGCCGCTTTGTGTCTCGGCCCCTCCGCCCGCCGCCGCCGCCGCCGCCGCCTTTGTTGTTTGGGGCGCGCGAGAAGCGCGGCGGCGGCGTCTCAGGCGGACCGTCGGGCAGGAAGGCGCCCCGAACCGGGCTGCTTTCCGCGCGAGTCTCCAATCAGCTTCCGCAGAGCGCGGTGGCCGAAAAGGAGCCCGGCGGCGCCCACTGCCGGAAGAGCGAGGCCCGCTGCCTTCTGCCCGCCGTCGGTGGGAGCTGCGCCGCGCGGAGACCCGGCAAGAGGCCGGCGGACCCGGAGCCCCAGGAGGGGGCCGGCGCTGTCGGCCGGCTGAGATTGGAGAAGAAGCCTCCCCTAGCAAAGTGGAAAGTCAAAAGGATTCTTTTCCCTCCCCAATTAAGCCTTTAAAGGAAACCTTTCCCCCCCCAAATGCAAACGTTATTCATTAATAAAGCCTCTAACCTAGTTTTCTTTCAACAAATGCCTTGGGTGGTTTTGCAGGAATACATAAGCGCAATTACAAATAAAGATTAGAGATGGAGCAACGCGCCAGCTCTGAAATCTGCCTGCTAGGATAAAGGTCAACCGTGGCTTTGAATCCTATTTTTATCAGAGGTTTCCATAAATTCCCCTTAAGGAAAACATCCACTTTGCTGATGTTTCAGCAGATTCTGCCCCTGGTTTTAGATGGGTTCTGTGGGCATTCCTTCTCATTGCATCTGTGAAGATGGCGTTGTGGAAGGCATTCCCCCAATATATGCTTTATTGCCGCATTACAAAATAAGATTGGTTGATACATGGAACAAGACATTTGCCGTACTTCTTACTTGTTTGCACTTTTTTACAATCAAGAAGTTTAAGGCAAGTGATGGGTTCCGTTTATGTACTTCATAAATGTGGCAAATTTTGAGAATCCTGTTCAGGTAAAACATCTGTACAATGTCTGTACACTAATGCGCAAAGCATGGGAAATAAACAAGATGAGCTTGAGCTCTTGGTACAGCAAACTAAATATGACATAATAGGCATCACTGAAACCTGGTGGGATAAGTCCCACGATTGGAATGTAATAATGGGGGGGGGGGATACAATCTATTTCGGAGAAACAGACCAGACAAGAAAGGAGGAGGAGTGGCGTTATATGTCAGGGATGTGTATACCTGTGAAGAGATCCAAGATTTAGATCCTCAAAGCCAAAGTGAGAGCATTTGGGTCAAAATTAAGGGAGAGAAGAATAACAGAGACCTCATTGTGGGAGTTTACTATATATATATTTTTTTATAAATATTTATTGAATTTTCACAAATTATAAAAACACACATATTACACAATACAAACATGCACACACAAAAACAAGCAAACATGTATAATTTCAAATCCTCTTTTTTCTTAAACCTTGCTTCACCGACCTCCTCATACCTCCCCTTTCTGCATTCCAATTTCCAAATTTGTTTCAGCAAATCCTCCCCCTTAATTTTATCCAATTGTTTCCTTTTGTTTTCTTTTACTTAATCTTTTTCAGCTGTAATCCCTTACTTTCTATAACCACAACATTTTAACACTCATTAATTTTACAATATTTCTTAAGATAAATTTTAAATTTCTTCCAATCTTCTTCCGCCATCTCTTTCCCCTGGTCTTGGATTCTGCCAGTCATTTCAGCCAGTCCCATATAGTCTATCACCTTCATCTGCCATTCTTCCAGAGTGGGTAGATCTTGTGTCTTCCAATACTTTGCGATGAGTATTCTTGCTGCTGTTGTTGCATACATAAAAAAAGTTCTATCTTTCTTTGACACCAATTGGCCGACAATGCCCAAGAGTAAGGCCTCTGGTTTCTTGGGAAAAGTACATTTAAGTACCTTTTTCATTTCATTATATATCATTTCCCAGAAAGCCTTAATCTTCAGGCACGTCCACCAAAGGTGAAAAAAAGTACCTTCAATTTCTTTACATTTCCAACATTTATTATCAGGCAAATGGTAAATTTTTGCAAGCTTGACTGGGGTCATGTACCACCTGTAAATCATTTTCATAATATTCTCTCTTAAGGCATTACATGCCGTAAATTTTATACCGGTGGTCCACAACTGTTCCCAGTCAGCAAACATAATGTTATGACCAATGTCTTGTGCCCACTTTATCATAGCTGATTTCACTGTTTCATCTTGTGTATTCCATTTCAGCAACAAGTTATACATTCTTGACAAATTCTTAGTATTGGGTTCTAACAGTTCTGTTTCTAATTTTGATTTCTCCACCTGGAAGCCAATTTTCCTGTCCTGTTTGTACATTGTGGGAGTTTACTATAGATCCCCAAGCCAAACGGAGGACATAGATGATGCCTTCCTGGAACAGATGGCCAAGCATGCAAAAGGAAGGGAGATAGTAGTAATGGGGGACTTCAATTACCGGGATATTTGTTGGATGTCAAACTCAGCCAAGAGCATAAGGTCAAACAGATTCCTCACTGGCCTTGCAGACAACTTCATTGTCCAGAAAGTGGGAGAAGCAACAAGAGGAACAGCCATTTTAGATCTGGTCCTAACCAATGTTGATGACCTGGTTAGTGGGGTAGAAGTGGAAGGATCATTAGGCGCGAGTGATAATGCTCTTCTGAAGTTTACTATACAGCGGAAAGGAGCAGCCAAGCATACTAGGACTCAATTTCTTGACTTTAAGAAAGCCGACTTAATAAAACTTAGGGAAGTGCTGGGTGATGTCGAGTTACAGCTCGGCATCCAGAGAAAAATCAGTCTCACACCATGATAGGTTCCGAAATATGGCTGCTCTAGGGCTAATGCAGCACAGCTTTTATTGTGTGAAATAGAAAGATACAAAAAATACAAGTCAAGCAATTTGTTCTAGCCAGCAGATAAAGACCTTGGTACTAGACCATGCGAGCGATCAGGCCATACTACGTTAACCAATCATATGGGACAGCACGAGCTGTTCACGCGCTATTCATGCTCCAAGGATGCTTCTAGCTATGAGATCACCCTGTAACAATAAGAACTTTGCTCATGCTCTCATGTACAAGCAATCATTTTCCCACATGTCCTCTTTTCTTGTTTATATTGTTAGAGGAAAAAAGAGGGACCATTAGTCCAAATCGTACACTTCATTGCCTAAGCGTCTACACTTTGCAACATAAATTCCTCTTGTAACCCCTGTGGTGGGCCGTGGTCGGTACCACCATGCAGTGCATTGGGAAATCAAAGAGGGTATGCATTGAATGCAACAACACACCATAATGAAGCCAGCAATACATGCAATTACAATCAATAATATTTTTCTTAACCATAATCCATTAGGTAACCAAGAAGACAACCAATCCCATGGATCAAAACCTTCAGGTGGATTTAAAGGATTATGAGCTATCATCTGTTCCATATAATCAATAGTAGCAGAGATATTGGTCGATTGATCAGTTATATACATGCAGCAATGAGAATGAATTAAGGCACAAATTCCACCTTTAGAAGCAAGGATCACATCTAAAGCATAATGATGTTGAAGAACTACATTTCTTATTTCTGATATTTCTTTGTTAATCATTTTTAAAGCCAAAATGGTGGAATTAAACAAATTTTCTGTCCAGTTTGCCAATTTATGCAAATCACGGTAATTCATGGCTGCACCTAAAGAAGGCAGAAGGGACCTAGAAATGGCTGTCCCTGTATATTGAGAAATAGGTGATTGTACTTCCCTTCTGTTACGCAAACGGACCGCTGGGAGCTTATCTATTTTATACACCAAGGGTACCACTATGCCTAACGTGCAGGTACCAGAAAAGGCAGAGGGGATTTCTTTGTAGGCACGTGTGCCACAAAATAACCATAAATCAGATTGAAGCAAACATGTAGTTCTGCTGCTCTTTCTCATCCAGTCGAACCAAACATAAAAGTCTCTACACGCAGCTTGTTGTTCATAGGTCATGTAGGTTGTGACATTATTAATTAAGACCTTTGGCCTACCACTCATGGTTGTAACATTAAGAAAACAAGAAGATCCATTAATGTACTCATACGTCCAATTACAATATGGATAATGACCTAAAAATTTTTTGCTATTGTGATTAAAATGAAAACAATACGGAGCTAATTCTACAAGCGATAGAGATACAGGAGGTAAACTTATGCGATTGTCCTTCATATTATTGCTAATCTTATATGAAGCATTTATAGGAATGCTAGAATACCACCACCAAAAAAAAAAACTCAAAGCTTCTCAAAACTTTTTAAAATCATTTTTCTCAGCAGCTAAATGGCACTAGCCAAGCATATTTCGCTTCAAGCATATTCCACTTGCTGTAACTAAAAAGATTGCAACAAGGTCGAGAACAGAGCCCAGTGTCTTCACGGGCCTTGCTAAAGAACCACATTGCAACTTGCTTTCTGTCCGGGAACCATGCCAAAGCACAAAAATGAAACAACTGGAACACACTAAAATCCCCTCACCCCCTCCCTTGCCAAGAGTCCACAATAGTTTCAAGACAGCCCTCTGTACATGCTCAGGGGAACACATCATAGGGCAGGACTCCTGAGGGAGGAGAAAAAAAGAAGAGATCTGGGGGGTAAAATCCAAGCGATGCCAATAAGGATGAGAATGGTAAATTAGTCCAATGGCTACTTCCAAGCAACCTGTGTGATATTTCGTGGCTCGGTTATTGGCATGTAAAAACCACAATCCAGGAGAAGCCACACAGCCATTTCTGCAGATACAGGAGCCCATTTGCTGTAAATAAGTCTGATGTATTGCTCCTTGTACTGCTGAGTCAAAAGTCCAAGCCCAATGAAGCGTGATGACACAGATGGGATGGTTGCTATTAGGAAGCAGCAAAACTGTAATGATGTTTGGTGGTTGAAGTGGCTTCCCAGGGAAAAGGGGGGCCAATGCAGTAGGGATGAAGATGGCTTTTCAGCGTGCCAGGAAACACTGGAACAGCTGTGGAAGAGCCTCTTCCATTGCAGAGGTGGCTGTGATCTTGTCTGCTGGATTCTTGTGTTCTTTAAGGGCAGAAAATAGTGGAGGCGAAGTGGATGTGGGCAGGTCCAAATAACTCTTTATCCAATTCAGCTGTCCAAGAATTTGTTGTAAATCCACCAGTTTAAAATCAGGAAACTGTAGTTGAGGCGTGACTGGAATGGCTGCAGATGCTGTCAGCTCATGTCCCAGGTACGCAATGGGTAAGGTCCGCTGGATTTTCTCCTTAGCCACTGTCAATCAAACAGGTTGTAGCCTTTGCAGGATTTTGGGACACGGCGGAGGACAAGGCCGTGGCTAGCAGGCCGTGGCTAGCAGTGCCCACTGACTGGCAGGCTTTAAGCATATCAGCAATGGCTATATTTGATGTTGCCATTAGAAGGCGCAGCACTTGCTTACGGTCCTCAAGCTGGCGTACAGTCAGTTCTTGTGCTGCCAGGTCCTGAACTTGCCGCTTGAAGGTATTGTACAAGTGATCAACAAATTGTCCATAGGGCTTTGCAGGACCCTGTCTGATGCTCCCACATCGGCCATCTCGCTCATTCCTGTCATCAGGAACAGAGGCCAGAGCCTCTTGGGCTGAGGCTGTGGTGGCTGCCCAATACATAGGATCAAGGGCCAACTGTTGGGCAATGGTAAGAAAATTGCCTCCTCCCGTCAGCCCATCGAGAACATCGGTTTGGGTCAGCATGATGGGGGCTGGGGGTGCAGGAGCAATCACAGGAAAGTGATTTGGAGTATCAGAATCAAAAGGCAACAACGGAGCGGCGGCACGGAGAGATTCTTGGAGAGGAATAGTAGGAGCGGTGCCAAATGCCTTGGGCGGAGGAGGTGGAAGAACGGGGGGTGCTGCAGAATTTGAAGAATGCAGGGGAGTGACAGGATGAGCCGAAGAGAGAATGTCCGGAGGTTTAGGAGGTAGGTTTGAGGCAGGCAAAGCGGGAACCGGGGGGGCGTTTGAAGAAGCTGTTGCAGCAGCCAGAAGAATGTTTGAAGGAGTTAAGCACGACATAGCTTTGTAGACGTTACCCCAGGCATGCAAAACCTTTACATCAATTTGAGGATGATTTTGAAAGAAGTGTCCAATTTTTTTCCAATCGTCTAACCCCCAATTTCCGTCCTGGGGGAACCACGGGCAGTGAGTGTCCAGGGCTTTTATAAGGGACTTAAGGTCAGCTTTCCGAACAGCAAGGTTGTTACTGGCCAAAAGGAATTTAAGGTCTTTAAAAAATTTTTTCTGTGGTGCAGAGAGAGATTTTCCCATGATTGCAAGAGTTGCAAAAAGAGCAGGGAGCACTTACCGAGGGATCCTTAGGAGGATGAGGGAGGCGCCTTTTTGCCCGGTCCGGGCGGAGATAAGTGCTGATAAGTCCGTAACGTAGTCCAGAATCACATTCACACGGGAGCTCTCACCGGGGATCCACTACGTGGATGAACGACGCGTCTGCAGCCCTTGCGGGGCGAGGTGAGAGCTGAACGTTGTACACACGGGAGCACTCACCAGGGATCCACTACGTGGATGAACGACGTGTTGGTGAGTGCTGAATAATGAAAAACAGGCAGTCACACGGGAGCACTCACCAGGGATCCACTACGTGGATGAACGACGTGTAGGTGAGTGCTGAATAATGAAAAACAACATGAAGTCCGAAGGCAGTCACACGGGGCACCAATTGTCGAGTTACAGCTCGGCATCCAGAGAAAAATCAGTCTCACACCATGATAGGTTCCGAAATATGGCTGCTCTAGGGCTAATGCAGCACAGCTTTTATTGTGTGAAATAGAAAGATACAAAAAATACAAGTCAAGCAATTTGTTCTAGCCAGCAGATAAAGACCTTGGTACTAGACCATGCGAGCGATCAGGCCATACTACGTTAACCAATCATATGGGACAGCACGAGCTGTTCACGCGCTATTCATGCTCCAAGGATGCTTCTAGCTATGAGATCACCCTGTAACAATAAGAACTTTGCTCATGCTCTCATGTACAAGCAATCATTTTCCCACAGGGTGAGATCCCATGGACAGTAATACTAAAAGGAAAGGGAGTTCATGATGGCTGGGAGTTTGTTAAGAGGGAGAAAGTAAAAGCACAACGTCAGGCAATACCAATGAGACGGAAACATGGAAGGTGCCTAAAGAAGCCAGGGTGGCTATCTAAAGAACTTTTAACTGAGTTAAGATTTAAAAAGGATGTGTACAAAAAATGGAAAAGGGGGGAAACCACCAAAGAGGAATTCAAATAAATAGCCAGCACGTGTAGACACAAAGTCAGAAAAGCTAAAGCACAGAATGAACTCAGGCTTGCTAGAGAGGTTAAATGCAACAAAAAAGGCTTTTATGGGTATGTTCGTAGCAAAAGGAAGAACAAAGAAACAGTGGGGTCACTCAGAGGAGAAGATGGTGAAATGCAAACAGGGGACACAGAAAGGGCTGAACTCCTCAATGCCTTCTTTGCCTCAGTCTTCTCCGATAAAGAAAACAATGCCCGACCTGAAGAATTTGGAGCAAATGATTCAGCAAAGGAAACACAGCCCAGAATAACTAAGGAGATAGTACAAGAATATTTGGCTAGATTAGATGTATTCAAGTCTCCAGGGCCAGATGAACTGCATCCAAGAGTATTAAAAGAACTGGCAGATGTGATCTCAGAACCACTGGCAGTCATCTTTGAGAATTCCTGGAGAACAGGCGAAGTCCTGGCAGACTGGAGGAGGGCAAATGTTGTCACTATTTTCAAAAAGGGGAAAAGAGAGGACCCAAATAATTACCGCTCAGTCAGTCTGACATCAATACCAGGGAAGATTCTGGAGCAGATCATTAAGCAAACAGTCTGTGAGCACCTAGAAAGGAATGCTGTGATCACCAACAGTCAGCATGGATTTCTGAAAAATAAGTCATGTCAGACTAACCTGATCTCGTTTTTTGACAGAATTACAAGCCTGGTAGATGAAGGGAACGCAGTGGATGTAGCCTACCTTGATTTCAGCAAGGCATTTGACAAGGTGCCCCATGATATTCTTGTAAAGAAGCTGGTAAAATGCGGTCTTGACTATGCTACCACTCAGTGGATTTGTAACTGGCTGACTGACCGAACCCAAAGGGTGCTCATCAATGGTTCCTCTTCATCCTGGAGAAGAGTGACTAGTGGGGTGCCACAGGGTTCTGTCTTGGGCCCGGTCTTATTCAACATCTTTATCAACGACTTGGATGATGGACTCAAGGGCATCCTGATCAAATTTGCAGATGACACCAAACTGGGAGGGGTGGCTAACACCCCAGAGGACAGGATCACACTTCAAAACGACCTTTACATTTATTGTACTTTACATTTCTCCCTGTTAAAATTCATCTTGTTTGTTTTTGCCCAGTTCTCTAATCTGTCAAGGTCGTTTTGAAGTGTATCCCCCCCATTATTACATTCCAATCGTGGGACTTATGCCACCAGGTTTCAGTGATGCCTATTATGTCATATTTAGTTTGCTGTACCAAGAGCTCAAGCTCATCTGGTTTATTTCCCATGCTTTGCGCATTAGTGTACAGACATTGAAGTCCATTAATCATTCCCCCGTGTCTCTTATTTAAGGATTTTTTCCCTCCCACCACTAGGTCTGCGTGATGTTTGCTCCATTTGGTCTATGACATTTGGATGATCATCTTCATCAATTGATAGACTCCTACCTTCAGGAGCACTGTCTCCCTCCCCCACATTAGTCAGTTTAAAGCCCTCCTGATGAGGTTTCTGAGATTTTTGGCAAAAACATTTCTCTCAACCGTTGTGAGGTGCAGCCCATCGCTTGCCAGAAGTCCATCTTCAAGGAACTGCAGTCCGTGATCTAAGAATCCAAACCGTTCCTGTTTACACCATTTGCGAAGCCAGCTGTTCACTTCCACTATTTTTCCCTCTCTCCCTGGGCCACATCGTTCAACTGGGAGGACAGATGAGATGACAATTTGTGCATTTAATTGCTTCAATTTCCTGCCCAGAGCCTCGTAGTCTCTTTTGATCTTCTGGAGGCTATTGCTTGCAGTGTCATTGGTTCCCACATGAACCAAGAGGAAGGGGTATTTGTCAGTGGGTTTTATGATTCCTTGCAGTCATTCAGTTACATCTTGGATCTTAGCCCCGGGGAGACAGCACACCTCCCGAGACATCTTGTCAGGCCCACAGATCACTGCTTCTGTTCCCCTCAGTAGGGAATCCCCTATCAGCACTACACGCCTCCTCTTAGGTTTGGTCGGGGTTCTTCCGTGAGCTGTCCGTTCCAAGGTCGCCTGCACATTCCCTGAGGACTGACTTTGCTGCTCGTCTTCATATACCTGATCGACTGTAATGAGGGAGAGATCCTCAAATGGAGTCTGCTCTTCGTCTTCCATGCTAGGGGAGAGGACCTCAAAGCGATGGTGTATTTCTAATACACCAGGTGCCACTTTGCTCTCCAACAGGTGTAGGAGCTAAGGGAGGTGCAGGAAGAGCAACAAGGGATGGTAACAAGGTACCTTTAAAGCACATTCGAAGCACATTCTTCCCATCAATGGATTCTGGGCACGCTCCTTCATTAAGGGTTGCTCAGAAGTGTAGCTCTGTGAAGGGCAAACTACAGTACCCAGAATTCTTTGAGGGAAGGAATGTGCTTTAGTGTGTACACAGCTCTCGTCTCTGGACTTGTAGGTGTTGAAAGGGAGCCCTGGAACATTATTTCACAGGTCGCTCTTTGTCTGCCTCCTCCATGAGAGGTCCAGAAGGCAGCATCACGAGAACGGGCCTTTTCAGCGGTGGCTTCCCGTTTGTCGGATGCTCTCCCCGGGGAGGCATGCCTGGTGCTTTCATTAGACACCTTTAGGCACCAGGCAAAAATGTTCCCCTTAAAGCAGGCCTTGGGCTGATTATCATCCAATGTCCTTTTAAATGTGTTTGTGTGATAGGGGGTGGTTATTGGTTTGCTTTGTTCTTGTTTTTATTATGTATTTTGTGTTTTTATTTTGTATTTTTATGGTGTCATGTGAATTGTCATGTGAAGAACAGTATACAAATTTTAATGAATATTATTATTATTATTATTATTATTATTATTATTATTATTATTATTATTATTATTTTATCTGGGATTTTTCATTTGTTCCTCAGATGATAGATCTGTTAGAAATCCCAAATTCCTGGTGTCCCTTTCATATTAGCTTCATTCCAAATGCTCTTGCCCAGACGTCTCGCTCTCTCCCCTTGTGTGTCCCCAGTTGGTGCTCCTTACAAGGCCAGACACCTTTCGAGAAGACCTGGTGCTGCCTTTAAATTATCTGTAGCTCAGCTACCGACTGCCCATTTCACAGCTGAGGATTGTGGTGAATTATGTATCTTCAGTCTAAAAGCATCAGCTCCTTTGCTGCTACACCCTCATTATAAAACCTGATCTAATGCTGCATGCCTCGTGCAATTATCTAAGATTACAATTGAAAACATGGCCTCCCCAGTGAGCATGAAGAAGATAAAGCACTCCTAAGTATGGTAAACATGAATGCTCAGGAGTAAGACCAAGATTGCATGTGTTGTCCAGCAGAACAATACATCATTACCATTCCAATTAATGTAATCTTACTGTGTCGTGGCAGGAATCTTTTTTTCTGTGCTTACATTAGTGCTGAACATAACTAACAGTTCCTGCTGCCAAGAACTGAGCATTCAGAAAATACTGTACGTCAATAACAGTGATGTCAGTGGAAGGAAATGCACTTAGGTAGATTTCTCTGATTCATAACTTCCAAGGGTGAGATAAAAAAAAGAGCATACTTTCCAACAGGAAGAAATAAAAGTTGCTTGACATGGTATAAAAATTATAACAAATGTGTTTGATTTATAAGGGCAGGGTGCATCATGGGTGGTAGAAAGTGATAGCCTCTTTGACATCACTGCACTTTCACTGCACGGGAATTTATAGAGAATATTGGATGTCAAGAAGAGATGAAAGTATATGATTTGACAGAGAGAGTGCATTGGACCGGCTGATTACTCGGTCACTGAAAAAGAGGGTGAACAAGTTCGTTTTCTAAAGCCTTCCACTATAGCACCAAGAAAGTCAGCAACACTAACGAGATTTCAAGGCATTCTTACAGCCTCATTTCCATTTGCAGCTCTTTGTAGGAATGCTCAAGGATTTTGTTGGGTTCACATTTTGTAAGCAAACTCACACTTCAGTTTGAGCTGCTGGAGACCACAGGAGGGGATGGCGCTCTTGCCCTTGATTGGCTTCCCACAGGACTATGGCTGGCCACTGTGAGAACAGCAAGGCAGACAAAGTGGGCCAGGGGTCTCATCCAGCAGACCCTTCTTACGCTCCCATGCTAATCTGTGGAATTGAACTCTGTTACTGTTTTTGGTTCTCAGCTCAAAAAGCAAAGGAAAAATGTGTATTTTAGGGTAAAATGCATACCAAAATGTGTGATACATTCAAAGACGATGTGCAATAAAAATAAACTGCAGACTGAAGCAGAAATGGGATGGAATTGACTTATGAACAAATGCAAAACTGACATGGACCAGCAACAGAACAATCCATCCATTCTGTTTATGACCAGATAACATCAACTAGAAACAAATAAAACATTTTACATACTCTAATCATCGTCAGCATCAACAACATCATCATACATGATTCTTTCAACCATGTACACTGAGTACTAGCAGTTTTCTGAAGCATAGTTAAGCTTCTTAAATCCATTTCCATTAGCAAGAAATGCAAAGGGAGTTTGCGTCTTCTGAGAGAGTTAATTGCCTCTGGCAAAAAAAACAACAAACAAACCACACTGCCATTAGCACAAGGTTTTATGAGAATTTAATTGCATGATGTGCTGAAATGGTGAGATATTACAGACATCAATGTAAATGTCTAACTTGGAAGTATTCATGAAGGTTTGCAGCAATATACATGGCAAACCTTGGCAGACATTTTAGGTCCGTTTTAGTTTGGTGAACCTTTCCTCTGAATTCTGCTATGTGTTTATCCCATTTATATTCTTTCCTCTCAGGGGCACATCCTGTGCTCTCTCTCCCAGCAACCCTGTGAGGCGGGTAGACAGAGAGAGAGTGACTTGCAATGGACTCAGCCACCCAACCTCTGCTCTCCACATTGGAGCATGCTTCTGTCGCCCCGGGTTCATTCCCCACAAAAGAATTAGAAGAAAGAAATCCTCAAACGATGGTCCCCAATCACTGGTGGCCTGTGAGCTCCATCTGGATAGTCCTTGAAAAAGGTGTGGAACAGTCAAGAATATCTTTGCATGACCCTGTACTTATTCCCCTCTCCAGTCACCAGACATTTAGGCGATTTTGACCAGGGTCAGATTTTTCAAATACAGTAGGTTAACAGGCCATGGCCTAAGAGATTTGTCTGCAATGGCCAATCTGTTCTTTCTAACTTATGGCTTTTTTTACAAATGAAGTAACAGTCAACATTGTCTATGCTTGCCTTCATTAATGATGAAAGTCAGGCACAGGGCTATGAAAAGCTCTGGAGAGAGCAGCCTTTTGGCCATAGTGGAAAATTTTGCTTTCATGAGAGTAATATATAAACCTCAGTTAATCACAAAGAGAAATGGAAACAAAAAGCTTCCTGCTTGCGTTTCCTGGACGGCCTGTGGTCACTGAAATCATTTGCTCTGTGCAGGCCCCGCATAATGGTGGGGGTGGGACTAGCCATAAATTAATACAGCTTACAAAAGAAGCTCACTTGTGGCGGTATCGTGATGAAACTCAAACTCAAGTTAAAATGCCTCTATGGTAACCTAATACACTGATTTTCAAACCGTGTTTGACAGCCCAGGTGTGACTCAGGGGTTTCTCAACAGGGAGATAACTAATTGTCAAACTCCTCTGAAAAGCAGCCTGCTCACAATATCACGTCTCTTTTCCCCCTGTGGTGTGCAGCACAGGAGATTGCTGGGTGTGTTTTTGTTTAAGCAGGGTACATTATCCCAGAAGCCAGGCAGCTACATTCCCCACAAACTGAGAAGACCCCCTAAAATATGCCCCAGAATCCCCTGCCTGGCCTTCTGTGGCAGCCATGCGGAGGGGAAGGTTGACAGCTATGCTTTAAGGGGGGTTATAATACTAAATATATACAGGGCGTTTTTTCAGCCAGAACTCACTGGAACTCAGTTCTGGCATCTCTCAAGTGGGTGCCATTGGCATTCTAAGAGAACAAGAGTTCCAGAAAAAAGAGGTTCCAGCACATCTTTTTCTAGAAAAATAGCACTAAATATTATATATATATATACACACACACACACACACACACACACACACAGTGGTGCCCCGCAAGACGAATGCCTCGCAAGACGGAAAACTCACTAGACGAAAGAGTTTTCCGTTTTGGAGGTGCTTCGCAAAACGAATTTCCTATGGGCTTGCTTCGCAAGATGAAAATGTCTTGCGAGTTCCTGCGGGGTTTTTTTCCTCCCCCCCTTTTTCTAAGCCGCTAAGCCGCTTATCATCTGATCTGATAAACCGATTAAAAGCCGCTAATAGCGCTAATCCGCTAATCCGTCAATGGGCTTGCTTCGCAAGACGAAAAAACCGCTAGACGAAGAGAATCACAGAACGGATTCTTTTCGTCTTGCGAGGCACCACTGTATATAAAAACTTGGAGTTGAAAATATTTGTGCACCATGTGCACACGATAAGGCGTTTGTTTTTAGTGTTTTGCCTCAGAAAATGTTTCTGCTTTGTTGTAAAGAGGGCAGGCTGCAAGAAACCTTTAAAGGGCTTCACAGTGCCTGGAGCATAGGAAGAAGACCCGCGGCCAAGGACACAGAGGGCCCTCATCCACGCGCGTTTACGCCAAGAGCTTGGGGGTGACGGCTGACACCCCATGATGGCTGCTGAGCTACCTGCCTGGGCCCCAATCTGTTTCCGGATTCAGACCCAAGTTGCTGTGTCCATAGGAGCCACTGATAATTCAGACCCTACTTCCACACAGCGGTTTATTGTGGACTTGTGTTTCTCTTATCTGCATTTTTTTCACATCACCATCATACTCATCAAAATATCACACACAACCAATTCAAATTCACCATTTCTGCTGTGAATATTTTTTAATCTATAGAAAAATAGATTCTGCTGTTTTATAATCTATAGAATTTTCCAGTAAATTTTCCAGTAAAACTGGATTAAATGGGGAAATAAAATGAGGCAGCATTTTATTGATGGTGTTGTGCACAAAATTTGCATGCATGAGCAGCACTGAGTCCCGAATGTACTGTTATGTGCAAACACCCTATATGAGTGGGGAGGTCTCAATGTGCATCACTGTACACCGACTAGCCATTTTGTTTGAATTTTTGTTGGAGAGATCCTTCTGGACCCCTTCCCCAGTTTCAATTTGGGATCAAGAAGAAATTTGGTTCAGTTTGTTTTCAAAGGTAAACTTAACCAATTCATTCTTTCTGAATCAGTGTGCAAACCAAAACACAGCCATTCTTTTTATATTCACATTTCTCTTAATTTTGGCAATATAGCTCCCCAACCCAGTAATATGCACAAAAATGCATATACTAAAGTACACCTAAAAATGCATATATTAGGAGAAATCACATTGCAAAAATGTGTTATCTTAGGAAAATTTGCATTAGAAATGTGTGTATTAGGTGGAATTAGCATTTAAATGCTGTTGAATTTTCATGAAGACTTAAAAAAAATATCACAGAATCGCAGAAATGTGGAGAATTGACCTTAAGATTAGAAAAATTAGAAACTGAGAAAGAAACTGTCAGATTCGCCCATTGCTAATCCCAATTCAGATCCTTGGGGGAACCCACTGATTTCCCTGTATTGTGAAAACTGTCCCTTTATTCCTGCTCTCTGCTTCCTCTTTAACCCGTGACTGATCCTTAAGAAAACCTGTCCTCTTATCCCAGAACTGCTGAGTTGACTCAGAAGCCCTGGATGAGGAATTTTTTGAAAGTCCAAGAATGTTGATCTGAGAAACAGCCACAAAACACAAGTTTGCTGGCAAACTACAGCGCATCTGAAAAGATGTTTTTGCTCTACTGTCTATTTTTGGACATGCAAAAAAGGGGGATGGAATAAGGCCTGGAATAAAACTGGTGCAGAGTGATCCAAACATTTGGCCCAGTTCACCCTGCAAATATCTGCAGCCACTGCTTATGAAGGGCGGCAACATCAAGCCTACCGTGTGAGAATCCCTTTCAGACAAGCACAGCGCCTGGAGACAGACAGACAGGTTGCGCCTCCATAGCAGTGACCAGAGGAAGAGTGACTGCCGGGAGGAGTGCTGAGAGGAGAAAGGCCCGGGTGCATCTGCAGCAGCACAACCGGACGCCTTCATCTGCCCCGCCTGCAACAAAACATGTCTGTCCCCTGTGGGTCTCTCCAGCCACAGCAAGCACTATGACTTCACCCCCAAAGGCACACTCCTCCACTGTCTCCCGAGGCGCATGGATGCCAACAAGCCACTCCTTAGCATATGCATATGCCTGCACACATGTTGGGAAACACCACTGTGAAACAGGCTGTGCTCTGTTGCAATCGGTAGCCATGCCCAGTACTGTGGTGGTGCCTCTTCCAACTGGAGTGAATAGACAACCAGTGTGGTGATGGCTGTTTTGGCAGCAGCCCACTGCACACCAATAATGCCTCATCGTGACCGCAGTATGCATGCACATGGACAAAGGTCTCTATGAACGGGTCGTGATCTGGGATATAGGTGCCTCACAGACCACACGTATCATAAGCAAACACCTAAAAATAGCTACACTGTAAATCTACTGATGTGGTTCCAATTGCAGGAAACAGGATGTAGCACTCAGGTTTGGGAATTTGGGAGGGTCTCGGATCATGGGAATGTGCTGAAATGGAGGGGGAAAGGGTGGAGGCGGAGGCAGTTTGTACATCTGCAGCAGCAGGAGGTGGAGGAGGAGGAGGTGGGTCACCCAGAGGGCTGTAGCAACTCCAGCTTTGCAACAAAGGTGCTAGGGTTTTGGGGACACGTGGGAAGAGAAGAAAACAGAAGGCTAAATATTAGTGAAACAGAGAAGTAAAAACATTGTGGAATAATATCTGAGATAGGCTCCCACAGACTAGTTCCTAGTAATAAGAAACAGTTTGAGGAAGGGGCAAGGGGAGGCGAGGGGGGAGCCTGCCTGAATGAAGTCCTGCACATGGCAATATGCCCACAAGGGATGGAGAGAAACAGGATTCATGTGCTCAAGATGGGATGTAGGGTTGCTTATCCTTCTTTCTTTCTTTCTTTCTTTCTTTCTTTCTTTCTTTCTTTCTTTCTTTCTTTCTTTCTTTCTATCACAGAGCAAAAGGCCAATGTCTGCTGGGCCCAGAAGTGTAACCAGCGTGTTAAGGGCACAGTGAAACACAACAGGCCGTGTGGCGTGCGAAAGAGAGAAACGGAGCATTAAGGGCTTCTGAACAACTTGGGAGGGGAGAGAATCATTTCCATCAGGAAACCATTCCAAAGCGCAGGGGTCTCAAAACAGCAGATTCCGGCCGCTTGATCTCTGCAGAATGATGTGAGCTTGCCAAAGGGAGCAGCTGCGTGCCTGCTGTGTGATTTGGTGTCAGTGAAGCCACAGACTTAAATTGCCCCCAACAGCTCTGCAGGGGTCGGAGACACGAGCAAAGAGCTTTCCACCTGATCCTATAAACTGGCCTGACTCTGCAGCCCAAACCATTGTTGGCTCAGGGACGGCCTGGCCTGGCCTGAGGTGCTACCATCTCCTGGTACTTCAGACTCCCAGCTCACACCTGCCGTCTCACAACTTGATTTATTTCACATACTGGATTCCAGGTCTTGACTGTGATTGGAGTTTCACTGTGATCTCTCTCGATCTCTCTCTCTCTCTCTCTCTCTCTCTCTCTCTCTCTCTCTCTCTCAGCATCTGTGGCCTTGGTGTTAAATTAGGAACATACTCAAATGCGAAGGAGTATTCATTCAACCTCTGCCATTTCCATATTCACTGAGAACGAACAGGGTGGCTGCAGAATACATACAGAGGCTGGTTGCATTAAAGGTTAATTAAAAGTAACAAGAGTTCAGTCTATCATTTCTACTTGCACTAGCCCAGGTTCAAAGAGTCTTTGTTTCTGCTATTTAATGCTCCTGGCATTGTACAGACAGAAAAAGTGCTTTCCCCACCTCAAGCCCAAACACATAGACCGTCTGATGGAGGAGAGACGGCATAAGAAGATGACCTTAACAAACGGGCAGCTTTGTACAGGAGCGCATTGTTGTGGGATAATAATGCGTATGAAGCACTTAGGGGAAAGTGCTGTATAAATACCATTATTTCTATTTGATTGTGGTTTTATTTGACTTGCATTCAGAGTGCTTGAAAACAAGTGTAAGGATCCAAAGTATTTAACCGCTCCAGATCCTGAGGGTTACAGTGCTCTGGGGTTTAAAATGCACCTCTGAAGTTATGGCTGGAAAGTGGGACAGCCGCTCTGTTACAGTTCCCTCTTTGATCAAGAGACTGGACCTTTCCCTCTGGTGGGGCAAAGAGCAGGCCGGCATTTGCCCTTCCTGCTTCATTCTGGGGCAGCGATGCACTTGGAGCTTGTTGCTCTTTACCAGAGCCAAGGGCCAAACAAGGCCAGGTCCAGGAGGTTTGTGGCCGGTTCTCCTCTCCCTTTTATATTTCTTTTAAAAGAGGAGGACTACGGCATGGCAAGAGGGTTTCCCTGAGCCTTTCCCCTGACCTCTGCCCACCAACTGGCATTCAGAGCTCAGGTGGCCTGGTTCTCACTGAGAGAACACAAGGAGAACTCAACCCCCAGGCACGTCAAGGCTATTTTTAAAAAGAAATGTACAGTGGAAAATTAAACTATTAAATTTGCTGCTGTGCAATGTGGGGTTGGCCACCAACTCAGCAGGCTATAAAAGGAGTTGAGGCAAATCGGTAGAGGATAAGACTGTCCGTGGCTTCTGGATCAGAGGCACTGGGCTTCTGCAGATGAGTTCCTGGTGAACATCCATGGGAAAAGGCCCTTTTTGGCACCCAGTGAAAACATTTTTTGTCCCTCAGACTTTTAAATTGTCTTTTAAGTTACGGCTTTTATGGTATCTCTGTTGAGTTTTTGTTTGTTGTGGTTTTTGAATATTGTATATTGTATTTTAATATTGTTTTGTTATAAACCACCCAATAATTATTTATTAATATTTATTTATTTATTTATTAATATGGGTGTATTATTGTTGGGGGACACAACATGTTCCTTCTGGGGTAGTTCGTCCACCTTGAGTCCCCATCCTGCACTCAGTCTCACCTGTGGCTCCTAGGCGCTGTCAGCACGAGACAGCGGCTACGCAAGGGGAACGACTTCGACTGCCTGAGGGGAGCCGATGGGTATCAAACTCTCGGTGCAGAGCTAAATTTAGGGCAGCATGACAGCCCCCCCCCCCCGGTTACTAAACTGTGGTTTGTTCAGATTCTGGTTATCCGTGGATCCTGCCCAGCTGGAGGATATAACACTACACGCCATGGTTTCATAAATGTTCAACAGCCACAGGGTGTGAAAAGTCAACCACTGTATCCTATTCTCTAGGATTGCATTAGACATACAAAAATAAAATTAGCAAATGGTAATGAAGAAGTGAGAGGAGGCACACATGTGAAAGATATTTCAGTGACTATGCAGATCAAATAAAAAAATCAATTATTTTCTGGGGGACATGACCTCACTGTACTTATGCCCCAGATTATAAATCATTATCAGAGCTACAAAGCTTTTATTGCCTGCCTTACACTTCATTAATCAGTTACAGGATGTTCTCTCCAGCAAAGAAGGATAAGATTTTGAGTCATACTTGAAATTTCCAAAGACTTGCCAGGCCACTTTAATTAAAAAGGAGTTTCAGAGTCACATTATAATCCAAAAATCTGCAGAAATTTAATGTAGGAATCTGACTAGCTGTGCATAGTCTTCTCCCACACACCACCCCAGGTTGGGCTGCAGTGGGCAGAGCACTGAAATGTCAGGATGAAAGCCATCAATAAAGTAAGTGCAGTGGTTAGCAATTGCTAAACAAAGATAGGTTGGAACCCAAGACTATTTCCTTCTCGGTGCTGCCAGCAGTAGCCACCAGACATTTCTTGTTTGACAAGCACTGTCTTTCTTTACCCACAGAGCAAGCAGCACCCAGAGCTCCAACATTTTAGGGTTTGGGTTAGGTTGTGTAGGGGAAACAAATTTAACAAATTTTAAATTTAATGAAATATGTTGACAAACTTCATCAATGCACTGGATCAGAGAAGAGTTTCTAATGTTAAACCTCCATTTACCAACTGACAGTGGAATCCACTTCTCCACTCCCTAGCCCAGCCTGCTGGCCCCCTTCTTGGGCTCACACACTTATTGGGGTCCCAATTTCACCACACCAATCTTGCTAGGACCCTCTCTGGGGTCATTCAGCTCCAACCCCCAAAGCTCCTTCCAGTCGTCTTCAGGATCTGACCATGACGTCTCCATGGGACTCATGACAGGAGCAAACAACACGCCTCACCTAAGGGAAAGGGGCAATGGCTGCCACTTTCAACGGGCCTGGTGGCAAAAGTTTAAAAATGATTGCAGGCCTACAAAGCTGATCAACAACCAACACAGCTACTTGACGACACATTCCCATGATTCCGGAGGCATTTGGCAAGTGCAGTTCCATTTTGCACGGCGTCCAAAATCCATTTCTCAGGTAAATGTTAGAAGACAGTGCAAATCTCTTGGCTACACTTACCACAAAAAGCATTCTCCTCCTCTCTGTCTCAAAATGTGCATTACTTAATCAGCTCTTAAGGCATCTACCACTGCCTGGCATTTGCCCTTCTGTGATCTGGCTCAATATAGCCAGGGACACCAGGCATCCTCTAAAAATAGCCTTGGGGCAGATTTCATTCAGCCTGAAGCACAAAGACTTCTAAACACTGAGAACCAAATTGTGGCTGGTTCATATGATCATTTTATTATGACAAAATGTGCTTTATTGGGGGCATTAGCAAGCCTGGAACTTCACATTGATTTACCATGCACCCAGATCCCGAGCCAATCCACGAGGAACCAGCAACCCTCCATAAGGATTCTAAAGTCTTTCCTCGGAAGTTGGCCTCTTTGACTTCAAGGAAACATACTCTGAGGGACCTGTTGATACAGACATATGAATCCCTTGTGGACTGCAGCATCTAGTGATGACTTGTCTGTTTTCAGGAGCCATCGCAGATCAGTCACCAGAGGCGGAATATTCCTATTGCCCAACACCGACTCAAATACAAAACTTTCCAACAAAGGCATTCTGCTAAAAGTCACTAAGAGACGTGCTGCCAGAAGTTTTCAATTCCATTTTTTATTAACCACTGTTCAGCATGCATGTCCAGACACTAAAGTTAAAGGGACCCCTGACCATTAGGTCCAGTCGTGACCGACTCTGGGGTTGGGGCACTCATCTCGCTTTATTGGCCGAGGGAGCCAGCGTACAGCTTCCAGGTCATGTGGCCAGCAGGACTAAGTCGCTTCTGGCGAACCAGAGCAGCACACGGAAACACCGTTTACCTTCCCGTCGGAACGGTACCTATTTATCTACTTGCACTTTGATGTGCTTTTGAACTGCCAGGTGGGCAGGAGCTGGGACCGAGCAACGGGAGCTCACCCCGTCGCGGGGATTCGAACCACCAACCTTCAGATCAGCAAGTCCTAGGCTCTGTGGTTTAACCCACAGTGCCACCCGCGTCCCTAAACTGCAGTTAATCTTAACCATGGTTTGTTGAAACAAGCCAACTTCTTAAGCTATGGTCTGAAATTGGTTTGTTTCAAGCAACCACAGTTAAGATTAAGCACAGTTTGTCAGGTTTAAACAAGACAACGAGCTACAGATAATATAAACCAGAAGCAAAAGCTTCCTAAATTCTTTTTATAGCCACACTGAGCACATGGGGGAGAGAAGAAGGGTCTCCTTGGCTCATTCTTGTAACACTAAACTGGGATTTAGTTTTACATTTGAACCAGCCCAATATTTGTCTCATGAAACAATCTAGCTTCTATTAGCCGACTGCTCAGGCAGTTGTTCACAACTCTTACAGGAAACAAGTACTGTCTTAAGGGACCCTGAGAGTAGCACTTACACAGGGAAGACAGGCTGTTGCTTTGTATGGTTGTCAGGAAAAGAATAGTAAAGGCTACTTAATGCACCTTACCTATTAAGAGCCCATTGTCAGGTGCCGTCAAATCTGAATCCATTTGTGATTCCACTTGCTTTCCATCTTGCTTTTCCTGCTACGTTGCATCCCCCCAAGGGTAACAAGGAAAGGGAGTTGGAAGAGAAAGAAGAAAACAGTGAATTAACAGAATGGTTGGACAACAAGAAACAGAATAGTTAAAAACCAGGAGCACACTAGAACTTCAGTGGAGTAAATTGTACCTGCCTTCAAAATTTAAAGTAATTCAGTTTGGTTTTTTTAATGTGAAGCTTTCAAAGACTGTTACCAATAAGGAAGAGTGGGTTTGAAAAATGAATCAATCATTAATGTTTTAAAAACATTAATCTGCACAAATTTTACTAATTTCAGAAACAATCAGAAACAGCAGTGGGGAAGGAACGAACTGTGGTATTTTTTCACGGTAAAATGAGGGGTAGTGTCCTCTTAAATATCTGTCATTTTATTTGTTACAGACTTACTTAAAAGTAATGAAAACTACTTCAATAATCTCACGGAACTAGTCTGAACTTGTAATTCTTATATTTGATTGATTAATTGATCTGCTTTTACCTTTTATTATTTTTACTTTCGTACACTGTATGCTTCACAGAGATCCCCACAGTTATGGAGTGACTCATAAATGCAGCAGAAAGAAAGAGAAGCTGAGCCATTAGCCTTTGAAATTGCTACAGAAGATGCCAGTGGTGAAGAAACAAGAGAGAGATTTGTGAGACTTCCTAAAGGGCTTCCGCAGAGTAGAATCAGCTAGTAGACCCAATCTGAGTCACATGACTCAGTTTGATTATTATTATTATTGCATATATTTCAACACTCCTAAAGTTTGAAAGTCAGTAGCACAGATGTTGTAAAGGTGTGGTGATTTGTCATGGAACAACCCCTTGAAGAAGATAACCCTGGTTACCCAGACCTTGTCGCTGGTTGCAAAGGGGCCCCCATGAGTGTTCAATTTTGTGCAGCCATGTATCGGATAGCACGGCAAGTTACACTACAGTTGCTTACAGATGACCTGTTTATTGAGCATCCAGCCTTATCTGCTGGCACAAGGTTTGTGGGCTGGTTATGCAACATTCACTGTTTATTGATTAGTGAACGCTCCTTTTTATTTGTTTGCAAGATTGTATGATGTCTCATCAAGCAATTGTTATTACACACTTCCTAGTGAATTTCCCCCTCTTCACTTACCACAAAAAATGTTATTGGGTTTGAAAGTGAGTTTAGTTCTGAAAGATCTCAGGAACAACTTTAATTGTGCAACTTGCATTTCCTAGCATGTGACTGAATTCCTCTCACAAACTAGCAACAGTCTGGAAGCAACATTAGTTAGTATACATCTGAAAATTAGGAAACTGCCTGTCTTTGTAGCCACATTCTCATCCTGCTCTGAATAAAAATATTTCTAGCTCCACCCCACCACCACCACACTGATCTCTTCCATACTTAAGCAAAATAAAAACAACAATGTAAATTGCTTCCACATGGCTCCCTTGAAAACTCAAGTGTGCTGTTGCTGCAGTGTGAATCATTATTCAGCTTCGTGGGCTATACAGAGCTGGTGCTCTTAACTCTTCAGTGCTGTGAGAATGGTTTTGCACATCATGCAAAGGTAGGAAGAATGCCTTGTGTTAGTCTTTCTTGCCAGCCTCGTTACCCAGGAATTGTAGAAAGAGGAAGAAGTGCAGCTCCTTTGCACTTTATATTTTGGTCGTTCCAAATAATATAACAAATCTGCCCTCCTACTTTGTATCTAGAGAAAGCAGGATGTGCAACCAGAAAATGTTCTACAGTTTGAGGAACAATTAAGTAGTATTGCAGTGCTTACATCTCTAGTATGCGGTGTTTGGGGATGGGCGGTACCTCTGGTGAGGGACACGTCATGCTCCTTCTGGGGTAGTTTTGTGGCATCTGAATATAGACTGCATTTTTAATCAAGGCATATATTGGCTTATATCTTGATCAGGTAAATGGGCTTAGACTTTCAAAAGTTTCATGCCATGCAGAAACCAGCTGGCTAAGTACTTTGGCAGTTGTTTATCTTCCTGCTCTCCTGAACAAGGGCCTCCCTGATTTATAGCAGTAGCAGGAGACAAGTTTCTCAAAGTTGTAAAAGCTGGAATTACAGGCTGAAGACCAAGGTTACACAGACCCTACATAATTAAGAGTTTGGTAAACAGTAAAATAAAACCGTGTGCCTTAAACTTGAGCCTAAGGTCAAAAGGCCAAGAGCACATGGAAAACAAACCGGCTGGAGAAGGGGGGGAAGTGTGAAGAGGGGAAGAGGCTTTTTTTCCTATTTTATTTTGAGGCTGTAAACTGTTCCTTCCTTGTTACTTTTAGGAAGTTTATCCTTCTAAAAAGCTATCTATGATAATGTATGAAATATGCTGGCTTAAATGTAATTATGCAAAGGATTTAAGAAATGCTAGATTTATCCTGAAATTAAGTCAGCCAGCCCAGCCCCCTGTCAGACAAGAAGACGCCAATCGAGCACTTATGACAAATGGCTGTCAGACCTTTGTTTAAAGACCTCCAAAAGGAGATATTTCATTGATGATGCATGAGAATATGAACCCGAGGTCTCTGACATCTGTTCAAGATAAAAATTTAAGATTAACCATTTGTTTTAGAAGGCAATAGGGCAAGGGGGGTAAGAGGTGAGCTGGTAATTAAGATTCCTTGTTGAGACGCATGTAAGATATATTAATACTTATTTGTCATTTATAGATGTAACAATATATAGCTCTTTGTGTTCCATATAAGGACAGTAGGATATGAGTGTATTTTTGTGATTGGTTATACCAATCAGCCAATAGGAATTTCAACCAGGCTGATGGGACAGAGGCAGCCATAGGAGGAGCAAAGGGGGCTGGATTAAGGAAATATAAGTGCTGGCCATAATGGCAGGAGGCCAGGCCAGAGCTTGGTAACCATATACCACTGTGCCTCTTATTTATTTGTCTGACAAATAAATTATTTTTTTAATTTCTCTGTTGCTGCGTTGAATATTTCATTCCAGCTAAGCGTTAACCACAAGCAGGGTGCTACATTTTATGGTGCCTGCGACTCGGATCAGTGGTCTGCTGGAACGCAGCCCCTTCGCCTCACTGGACGGGGTACAAGAGAGAGGACAACTGTGCCTACCCAGCGCGCACTGGAAAATTTTTTTCCAGGGGAACGCAGCAGTCTCGTCTGTCTGATACCCTGCCCACTGATGGCGACGGACCGGGGGGGACCAGAGAAATAAACAGGGAACCAGCTAAGGGTAAGTGCACTAAGGGGTTTTGGCCCTCCAATTAATTGGGAGGAAGAGAAGTCCTGATCAAACTTCTGCGTCTCAGTAAAGGGGAACTGAGTACGCTAGGTGGCTGGGTACATCAGATGGTGATCTGGTGTAGGGAAAAGGGAAGAATGGGAGGTAGTGTGTGGTGAAGTATCTGGCGCATTGCATGTGTGAGAAAGTACAATGTGTAGCTGACCTAAGTGTGGAGTGAGTACTACTTCGTTTACCAGTAAGGTGTGTGTGTGAGTGACTGAGTGGATACTTCACAGGGCCATACAATGGGAGTTGGGGGTTCAAAGGGGGGAAATACACCTTTTGAATGTATGTTAAATAATTTTAAGAAAGCCTTCTCAGGGGCATATGGAGTCAAAATGACGCCAGAACGCTTGAGAACGTTATGTGAACTAGAATGGCCAAAACAAAATATTGGATGGCCATCTCAAGGAACCTTTGATATAAATTTAGTAAGCAAACTTTGGTCTAACATCGCCAAAGAAACTGGAGGGTGCCCAGAACAATTTTCATATATAGATTCTTGGCTGAGCACATTAAATAAAAATCCTCCATGGATAAGGGAATGCAAAGTCCAACGATGCAAATTATTGGCTGTAAAAGCCAAAGCTAGGAAAGGAATCTTGCCAAATAAATTCAAACCCTCCACCAGTTGTAACCCCAAGGCAAGAAAGTGGAATGAATAATGGGGCTGGAGTCACAGAACTTGATTCCTTGATAGATTATGATAAATATCTTCAGGAGGCATTGGAGTCCTATAATGAAGCCCAAGCAGAAGTGGTTATTCCACCTGTGAGTCCCAGTAGAACTCCATCTACAGTCTCCTTTAGTGGAACAACTGATTGCCTACCCCAAACCCCTGTACATCCAAGTCCTAGAGAATTATTACAGAAGTTACAGGGAGACCTTAATCGGTCAGCAAGCAATACAGCCGGGCGTATAAAGCTGCTAAAAGAACGCCTTGGGACAAATACCATCCCCTATGATTTGAGGTCCCTAGAGCAAAGCGAAGAAAAAGGTCACGTAGTAGCCCCTCCAGTACATTCCATTCACAACTACGGATCTGATGAATTGGAAAACACCCCATCTTTCGCAGAAAAACCTCAGGCTATGATGGACTTGGTGACCTCAATAGTAAATACTAACAGTCCTACTTGGACAGGTTGTCGCCAGCTCCTGAATACTCTCTTCACCACTGAGGAAAGGAGAGACATAATTGAAAAGGCACAGATATATTTGCGTGAGCAGGCCAGAGTGGGAAATATTTATAATATTGACCGTCATCTCCAGGAAAACTTTCCCTTGGAAGATCCTAATTGGGATCCAAACAATGCAATTCACCTGGCCAGGCTTACCACCTATCGCCAGACGCTTGTGCAAGGTATCTGCAGGGCATGCCAGAAGCCCACTAATATGTCTAAAGTCTCAGGAGGGTAGACGTGTTACCCATAACACTGTTTCGTGTTCGGTGCACACCCACAAAAAGACTTAAGTTGTCACCTTTTGAGCTCCTGTATGGGAGGCCGCCCTCCTTTGTTCAGGATATTCCAACTGACCTCAAACAAATAGGAGAACATGTGACACAGGGACAAGTGCAATCTCTCTCCCGTGTTTTTGTCTCTCTCCCGTGTTTGTTTGTTTTGTTTTGTTTTTTATCTTAACAGGTGGGCCCTCGAGCGCACGCCGTGCAGCATTGCCAAGCCGATTTATCAGCTCCAGGCTGGCATAGCATATGGGTGAAAGAGTGGAAACGTGATCCACTTGCACCTAAGTGGCGTGGACCTTACACCGTCTTGCTCTTTACTCCAACAGCGGTGAAGGTAGCTGAGGTGACCCCCTGGATTCATCACTCCCGTTTGAAGAAGTCCGAAGGCAGTTGGACGTGCAAAGGTGACCCCTCTAATCCTTTAAAACTGACTCTCTCCAAAAACCCCTGTACCTAGCCCTACGGGGAACGGGCTAGGTCACGGGCAACATTAGACGACCGGCCTGCTGCAGCCACAAACCTGGAAGCTGGCTGACCTGCGCACGCCTGAAGCTTGAGGAGCGTCTGAACCAGCGACTGTGAAAGGGAAGATTCTCTTATACAATTGATTGACTGCCCCCTTGTGGAACAATTATCAGAGATATTACACATTGGGGATCCTTGGGATATATGTTTTGGTCTTGGTGGTTCCCCATTCCTGTCACTGGGGGAATTATATTGGGACTAATATTTATGCTATCACTATTACCAATACCATTAAATGCCATTGGTATGGTAAGCGAAATGCCACACCAAACAGAAGTACAGAATTTCCCCGGATGGAACTCAACTAAACCATTACGAGTTATACCTGTACAAGGGGAATTCTGTGTACATAAATCATCAGATGCAGCTGATTCTACCATGATAGGCTCTTCTCATTGTCACTATACTTGGGATAATATTAAGAATACCTGGGCACACGATACTACCTATCGAACTCGGAATACCTTGCCCTGTGCACTTCCTTTTATTCATGCATGGAAAGTGGTATGGAACATAACTGTGACAGAAGAAAGGCAATCTAACATACTGCACTGTGAACTCTATACCTCTTGTGATATTTCGCCTTATGCACTCCACATACCAAAACCCTCAGACCCGATGGTTGTGGTGGATATGTGGAGAATGGGCATACAAGAAACTCCCTTCCAAATGGAGTGGGACTTGTTTCCTGGGATGGGTATTACCACCAATGTGGATTTTGCCCACTAGTATATTTCTCATATAGCAGGAGGAAGTACCCAAAGTTGGAGCGATACTGATGATTGGCCACCAGAGCGCATTATAGCCTATTATGATCCTGCCTCCTGGAATCCTGGTGAGCTCATACAAGGGGCACGGGATCCTATTTATAATCTAAACAGAATAATTCGATTGCAAGCAGTAGTGGAACTTGTAACCAATGCAACGGCCCAGAGTTTGAGACTTATTGCACAACAGTTGGATGAAAGTAGAGCCCCATTTTGCAGCTGAAAATGGGAATGGATTATGTACTTGCCAGGCAGGGAGGCCTGTGTGGAGTCTTGAACTTGACAGGGAATGCCTGTTGCTTTAACATTTCTGATAATGGTGAGGCAATCCGTGTGTTGGCCACAAGGATGGAGAATATGGCACATGTCCCAGTACAAACATGGGAAGGATGGGATATGGGATGGTTACCCAATGTCACAGGACTCAAAGGGATACTATTGTCTTGCTTGTTTTTCTTGACAGTAGTGATGGTTTTATGTATGATGCCATGTATCATTTCATGTTTTAGGAGTACAATTAGCAAGATGGTTTCAAATGAAACTCTACCTCATATCATGGCCCTATACAGAGCTTTAACTCAGGAAGATCAAGCTATCAAGGACGCTTGGTAGCAAGGTCCTTGAGCTTGAAAGGGGGGATTGTGGCATCTGAATATAGACTGCATTTTTAATCAAGGCATATATTGGCTTATATCTTGATCAGGTAAATGGGCTTAGACTTTCAAAAGTTTCATGCCATGCAGAAACCAGCTGGCTAAGTACTTTGGCAGTTGTTTATCTTCCTGCTCTCCTGAACAAGGGCCTCCCTGATTTATAGCAGTAGCAGGAGACAAGTTTCTCAAAGTTGTAAAAGCTGGAATTACAGGCTGAAGACCAAGGTTACACAGACCCTACATAATTAAGAGTTTGGTAAACAGTAAAATAAAACCGTGTGCCTTAAACTTGAGCCTAAGGTCAAAAGGCCAAGAGCACATGGAAAACAAACCGGCTGGAGAAGGGGGGGAAGTGTGAAGAGGGGAAGAGGCTTTTTTTCCTATTTTATTTTGAGGCTGTAAACTGTTCCTTCCTTGTTACTTTTAGGAAGTTTATCCTTCTAAAAAGCTATCTATGATAATGTATGAAATATGCTGGCTTAAATGTAATTATGCAAAGGATTTAAGAAATGCTAGATTTATCCTGAAATTAAGTCAGCCAGCCCAGCCCCCTGTCAGACAAGAAGACGCCAATCGAGCACTTATGACAAATGGCTGTCAGACCTTTGTTTAAAGACCTCCAAAAGGAGATATTTCATTGATGATGCATGAGAATATGAACCCGAGGTCTCTGACATCTGTTCAAGATAAAAATTTAAGATTAACCATTTGTTTTAGAAGGCAATAGGGCAAGGGGGGTAAGAGGTGAGCTGGTAATTAAGATTCCTTGTTGAGACGCATGTAAGATATATTAATACTTATTTGTCATTTATAGATGTAACAATATATAGCTCTTTGTGTTCCATATAAGGACAGTAGGATATGAGTGTATTTTTGTGATTGGTTATACCAATCAGCCAATAGGAATTTCAACCAGGCTGATGGGACAGAGGCAGCCATAGGAGGAGCAAAGGGGGCTGGATTAAGGAAATATAAGTGCTGGCCATAATGGCAGGAGGCCAGGCCAGAGCTTGGTAACCATATACCACTGTGCCTCTTATTTATTTGTCTGACAAATAAATTATTTTTTTAATTTCTCTGTTGCTGCGTTGAATATTTCATTCCAGCTAAGCGTTAACCACAAGCAGGGTGCTACAGTTTGTCCACCGTTTGTCCCCATCCTGCACTCAGCTCTCACCTGTGGCTCCTAGAAGCTGTCAGCATGTGAAAGCAACCGCACCTCGGGAACGGCTTTGACTGGCTGACTAAACCAGGTGAGGGGAGCTGAGTGAGTTGGGGACTCACTGCATGAAAAGACCTGTCTCCACCCAATTGAGTAGACAAGACCAAGGGTGGGTCCAAAGGTCCAACATGTTGTAGAGGGAAGTGAGGGACAGGTCAATTCTGTATCCAGGGCAGATCTCTGCCAGCTCCATCTGGTACGTAGGCTGAGACCCTATCTGCCCGCGGACTGTCTTGGCAGAGTGGTGCATGCTCTGGTTATCTCCCGCTTGGACTACTGTACTGCAATGCGCTCTACGTGGGGCTACCTTTGAAGGTGACCCGGAAACTACAACTAATCCAGAATGCGGCAGCTAGACTGGGAACTGGAAGCGGCCACCAAGACCATATAAGACTGGTCTTGAAAGACCTACACTGGCTCCCAGTACGTTTCTGAGCACAATTCAAAGTGTTGGTGTTGACCTTTAAAGCCAATAATAATAATAATAATAATAATAATAATTTTTATATAAATAATATAAATATACTGATATACTAAACGGCCTCGGCCCAGTATACCTGAAGGAGCGTCTCCACCCCCATTGTTCGGCCCGGACGCTGAGGTCCAGCGCCGAGGGCCTTCTGCCGGTTCCCTCACTGCGAGAAGCAAAGCTACAGGGAACCAGGCAGAGGGCCTTCTTGGTGGTGGCGCCCGCCCTGTGGAACGCCCTCCCACCAGATGTCAAAGAGAACAACAACTACCTGACATTTAGGTGACATCTGAAGGCAGCCCTGTTCAAGGAAGTTTTTAATGTGTGACATTTTAATGTATTTTTAATCTTTGTTGGAAGCTGGCCAGAGTGGCTGGGGAGACCCAGCCAGATGTTCGGAGTACAAATAATAAATTATTATTATTATAACCTAGGAAGGGAGCCCATCTAGGAGGAGGAAAACTCTTATCTTAAAGCTTCACTGCCTTGCAGGATGTCTGGGAGGAAAAAAGGTTAAGGCGCGAACCCTACACAAGCCCAGAGTGGAGTCCCTAAGGTGGTTAATAATAATAATAATAATAATAAAATTTTATTTATATCCCGCCCTCCCCAGCCAAAGCTGGGCTCAGAGCGACTAACAACAGTAAAAATAGCAGTTTACATAAAATCACAGTCAATTAATTGAAATACATTCTAAAATCAATTCATTCTAAAATCAGTTCAGAATCAAATCAATGGCAACCATTGGGCTAGAGTTCTATGAGGATTACAGAAGGAGGGGGTCAGACTGTGCCTTGGTGGAACAGCTCTGTCTTGCAGGCCCTGCAGAAAGATGTCAAGTCCCACAGGGCCCTAGTCTCTTGTGACAGAGCATTCCACCAGATCGGGGCCACAGCTGAAAAGGCCCTGGCTCTGGTTGAGGCCAGCCTAACCTCGCTGTGGCCCGGAACCTCCAAGATGTTTTTGCTTGAAGACTGTAAGGTCCTCCGTGGGACATACCAGGAGAGACGGTCCTGTAGGTACGAGGGTCCTAGGCCATATAGGACTTTAAAGGTTAAAACCAGCATCTTAAACCTGACCCTGTACTCCACTGGGAGCCAGTGCAGCTGGTATAGCACCGGGTGAATGTGATCCTGCGGCGATGACCCCATAAGGAGTCTCGCCACGGCATTCTGCACCCGCTGGAGTTTCTGGGTCAGTCTCAAGGGCAGCCCCACGTAGAGCGAGTTAATGCACGCGGATGTGCGTGTTTCAGCCTGAGCAAGGTCTCTGCGACTCAGGGCTCACGCCAGCCTATAGCCACATGGTCCCCCAATCTTAAGAAGAGCCCTGAAGCTGTGCAAAAAGTTATTTGGAGTGGTGCGATGGGGCAAACGACTTTTTAGAAGTGATAACTCAACAGGTTTAGGAAGAGAGCGAGAGCAAGGGAGCTTGGTGTGTTCCTGTTAGCCCTGTGCTCTTTCACACCTCTGCACCACAGCAAACATGTTTATGGCTGCAAACTTGAGCGAGTCATAGAAGAAGCAAAACGCGAGCAGCATTTTGCTCGCCCCCACATCGAAACCCGTGCAGGCAGAGTCAGAAACAAGGTTGTACTGGGGGTGCTGGGTTCAGATTCCACAGTCAGCTGTGGAATTTGCTGGGGATTGGCCTTAGGCGAATCGGTCTAGCCTCACAAGGCTGTCAGGAGGATAAAAACCAGCTACAGGGAGGAACAGTGGACCATAAATGCCATAAAATAAATAGCTGTGCAGTCTGGGATTGAAGGCTGGATTTTCTAAACCAAAAGGAGCAGCGGATCGGAACTATCTGAGCTCTGAATCACAACACCTCGGTGGGTTCGGCAAACAACAGGAAACCCTCAACCAAGCATTTTTCTTTCTTGGCGAGCTCAGAAACTCCCTGAAATTGACTGACGGGGGAGTTTCAGGATGATTAAAAGGGAGGGTCTTCCCCATGCAACTGCACTCTTTGACTTGTGGAACTCACAACCACAAGATGTGACGGCAGAAGATGGTCGCTGGTTTTAAAGTGGGAGATTAGATAAATGAAGGGAGGGAGGGTGGAACGGATTTGAAGCCATGCTCCTGTTGGCTGTTTTCCTGCAGGTGCAAATATGACACCCCCCCTCCCGCCCCCCGCCGGCCTCACCCCCTCCAATGCTATATTGGTGCAATGCATCTCCCCAGGACAAAAGCACTTGCGTGCCTCTTTTTGGCAACTCCTGCAGCCCAGCTGGTGCCAAATGTCTTGCTCCGCTTTCCTTTGGGCCCACATTCCTTTGGGCTGAGAGGGAGGTATTGTCATTTGGGCAGCCCAGGACCCCCAGACACGCTGCCCAGGCTTGCGCCCCAGAGAGACCACTTCAGTGCTGCCAACCCAGCAGTTAGACTTCTGGCCCAGAGGCACACTCAAGACAGATGGACGCCAACCACAGAGCTGCCAACGTTTCTAGACCCAGGAGCACATTTTGAGTTTTAGGTGAGGGCCGGGGGCAGCAAATCCTCTCTGGATACTTCTTGCCCTCTTCCCTAGATCAGTTCCACACACACATCCCAGAGAGGCAGAAAAAAAAGAAATCACCCATGCAAACACACATTTTGACTTTTCTAAGGGATCTGGATGAAAGTCCAGTTCAGCAGAATTAACATGAGCCTTGAAATGCACACAGAGCTCAAAGAGGGTGTGGGAAAGAGTGTCCTTATTCAGTTGTAGATAGGTAGCCGTGTTGGTCTGCCATAGTCAAAAAAAAAAAAAAGGAAGGAAGGAAGGATTTTTTTTTATTTTGTCCTTACTCAGTTTTCTGCCATAGCGCCAAGTTCTTTTCAGGAGGGAAAAATGTAACTGCTCTCACCACCTCATGACTCGAGCTGAGTGTCTGTGAGGAGGAGGAGGGAGTTCAGAGCCTTCAGGGGAGGCCTTTGAGAGACCTTGAAGGTGGCATTACACCCACAGGTGCTCTGTTGGCAACCCCTGTTCCAACCATTAAAACTCATCTATACTAACTCTGGAGCAAAGAGACATTAACAACCCAGGTCAACAATTTTCTTGGGAAGAAAAACATGCTATAGCACTGCTGTTCTTAGATCGGGTCACCGGGAACGCAAAGCAGACCAGCTTCCCGCTGCAGAGAGACAGGCACACATTTTATATTTAGTATTTTTTTCAAGCTTATTTCACATGTCATTCATTTCCTTTGGGGAGGAAATGTGATGTCAATGGAAATCCTTTGTAGAGTTGGAGAGAAGAATATTCAAACCAAACTGAAGAGGAGCAATTTCAACGGATAGCTGGAAACTTTATTATTTTTATGAAAAATGTTATTTAGAAATGCGGCTATAACATCCCGACAACTTCCTTCTCACCTAATGCTTCCTATATGAAAAGACCTTTGAGCATGGAGAATTCACTGTGATTGTGGGAAAATTTAAAGGAAGCCTGTTGAATATGGCACAAAACTCCACTCAAACTGACTCGTGTCCATGGAACAGATGAAGTTCCACCTAACTGAATTTTATTCTATAACACTATTTCATTAGAACCTATACTAAGTGTTTCACTGCACAATCCTATGTGTGTCTACTTAAAAAACAGCCCCATTGACTTCTATGGGACTTTCTTCCAGGAAAGTGTAAGAGCTGTTTGACAATGGAAAGGACTCAATTGGAAGCGGGTGGACTCTCCGTCACTGGAGGTTTCTAAGCGGAGGTTGGATGGCTGTCTGTCATGGATGCTTCAGCTGATATTCCTGCATTGCAGGGGGTTGGACTAGATGACCCCTGGGGTCCCTTCCCACTCTACAATTCTGTGATAAGCGTCTGCTGCATCAGGCCAAAGACACATCTAGCACAACACCCTCACGCTGACCAACCAGACATCTATGGGAAGCCTGCAAGCAGCACTGGGGCATAACAGGCCTCTTCTCCCCACCTGCAATTCCCACCTTGGCAACATTCTGCAGCAACAAGAGCAGCTCTGATCTTTCCCTCCTGGAAACCCCTTTCCCTGAAACAAGGGCTGGCTGCTGCCAATTGGGGCTGGTAGAGCAGAAGGCCAGGAGGCCAAGTGTAGGTGGAGACGGAGCCGACAAGAGGCAGAGCCCACTAATTCTGGTTTCGTCCTCCTCCTCGTCCCTGTTGAGTCCTACAAAGGCAACACTGCGGCTAAGGAGGCAGAGAGGCAAAGCCACTCCAGGGACTTGATGTGAACAGAGGACAGATTTGGGTTGGTGGGACACTACCCCCATCCCCCCCAAATGAATCAGCCTCCACTGCACAAAGCACAACTTCCACCCTGCGCCCACATGCCAAGGACTGCTGCTCTGGATGCCCTGCATTTATCCTGCTGCACCAGGCTAAGGAGCAGTGTCTAAAGCAGGAGGGGCATGTGGGAAGGAGGTGGCGGGTTTTAGGCTGCGTGGGCTGTTCCTAGGCACACCTTTCCTTTCTCAGGTAACTGTGCACATACTAATCTGAACAGCTGCACAGGATATTCTGTGGTCCTCTTCCAGGACGGGTCTATCACCTCCCCCCCTCTCGCCAGGATGGACGTGGGAAAGCTCCTGGGTCCCCCAGATTCCCTTTCCTGAACTCCCCCCTTTTCTTCTCCCTCAGTGGAAGCATGGACCAATACAGTGCTTGCTGTCCATACAAATTGTGTTCTGGGCTTGTGCGTTCAGCCTCTGGGGCTGAACTGGAGCTGCGAGTGATTGGCATTTGGAGCTGAACTGTGTTGCTTTTATAGATCAGCAAAGTCTCCACCCTTCCTGGCAGGACTCTGCACTGCAGAGAGTTGTACCAGGAGCGTCACCCTTGGTACCCCCTCCCTGTCCCTGGGGAGATGATGGAAGAAATATCCTGTGCATTTCAGCCGCCTCCCTGCAGAAATATGTCCCAGTTATGGTCCCCTCCAGACATCCTTTTGATGGTGCATTCATAACTAGTTGCGTTCATTGTGGTATCAGGGCAGTGATACACAACCCTGCTTTCAATGCTGTTTGCGCCTGCAAAGTTTTTGTGGCGAACAATTAAACAGACCGTGGAATGATAGTCTTGCTCCTTAGGAAATACAGACTTATGTTTCAATAAACCACACACGTCCTTGTGACTTTCTGTTGCTCTAGATGAGAAAAATGGAAACACAAAATAGATACATGGGGGAAGTAGATGCAGCTGCAGCCTGTCTCCCTGTTTGTCAGTAACAGCAAGGAAACTATGATTAACTTGACCTCTGACTTCCTGAGGGATTCCTTGCCCACATATGTCTTGCACTTCGACAATGATGAAGCCTACTCCATGATCTCTGCTCCTAGACCAGCCTTTTCTGTACTGAGGCTCCAAGATATGCTGTTCTGCTGGGGTTGGGGGACCGTGGTCTGACAGATATTGCTGGACCACGACTCCCACAATGGGCATCAGGCCCCTGGGCAAACCAACTCTGCATTTCAAAGAAGTCTGCAAACATGACATGAAGGTTGGCAGCATCAACCTTGCCATGTGGGAACCCCTTGCAAATGACCCCAGTGCCTGGAGACAGGCAGGCAGATTGTGCATTCATAGCAGTGAGCAGAGGAGGAATAGCCACTGGGAGGAACGCAGAGAGAAGACATGCCCTGGTGCATCTGCAGCAGCACAACTGGACACCTTCCTCTGCCCCGGCTGCAAGAAAACATGTCTCTCTCATATCAGTCTCCAAACCCACAGAAGGCACTATAACCTTCCCACAGTTTGACACTCCTCCACTGTCCCACTGGACAGACAGATGCCAATAACTCCCATCATGCCCAACTATTGGTGATGCTGGAAATTGCTGGTCAGTCCACAATCTACATGCCATTCCTAGGCTTTCCCAATAGCAAAGCTATTCACACAAACTCACATTTTCAGAGGTGCCTAAAGAATCTGATGCTTTTGCTGACTCTCTAGGACCTGTTTTCAAACAGGCATCTAACAGACAATGAACATAAAGCCAAACAAGGTATCTAAATGCTGCCTTTTCCCTTAAAGATCTAACCCACATAGATGTGGCAGCTGAACCCACTGCCTGTGGCCTCATGAATGTTAAACATTTGCATGGTGCAGAGTAGAGTGTTTAAAGAATTACAGCAAATAATAGGGCTAGGAGAATGCACACATCCTTTAATTTGGGCTCACTTCCTTTGATTAAAGCTCCTTGGCACAGAGCAGCCGCTGCATTAATCCGCTGGGAGTTCATCTCCAGTTATTCATCAAGCGCCCATGATGCCAGACAATGATTTGTTACGGGTTTCTATTACAGCAAAACGACATCAAGAGAGAACGTACAGCGGACCTACAGAGATGCTCTTGCTTCACAACTTGTTCTCTTTCATTCTTTTTCCAAATGACCCTGCCAACAGTTTTATCTCCCAAGATGTAAAAGGCCTTTGACTTGAATGTGTTTCAATGTGATTTAAGCAGGTGTTGCAAGAAGAAAATCTGGACCAACAATGGAGATTGCTTTCCCAGCCAGGCTTATTTGCAAGAAAGCAATTCATCTGCCCCATGTGCTTATGCCTCTTTGGCTGCTACAAAGCTAAGCAAAACACGGCTGGAAAGGGAAGGCGTTTGGGTGACCATGATTTGAAAGCCCATTTATCAAGGGGGGGGGGTGGAAGGCTCCACCTGCCCTGTAACCTCAAGGCATCCTGGAAACTGTGGCTTATTCTGGGTACTGTGAGTTGTTAGGAGACCCCCTAGTCCCCTCACAGAGTGACAGTTCCCTGCAAAAAGGGACTGGTTGTTAAACTGCTCTGCAGTTGTAGCTCTGTGGGGTTCCTAACAACTCTCAGCACCCAGAACAAGCCACAGTCCCCAAAATTCTTTGGGGAGGGGGAGACATGGCTGTTTAAAGTGGTATAGCACTGCTTTAAAATTAATGTTCCGATGGGACCAAAGAAGAGGTTGAAGATGACACCAGGTCTGGACTGCAGATTTTATTTACTTACCTATTACTACTTATCATTTATAAAATTTATACATTTTCACATATGCTGAACTTTTTTTAAAAAAAAGAGAGTCCCTGCCCAGCCATTTTACGATATCATAGGAGAAGGAGAAGGAGAAGGAGGAGAAAAAGAGAGATGGGGGAGGGGACAGGGAAGCACACCAGCAGCTGCTCTCTCTGTCCCAAAGGCATTCCAGGGGGTGAAACACATACAGATTTATGGAAAGACAAGACAACCAAAACAGGCATTTTAATAATAATAATAATATCTGTAATTTTAACATCCAAATACAACTAGCCACATTGAACATATAATTCAGAAACAGCAACCCAGATTTACCCGCCAAGGCCATCCTGGCTGGGACCTTATTGTGTTGTTGCAGGTATCTGTGTGTGGTATCATGCCTGTTTTCAGACAGAATTTCTCTCCCAATAACTTCCCATCCATGACCTCCAATTGCTTCTTCTCCAGGCTTCTTCAGGCTGTGTCTTTGTTCAGTCCATCTCACCACCTGCTTCAACATCTGCCCAAGATCCATTTTACACATTCCGAGGGGGATCTTGTTGTCTGGGCAGCTCAGGACCTTCAGGCTTGCGTCCCGGGGGGGGGGGGGGGCACTTTGGAGATGCTCATGTAGTGGTCTGACTTTACCCCCGGAGGTGTCCTCATTGTCTCTTGAGACAGATGCCAACAAGTAGGTGTGAAAACTTCAGCCTTCAATCTGTCAATTTATTATGCCAGTTTAGTAGTCAGCTGTGCACACACCTTGTTTTTTAATAAACAAAAACAAAAAAGCCTCACCCAGGGTGGGGGGGGGGGCAAAACCAGACAGTCAGGCAATTGTAAATTTGCTGGTGTGGTTTTCTGGTTTAGTATCTTTTGATTGCTCAGATTTGCCCAAAATCAGAAAACCACACAAGCAAATGTTACACACATATAGGCTAAGCTCCGAAGGCACCCTTACTACATGCTGGGAAAGAAGCAAAAGCAGTTGTTCATTCTTCACATACACTTTTCAGATTGCTGCCCAATATATCTGGTGCAGAATTTTTTTGCATGGTTGGTTTGTCCAATTTAATGGTTTTGTGCAAATCTGAGAGATCAAAGGTGTGTGTGAGGGGGTATTGCATTCAGGAACAGAGCTGGAAAAGAAATGAAAGCAACGAGGAAGTCGTGGGCATGGAAAGGGCAGAAAGTGATGACCCGGAGGTGCACTCCGTTGTCTCTTGAGACAGATGCCAACAACATTTTTACAGTAGTTTATAGGGTGTTTACCTCTCCTCTATATTTTGTTTAACTGCCTGAGTTACTCCCAGCCCCTGTCCTAACCAGGAATGTAATTTTAGAAATCACAGATGTTTTTCCTCATCCCAGATAAGGGCCCACATCATCACTGGGAGCTGCGCACAGACGCGTAAATACCAACTATAATTTGGTAATCCAGATTGTCATTCAACACTAATCTCTTGAGAGGATCCTGGTCTTTTGCCAGAGGCCAGAAATTCTACTTTGAAGGCCAACAGGATTTTCCTCCAATGAAACAGTTGCACTGAGTGTTTTCTAACCCAAGGCATTTGCCCAGCTGAGCCCCAGTATTTATTTCTCTCCCAATAAAACCCTATTTGCCCAGGCAGCTATCTTTCTCTCTACATTAACAAGTTGTGGTATTTAAACTTAGCATTTCACAGAGTATTTCTGTAACTGAAGTTAAAGGTGGATAATTGCCTGGTGATGGACAGCTAGATGGGTCCATTCTAAATCACAATTTAAATATTTATTTATCTTACTTATTTGTTGAATTTATATACCGCCCTATACCCATAGGTCTCATGGCGGCCAGAAGTTCAGATCTAATCACTGCCATGAACCCACCAGTGGACCCCAGGCAAGCCTCTCTCTCTCAACCTCAGCACACAGCACACAGGGGGATTTGCCTTACAGCTGCTGTAGGGATTAGAAATATGTAAAACTTCATATGTAAAGCATGTGAAACATCTTGAACACTTGGCCTGCCATATGTCCGAATTTCCTTTGAAAATGGCGTCTGGGCAGAATTTCCAGAAACTGGCTAAAACATCCCGGAAAAACCAGGCATATGGCAACCCATATTGGAAGTGTTGGGTTTTTTGGCAATTTTCCTTAAAAACAGTTTTCAAACTCCATTCCCGCCCCTCCCCCCATAAAGCTCAATAACTATGGCCAGGAAAAAAAGCTAAACAACTAAGCTAAAAATGCTGATGAAGCATTTTTAGGCATTACCTAAAGTTTAACTGGAGAAAGCCTGACTTCCTTGACTGAGTGCCAAAATAACACTGAGCTAACCATCAAATAGGTGAAAAGGGGGGAGGCGGGGCACATTGATACACCAACAATATTTCAATATCGAGAAACATTATACATGTCGTGACATCACTAAAACGTGTCTATACATGTGTGAGTACATCAGTTGCGACCACGCCGCCCGCCAGTTAGCAGTTGGCGTTTGACGAGAGTAGGTGTGTGTGGCGTTTTGCCCTCCTAGGTGACATCATGCTGGGTCATAAGGAAAGGGTTAAATGAGTGTGAAGTGATTGGCAAGTGGGAACCCAAGGGGAGGAGTTAGAGTTAGAGTTAGGTTGTTAAGGAGTTAGTTGGGAGTTGGAGAAGGAAGAGGGAGGATAAGTCTGTGGGTTGGTCCAGTTGTGTTGTGAGAGAGTGAGAGTGAGAGAAACTGTTAGGAGGAGTCAGATAGACAGTTGGGAGAATCAGTCAGCAGTTATTAGGAAAGGTATAGAAACTAAGGATAAGAAACTGACAAGAAAAATTAACTGAAACCATAAACATGTTTATGCTTATAAAATAAACTTGATTAATTGTTTTAATGTTAACAACTGTCTGGACTCCGTGTGTACCCAAGAGAAATGGGTTGGTGGGAGCGGGAAAGTGATCATAGTGGTGGCACAGGGATCAATAGACCGGCAAACGTCCGGGGACCCTGTGTGATCGCCACAGTGTGTTTTTAGCGTGACCAACGAAAAAATTACATGAAATGTAAAAGTGTTCCAACGCTGTTTTACATCGTTCAGTTAAGATTTAAAAATACCAAAGGTAAGTTATTCCGCTCAGTAATCAGGACTTATTTTTAAATAAGTTCAGTGGTTTTATTAATAATTGTTAGTTTTTTGAAAATGTCCATTGGGGCACTTTGATACACGGGGCACACTGATACGTATAAAAGTGCCCCAATAGTGCCCTAATATACAAGTTTTGTGGGTGGCGCTGTGGTCTAAACCACAGAGCCTAGGGATTGCTGATCAGAAGGTCGGTGGTTCGAATCCCCACGACGGGGTGAGCTCCCGTTGCTCGGTCCCTGCTTCTGCCAAACTAGCAGTTCGAAAGCACGTCAAAGTGCAAGTAGATAAATAGGTACCACTCCAGCGGGAAGGTAAACGGTGTTTCCATGCACTGCTCTGGTTCGCCAGAGTCATGGTTTCACTTAGTCATGCTGGCCACATGACTCGCAAAAACTGTCTGCAGACAAACGCCGGCTCCCTCGGCCTGTAAAGCGAGATGAGCGCCACAACCCCAGAGTCATCCACCACTGGACCTAATGGTCAGAGGCCCTTTACCGTTATACAAGTTTTATTGGGTTTAACAGAAACAAAACAAAAAAACTAAGAAGAAAAGATGTCATCATTCACAATCTGACTCCAGTACCAGACGGAATGAATATGTGGAATTGAGTGATGATAACAAAGAAGATTTTTAAGTTGCATCTGATCCAGAAGATGAGAATATAAATTTTGATGTTCCCAATCCTGAAAATATAAATGTTGGAGATTTCCTACTCATTAAATTGGAAAAGAAAAGAAAACCTTAGATTACTACATGGCCAAAGTCATTTCTAAATATAATATGACCAGTTACCAAGTGTCATATCTCAGGAAAAAACCAGGATCTTGTATGTTTGTCTTCCCCACTGTAGAAGATAAGGCAAGCGTTGAATTCAAGGATGTTGTTTTGCAGTTGCCAAAACCAAATTTCTCAAAGGGCACATCTCAAACATCATTTCTTTATACTTTTTCTATTGACTTCAGTAGATATATTGTGCAATAGAAGCTAAATGTTAAGTAATTATCTTATCTTTTATAAGCATTTTGTTTAAATTACTATTTTTTGACTACCTAATGTGAGTTCTTATGCTTTTTTAATATAAGTTTTAATATTAATATTAATATAGGTTTTCATGTTTTTTTCAGAAAACCTGTAATAAAGTCTATGATATGTGTGAAACACTGTTAGTTTTGATACATAATTTAGATTTTAAGTAACAAATTGTAAGGCTGATTATGATCTCTCACAATAAAATTTGTTTTTTTCATTTTTTTGTAAATAATTACCATTCTCATACAATTTACGCTTTGTATCAAAGTGCCCCATCCACTGTATCAAAGTGCCCCATAAGTGGGGCAGAATGATACAAAACTCATTTTTTATTCAAGTCATTATATTCTCATTATATTCTAACTTTATTGGTTCCTTTGATTGCTGTTATAATATTGATTATGCCATGCATAAAGCAAATTTTTTTATTACTTGACTCATTTTGGTACATAAAATATGAGATTGAATTTTTCTGCATCAATCTGCCCCACTTCCCCCTAATCATAACTACATTCAGAAATTGGCCAGACTGGGTGGAAAGGACCATGGGTCACATAAGAAGAAATGTAATTGACCCAAGAAAAAAAGTGATTCTGGTTTGTAAAGTTCAGAAGATTTATTCCTTTTTAGAAGCTAAGCTATTCTTGTAAACTTCCCTTTGCTTAAGAACCTCAGATTCTTTTTTCCATCCCCTCTGGTCCAATTTTCCTTCGGCTTTAGCAAATACTTGGCACCCAATCAAAGCCAAAACCAGCACTGAATACTGAAAAGAATTCACTACTACCAAACAAATCTCAATCCCATTCTCTTGGAAGAACCAGGAGAACCTCTTTAAAAGGGGGTGTGAGAATGAGGAAGCAAGAATCAGGTGTCCCCTGGGCACATACTTAAAGGTAAAGGTAAAGGGGACCCCTGACTATTAGGTCCAGTCATGGCTGACTCTGGGGTTGTGGCGCTCATCTCGCTTTACTGGCCGAGGGAGCCGGCGTACAGCTTCCGGGTCATGTGGCCAGCATGACTAAGCAGCTTCTGGCGAACCAGAGCAGCGCATGGAAATGCCGTTTACCTTCCCGCCGGAGCGGTACCTATTTATCTACTTGCACTTTGATGTGCTTTTGAACTGCTAGGTTGGCAGGAGCTGGGACCGAGCAACAGGAGCTCACCCCATTGCGGGGATTCGAACCCCCAACCTTCTGATCGGCAAGTCCTAGGCTCTGTGGTTTAACCCACAGCGCCACCCGCATCCCTGAGCACATATTTAAAAGGAGCCAAAGGCCTCCCATGGCTACATCATTCTGGGGACTCCCGTCCAGCAGACAGGACTAGTCCAAACAGCCTTCTTTCAATACTCAGGACACAGTTTTGTTTATGCATTAAAATGAGACACACACATCCATTTACTCTCAATAAGATATATATGTACTTTGCCAATCAGCTCCCAGAACAATGGGCAGGCAATGGTAGGATCCTTCAAGACTGTGTATCTGCACAGCCAGTCAGGGTTCAATGATGGAGTCTTTCTCTTTTAGCAATGGTGATAGCTCAGGTATGAACCTACACAGCTCAGTCCTCATTGGACCTCTTATTTTTATTTTATCCATTTTAAATTGGTTCCTTTTCAAATTAGGCAAGATCAACTTGTCTGTGGTCCATTCACCTGTAAACCATGTAAATAAAGCTTGCTAGCAAACACAAACTAGTACATTCACCCTTTAAAATAATAACTGTCAAGTATCATCAATCATTGCCATTAAAAGAATGTGGCCTAATATTTGGCATGGCATGCTTTTCTTTTCTTTAAAAAAAAATTCCAAGACAGGACCTTGGTCTGTCTTCTAGCATTCCCCAGGCCAGACTGGGAGAGGCGGCATCAGCAGGCAGGTACCTAACGGGCATCGTTCTCTTCCTCCAGCAGAGCTTGGGGCTTCCCACTTCAGCAGTCAGAGAAAGAGCTGCCTTAGCAGGTCCCTGCCTCTCCCAGCTTTACAAAGGGTTTAAGTGGCATTTTGCTAAACCTCTCTGGCAGCATCCCAGGATGGTTTTGCATCCACTGAAAAGAAACGGGAGGAGAAGGGCCACACAAAAGGAAGTGGGTGGCATCCCACCCGGCTTCAAACACAGCTTATACTAGAAAGGAAAACTGACCACTTGCAGCAAAATAGTGCAAAATTCCTGTTCAAGGTTCCATCAAGCCTGGACCTGGAGCTTTGCAGCACTGTTCAAGGTTTGCAGAGGGAGGAAGGCAGTTTCAGGAATAGCTCTTTTGTCAGCCCTAAATCTGACAGCCGCATTGATATGCAAGGGGCCGATTTCCAGAGAGTGGGCAGGGGAAAGTGGTCCTTTTTCTTTACCCCAGTTCCTGAAGCTCCTCCCTCCATACACTGCAGGGAGAGGGCTTGTTCAGCATCCGGGATACTACAAAGAACTACGGAGCAGTGTCTCAAGGAGGGAGGCGGGCGCAGGTCACAAGGTGCCAGTGAAGTTAACGCTTTTTGCAAAAAACAGAACAGCTCAGGCCTAGTGAGCGCAGCATCTCTTCCTGGTGGAACTTGCCCCTATGAGGCAGCTGTGGGGACTAAAGGTCCACACTTTCACACAACTAGCTTAATTTCCTCCTCTCCCAGGTCCTTCCCAAGCAATCTGAGACTTCTGGTCTGTCTTTGTTCCACCCTCTTCACACCTCTGCCGGTTCTGGGAAACCGGGGTGGGGGTGGGGAGCTGGTCACAATGGGAGGGGGAACACCCCTGGCTTCTTCAGCAGCCTACCTCATGGCTGCCTCTTGGCCCTAGTCCTCTCCAGCTTCTGCTTCAGCCTTGGAATCTGAACTGCTCTCTGCCACAGCGTCTTCCTGCTCTCTAAACCTAGTGACCTCTTCTGCTTCCAACTCCTCCTCTTCCCAGTCTCCTCTCTCTGACCACTCATTGTCTTTCCACCACCAGTCCCTGGGGGTTCCCTTGGGGATTCCCCAGTTGGTGCCCTTCCACCACTCCTCTGCATCCAGCCAGTCCATTAATTTAGCATGCTGGACTTAGGGCTCCTCCTGCTGATCTGTTTATTAAGCATTCATCCTGATTTGTTTGCTCATTTAATGAGCAGTCATTCTCATTTGTTTGCTGGCAGGTTGGATGGCGTTGGATCAAAGCAAGTGATATCCCACATTTTAGAGTACAGTTTCCTGTAACAAAAAGTTCAACATTTTGGGGGAGCAGGTTTGTAGGGACTAACATTCCCCTAAATTCCATGAGTGCCATTTGGGTTTCCCATTCCCAGTGGGATTTCTGAAGATGTGGGTTTCACCCACCCACCCTTGACTGAGATCTGGATCCTCAGATCAGGTCAACCTGAATTGCCAAAGCAGGCCCCGATTCAGATGGCGTGTGTTCAGAACCCCAGCACCACCATGTCTATCTGTCTATCATTTAAATTAAGACTTCATACCTCTGATGAAGTGGACCATACTCCAAGAAACCTTTTGCCCTAATGAATTCCTTAATCTTTAAGGTGACCCCAAACTCTGATGTTTGGGAATGATTGTGTGCTTTTTGAAGGAAAGATCTCGGCAAGCAAGGGGGCTCTGTACCTTAGAATAAATAAGGATAGGCTGAAGTTTACATAGGATTTGAATCAGCTAATCAAATATTTGGCTGCAGATCAACAAATTTAGATACTCAGAATAAAGCTGAGTATTTCCATTGACAATTGACTTCCCTGGATACGGGATTACTCAAAGACATAATTACCAAGTTGCTGTTTTATCGAATCATCAAGATGACTGAGTTTAGCATAATGAGAGGTGCACCGAGAGCATTGAAGAATTCTGTCCAACTTTATTTTGCAATTCATTATTCATTCATTACATTGTTATTTAGATTTTATACTTACAGTAATTATAACGTATATTTAATTAAGTGGTAGCATCCCAGCATGATTATTATATTGTATTTATATATTAGATAGATACTGTATAACTGACTTTCAAAGTAATGTTAACCTATATCAGTTATTTTGCCTTTCAGAGTCTGTTCTTGAGATTATTTGTCAGTATAGTATGAAAACTGCAGCCCAAACTATTTTTTAAAGACTGAAAAAATGCAGGAAACAAATTATTTTTCAATATTTAGCTGTGTTTGGCTCCAAAGCACTTATTATTGCCAGCTATGTCAGATCTCTTCCCACAGTATTTACAGAGGAGATGGGGATTCTTTATAAATAGCATTTGCATGTCCTAGTTAGAAAGGCAGCTTTATTGAGAAAAAAGAATTTATATTCATGATTTATGGAAGCAAAAAATACTTTAGGGCCAGCCAATGTATGGCAGCTTGCATTTGCATTCCAACTGTTTACATGTGTGATTTCTTTAAAAAACTGAAAAGGGGCAAGTGGGATTATTCTGCTGCCATGACAGAGAAGTAGGGAAGGCCAACCACTCTTCTGAGAACAGCTACTATAGCTTCTGTTTTATAGAAAGGTAATGTAATAGATGAGGGACGGGGGTGGCACTGTGGGTTAAATCACAGAGCCTAGGACTTGCTGATCAGAAGGTTGGCGGTTTGAATCCCCATGACGGGGTGAGCTCCCGTTGCTCAGTTCCTGCTCCTGCCAACCTAGCAGTTTGAAAGCACGTCAAAGTGCAAGTAGATAAATAGGTACCGCTCTGGCGGGAAGGTAAACGGCGTTTCCGTGCGCTGCTCTGGTTCGCCAGAAGCAGCTTAGTCATGCTGGCCACATGACCCTGAAGCGGTACGCCGGCTCCCTCGGCCAGTAAAGCGAGATGAGTGCCGCAACCCCAGAGTCAGTCACGACTGGACCTAATGGTCAGGGGTCCCTTTACCTTTAATGTAATAGATAATGGATTAAAATATAGAGACAGCTTACTCAAAGGATAATATACTTAATACCAAAACTTTAAATTCCACACACAACACATAAAGACGCAGGAAAAGCCAGCAGTTGGTTGTTGTTATTGACATAATATCCCATAACCCACAAGTACTGTACTTTGAAGTACTTATTAAATTCCACATTTCTGAGTCTTCATATTGTAGCTGCAATAAACATACCTATGTGGCATGCAAGCATAGTATATAAAGAAGCAAAGACACCTGCAAGTTTGGTTTTTATCCTACAGACATGTTTTTATTTAATTCAGTGCATATGGAGCAGTGGTCCCCTCCCTGCGAGAAGTGAAGTTACAGGGAAGCAGGCAGAGGGCCTTCTCAGTAGTGGCACCAGCCCTGTGGAACACCCTCCCACCAGATGTCAAGGAGATTAATAACTATACGACTTTTAGAAGACAACTGAAGGCAGCCCTGTATGGGGAGGTTTATAACGTTTCATGTTTTATGGTGTTTTTATATTCTGCTGGAAGTCATCCAGAGTGGCTAGAGCATATAAATAAAACATCATCATCATCATCATCATCATCATCATCATCATCATCATCATTATTAGATTGATAACTCTAACAAACAGTTTTTATGTTACAAGAATAAAATCCTTTCAGCTTGTTTATGGTTGCTTCCCACAACATTTGAGTAACATTTTGCCCAAGAGACTCTAGGTGCTTTCAGAATGTTTATTGCACATTCGTCCTGATTTTTATTTTCAGGGAGACTAGACAACACCAGCTATTTAATTGAGCATTTGATCTGATTTGTTTGAGGGGAAGTTAGATGACATTGCATCAAAGCAAGTGCTACCTCAAAATTTCTATTCCATTTTCCGGTCCCTTTCTTTATCACAAAAATCTGATCTTTCCGAGAAGCAGATTTGTTGTGCAAGACCTCCCAGTGCACTATAATTGCACAACTTGAATTTGCCAGTATGTGATTGAATCCCACCTGGGGTTGCCATATGCCCGGAATTTCCTGGACATGGCTGGGATCTGGCTGTCGGAAACAGTGTCTAGGCGGAAGTTGCTGAAATGTCCGGGGAAATCCGAATGAATGGCAACCCATGTTGGAAATGTAGTTTTTGATGAATTTCCTTTAAAAACTTTGGGGAAAACTCAAAAACTTTGGGAAAGACCAAAAATCTTTGGCCAAAAAACCCCACTTGGGAACAGCAAGAGCCTGGAAGCAGTTTGTGGGGAATCCCTTGCTACACAGCATCTTTCTGAAAAGGCAGCTGTGGCTTCAAGCGACCTACAAGCCATGCCTGAGGCGAAGAAGTGGGAGAGACACCTGAGACGAGCTGTCTCGTGAGTTAATGGCAGAAGCACTTCGTGGTCCGTGGTTTCCTCTCTCTTGCCACGATTCTCAGCTTGTAAATCATTCTGAACCACATCTGCCTCTCACCATGGAGCCACTAAAAGACAGCGGCATTTCTCCTTCTGCAGGAGCAAAGGGGAAGAAAATGACCTAGGAGCAGAAACTCCCCTCTCGCCTTGTCTCTATCAAGGACTGAATATAGGTCAGATAAAATGAGAAATTATCTCGAGATCTGTCCAGGAAAATGTCGCTGAAGGCATCAGAATGAGAAAAGAGAAGGCTGGAGCCAGGCTGGGGCAAATGGAGCAACATGGAGATTGCTGGCAGCCAGCAAGCAGATGATGCCATCTGTTCACTGCATTTTCAAGGAACGGGAAAATATTTAAGGGGGGAGATAGCTGGAGAGACAGACAAAGCCATATTTTGGTGAGGGGGCGTGTCATTTAGTTATTAGTCAACATTATGAGACAAGAGCGTGTTTGGGTGGAAGAGAACAGCCAATCAAATACAGTCAAGGAAATGTGCATTTGGTTGCCCAAACTGCAAGCTGCTGCATTCAGATTCATCTACAGTCCATTCAGCCTAAAGCTTTGCATTGGTCAGACAACTCTGCTCTGCAGTCACCAGGCTCTGGCTTTTCGTCATTCCTTGGCCCACAGACCAGGACGACAATGTGAGGTTTCTGCATCCCATCGGGTCAAGCTTGCCAAGTTGGCTCCCCCCCTTTTCCAAGATAATTCATGCATCGCCAGCTTCGCGTCAGTCTTTGTCTCACCAAAGCCCAAACCTTTGCCTCTTGAATTATAGGGCTATTAATTCCATTCTCAGGAACTTGTGAGAGTCCACTGTTGTCTGCCCTCCACCCTGGCATCATCTGAAGGAATGTGTCACACTCACAGCTAATCCAGACCTCCCTTCCTCAATAGAAGGAACTGGCTGATACTCAGCCAGGCACCATTCACCCACTCCCGCCCCAAACTGGCAGAGCTCACAAACATTCCCAGGAGAGCTTTTCCAGCTCTACAGTGACCGGAGAATCTTTAATTCAGGAGTGGGAGCCTCAGGCGCAGGGCTGAAAGGACCCTCTCCAGGCCACTCCATCTTGTCCTTGCCAGACTCCCCTACATCAGATGAAGTCACCTCCCTCTCCCCTCCCCGTGACCCCTCCCAAATCTCTTCTGAGCATTTCCCTGACCTCTGGAGCAGATTGGGGAGGGGCACACAAAGAGAAGATAGGGAGGGGACGCTCCATTGCACCAGCGGAAGACGGCAACGTTGGATCCAACCCATTACAAACACTCCCAGGATGAATTCAGACCTCTAGGACAGTGTTTCCCAACCCTTTTTCTGACCATGGCCCCCTTCCAACCTTGCTTCCTTCCTGTGCCCCCCCCCAATGGGTGTAGCCAAGGTGGGCAGCTGCTTCTCCAATAAGTATAAATCAACACAAATCCAAGGTTCTGTCCTCCCCAACAAAAGCCTGCCCCCTAACCAGACGACCCCACTTGACTAGGCGCTGGAGTGGATTTCACCCCATGCCTTTCAGAGCCGGGCTGATGCTGCGGACAATATCCAAAGGCCCTGATCCACCAGGCGCTGGGGTGGATTGCACCCTGCAGAGTCAGGCCCAGGCTGCCCCCAGGCCCAGCAGCTCTGGCTTGCCCAGCCCTACCCATTGCCACCCCATCACTGCGCTTACCTGACCTGGGGGTTCTGGATTGCAGGCTCTACTGGTCAAAAGGGGACCTCAGTGATCCCCATCTCCTGCTGGAAAGAAACCAGGACTGCTCCAAGAAAATACATGTGGCAAAAAGGAACGCTCCCTTATCCACTTGCGATTGGCAAGTGGAGAGCCAGCTATTCAGGATTCCCCCTTCTCACTTCCCTCTATGCCCCCCTAGCCTTGTGCTGTGACCCCCTCCCCCCCCCCCGTTTACACATTTTTCACCAGCTGCCCTCTTGAACTATCCTGGGTCCCCCAGGGGACGATATGCCCCTCCCCCTTGGGAAACACTGCTCTGGCAGATCAACAGAGACTATAATTTCACTTTTTCCTGTGTAGCCATGGCAATAAGGTGTGGCTCACTGTACACCTGAAGCCAAAGGCTTGCAGGCATGTTTGGCGGGCGAAAACATACCGACAGCCTTTAGCCAAGTTGGCCCACTTTTCCCGGCAGAAACCTCAGCAGCCTGCTGCGCATTCCAAAGACTCCTTAATCTTTCTTCCATGTGGCTTCACACCCAATCCGAGCTGTTCTTGGGAGTTCGCTGCCCAGGGTCACGAGGCTTATTCCTGGGACATGAGGGCCAGACCCAGGGCAAGTGGTTTGGAAGACAGCACAGGCCCAGTTCCAAGGTTCCCTTTGTGGCCTGATCCTCTCCAAGAGCGCTGGACAAGAAGCAGCATGTCGGCAAGGGCAATGAGACCGTTCATCTCCTGCCACTACTAGGCATGCTAGAAACTGACGGGGGCTGGAAAGCACCAAGTGAGCAGTCAAGGAAGACCAGCAGTTATCAAACAAACAACGGACAAACACTCCCCCGCAATGAGTCTGGCCCCAACCCAGGAAAAGCGTTCAGCTCCACTTCAGTCCCACTGAAACCAACAGGAGAAGTATAGAATGGCTAACTTGAGGTCATATTCAATCTAGCACACTTTATATGGATTGGGTTGGGGGGGGCACTGGTTACACAACATTTTCAAATCACACCAAGTCATAGGGCACGCTGAATTGTTCAACTTTCCTATTCAAAAAATGAGGGGTGTTAAAAAGTCGTAACATGGCTTGGGAATTCAAAATATATTTTGGTTAAATTAATATAATTCAGTTTTTCTTGGTAAGTAAAATGTGTGTAAAATTGCACAGAAATAAAAATTGATTGCCATGTACTTGTGGTTATATTATATATAAATATCAATATTATTATTTAGTATTTCCTAACATTTTCAGAAAGGGACGCAGGTGGCGCTGTCCCTATGTCTGATGAAGAGGCACATGAACTACTTTCATAAAACCAAATATTTTAAATTTTATCTTCTGAAAATGTTAAAGGTAAAGATAAAGGTACCCCTGCCCGTACGGGCCAGTCTTGACAGACTCTAGGGTTGTGCGCTCATCTCACTCCAGCGCCTAGGGCTTGCTGATCGCATGGTCGGCAGTTCAAATCCCCACGGCGGGGTGAGCTCCCATCGTTCGGTCCCAGCTCCTGCCCACCTAGCAGTTCGAAAGCACCCTCGGGTGCAAGTAGATAAATAGGTACCGCTTTATAGCGGGAAGGTAAATGGCGTTTCCGTGTGCTGCGCTGGTGCTGGCTCGCCAGAGCAGCGATGTCACACTGGCCACGTGACCCGGAAGTGTCTGCGGACGGTGCTGGAGTGAGATGAGCGCACAACCCTAGAGTCTGTCAAGACTGGCCCGTACGGGCAGGGGTACCTTTATCTTTACCTTTAACATTTTCAGAAGATAAAATTTAAAATATTTGGTTTTATGAAAGTAGTTCATGTGCCTCTTCATCAGACATAGGCTTACTAAGCTAAATGTTGTCTAGTCACAAAAATAACAGCATGTTTGAATTCCTCACATCCATAAACATCTTCTTAAGACCCCTCGCTGAAGAAATTTGCAAAAATTAAGTTTCGCCTGCTAAAATGGCACACCCTGCTCATGAAACATGACCATGATGATACTAAAAATGAGTAAGGAATGTAAGAAAATACATTATTAACCCACTGATAATACCCAAGTGATAAATGTTTGGGAGTGGAAAGTGTGATGTGATGTTAAGGAAATGTGTGTCATCTTCACATATCTTTTTTTTTTTTTTGCTTGGGACTTCCACCCGCACCTCATCCACCAGCCTGGACACTGCTTCAGGCATGGAATGAAAGCAAGAAAAGAAATGATTGATGACACAGAGGGAATTCTCCACTACCTTACCCATTAATTGTGCCTTCCCCCAATGCTCACGTGAGGCAGGTAGGCCAAAGTTGCTGCCAGATTATGGAAATAAGATGTTGCCACTAAGAATTTTTCTTCTTGATTTCACATGGGGGGGGCAGTTGTGCCTGTTCTATCCATTCCTCCATAATTATTGCATCTGGATTAGCATGGCAGAATACTTGAGCAAAGTCAGCGTGAGGAAAATGTACATTCCCTATTCACTTGCTATCCTTTTGCTGTGACATAAACCAGAAAGGAACTGACAATTGCCGTTCTCCATCCTCCGCATGGCCTTGTCCTGGACCACGCTGGGTGAACGATTCCATCTGGCCATCCTAACCTTTGGATGAGACATTTAAAGCAAAGAAGCAGATCCACATTTCAAATGCAAAACTTTGAACTCAGGTCTTGCTCCTCTAAAGGGCTGAGGGGCCCACGCCAGGACCTCAGGGTGCCCCTCAGCAATGGGGGGGGGGTGCCGAAGACGGGGAAACCTGGAAGCTTTTGCAGAGTTTGGAATTTGGTGGGGTTCCCTACTGCAAGGGCGGCAGTGACCTTTTCCAACTCCAGTGAAGTGTCTTGTAGGTGTAACAGGAAGAAGGCAAGGCACACACCCCAAATACGGAGGTTCAGTTCCTTCACAAGTTCCCAGGGGATGATATGCTTAAAAAATGCCTGGGAGCCAAGGGAACCTGCAAGGGGAGCTGCAAAGACTGCGGTTGCCAGGACTCCCGATGTCAGGCTGTGGCAAAATGACAACTCTCAGTGCTATAACGGAGGTGCAGAGCAGGGGCTGAGAGCCACCTGGTGGCCAGCTACAAAAAGCTCTGAATTGGTTGGCATTTCGTGACTCCTTTAATTCTGGCAGACTTCACGTGTGAAATCTCCTAAGGAGCTGACGACTGTCAAGTACTAATGATCATTTCTCCTTACCTGTCAAATATTGTTAGATACTAAGTGGTCTGTCACACGTTAGGGAAAGTGCCACCCGTATTCGACAGCTGACATGTAACAGCATTTTTCTTATGATATTTGATATTTAATATTGATTGATTGATTGATCTACAATATTTACAAACCACCCAAAAAATGAAGGTTCTCTGAGCAGCTTCCTGTAAGCCTGAAAACCAAAAAAGGCAATGTTTACAGGGCAATCCTATAGATATAGACACAAAAGTAACTTACAGGGCACTCATAAGACCCACAGATTTCAGTTGAGCTTACTCCAAGATCAGTGAGCATAGGATTGCAGCTATAGGACTGGATCCCAGTTTAGGTTGTAATCCTAATCCCACCTACCTGGGAGAATTCAATGGGATTTATTGAAGTGAGTAGACAGGGCTAGGAGTGCAATCTTGGGGCTCATCCACACTTAAACTTTGCTCTGCATTTCTAGGCACAGGTCCAAGTGCTTGGGGGGGGGGCTGGTCCTGCTGCTTTCACCATGAAAACCCTCTCTTTACTGCTGAATTGGATCAAACAACAATCTGTGGAAAGCAGAATTGCCATTTGTTCTGATTCAGGGTTAAAGAGAGGTTTTCCTGAGGAAGGGGGGGGGGACACACAGCACTCAGACACAGACCGGGAAAGTGCAGACCTATCCCTGGAAAGTGTGTGGGGCAGCAGAAGAAGCACCCCTGCCCTGCTGGCCATGCCCACGTCAGCGCTCGCTGCTCCTGCCTGGGCACACGACGGCCTGACCCCTGGCTCAAAAGGAGGGGGACGAGGGGCTGGGGCGAGACTGGCCTGCTCCCCCCACCCCAGACCTGATTTGCTCAGGTTGGTGCCACAACTGACTGGCACATGAGGGGAATGGATTCCACAACTTCCAAAATACCATTTTTACACGTGGCGCCCGCCCCTTCTTTCATTTTGCAGAGCCACAGGAGCCTCTGCGGCCTACCTGTCTTCGGAGCTAGGAGACAGAAAGGAAAATAAAGGCAGAGGAAGAAGATACAGATAGGAAATGTCCAGAAATCCCAAAGTCTAAACTCAGAGATCCTGGCTTATGTCTCGCAGCAGGACTCAGGATACACCCTGGACCTCCACCTTCCTCTGTCCCCTCCCTGTGTCAAATTAAATATTGTAAGTCCCCTCGGGGCAGGAACCTCTTCTGAAGGGGCACATGAAGCGATGGTGCAAAGAAATAACGCAAAATAAATCTCGCTACGCTCCTGCCCTGTGCAAGATGAAGCCCGCCAGACGCCTTTCCCTTAAAACCAAAGGTGTGTACACACCATCCATTGGGGGCTCCTGCAGCTGGAAAAGGGGCTACGTCCGCAGAGCTGCATTGCTGACAGGCCGGGGCATGGACCTTAGAAATGCAATTGGCAGAGAGGGCTCTGTGTGAGGTCCGCTCTCCTGGAGAGAAAGGAGTATACAGTGGTACCTCAGGTTTCATACGCTTCAGGTTACAGACTCTGCTAACCCATAAATAGTGCTTCAGGTTAAGAACTTTGCTTCAGGTTGAGAACAGAAATTGTGCTCCGGCGGTGCAGTGGCAGCAGGAGGCCCCATTAGCTAAAGTGGTGCTTCAGGTTAAGAATAGTTTCAGGTTAAGTACGGACCTCCAGAACGAATTAAGTACCACTGTATTGCACTTTCTGTTTCCCTCTCTCTTGGAGCCGTGTTGGATGCAGACATACCTCTTTCGCATGTGCCTGGCATTGGTTATGTAAATGTCAGTTCATCACCCCCAACTTTTGTACCAAAACTGACATTTACATAACCAACACTGGAGGGTCCAGGCACTCACCCAGGGTCCGTGTTCCTCGGGAGACCGGAGACACAGAGATGGTCGGAGCTCCAAGAAATATGCTTTATTCTCCTATTGCCACTTTCCGTCTGCATGGAGGGACTCTGCATCTGACAGCAGGGTCCTGTCAAGAGGGGCTTGTTCTCCACAGCAGGGCAGCCCTGGAGTCCAAGGCCTCTCTCCCTGGCTCTCCGATGGGCCATCAACCGCTTTTGCCATGTTCCTCTCTCTATCCCAGGTGAAACCCTGGCTTGGAAAGAAATTGGAGCCTGCACTTTCCCACTGACTTCCAATCTTCCCTTCAATACTTCAAATCCTCAAACCCCTACCATTTATTAATCTCCAGGTTTAGGGGTGGCCCCTGCAAATCCAGAACAGTATTTTGCCTGCATAGTTTTTACTGCTACTGTTGCTGTGAATCAATGCATGATAATAAAATAAGGCTTATTTTTAAACTTCTCAGCTTGCTGCCCGATTCTTTCTGAAGTGGTCTTTCTGAAGTGGACATGCTCCAAACAAGATTTCGCAGCCTAGCTCCTAAGCTTTTGGTTTTGCTGCTAAGGAGGGGATTTTAAAACGCTGTTTAGCTCACATTTGTGGGTATCTGGAGAGATAAATTTCAATTAATGTATCCTGAAACTTTGGGACATTCCCTTTAGAACGTATTTAGGATCAATGAGTGTGTATGTTGCCATTTTAATGGAATGACCCCGTGATTTCAAGGTGTGACGTGAACGCAGCCTTAGAGTAAAGAGAATAGAGGCATGGAAAGACCATATGGTTCAACCTTGCAAGCAACCCGTTATTAACAACGGAAAATATCATATGGGGACCACAGCTGAGGACCTGCCAAGCTGTCAACAGCTGTGGACAAGTCAAGCCAGGGAGCCAAGACGCATGCACCTGTGGTGGATGATGCTAATAATAATAATAATAATAATAATAATAATAATAATAATTCTATGCCACTCATCTCCTCTAGACCTCGGAGCTCCTCCTACCTTCAGAGTTCCCTCTCATGATCACTGATGGGCACACTTGATCCTATGACTGGACTACTGATCCTGAAGAGCTGCCCAGCCCAGCTTCAGGTCCCCCACCAAGTGCCCCCCTTCTAGGACCCACCGCTCTCAACTGACTCTCAACTGCCTCCCCCCAACATTCACTCTCCCTTTCCAAGCCTCCTCCAACCTTCCGTCTCCACCAGAATTCCACTCTCTCTCTTCCCCCTCCCTCCCTGCTGGACATTCACTTGGGAATTCTAATAGAATCACCTTCATTACCCTATTGCAAAAAGAGAGGAAGAGGTTACAGATGGGAAATGTCCGGGAATCCCAAAGTCTAAACTCACAGACCCTGGCTGATGTCTCACAGGAGGACTCAGGATACACCCCGGGCCTCAACCTTCCTCTGTTCCCTCCCTGTGTCACATTAAAGATTGTAAGCCCCTCGGGGCAGGAGGAAGCCCAGTGAAATTGCATGGTATTTCTGAGACATAAGAAGGTAGCGCATAAACCATTGGCACAAATGCTTAAAATGTTCCAAAGTAACATTTTAAGTAACATTTAGTGAGTATGAGTCTGCAGGAGGCCACCCACTCTGTCTCATCGGACCGGCTCATCTGGAGAACATTAAATAGTGTTGCTTATCAACCCTCCCTGTGAGGAAGAGTGGGAGAACTCTTTTGTGGAGATTTTGCGCATTCAGGGTTGAAGCAGAGCTTTTCCTGGATGGTGCAGTGTATGACCATGTGGCCAGCTACTGGGACTGCAGACAGGACCAGCAAGGAGGACATCCTGGGCTGCCTTCCACCTTGGCTTCTCCATGCACAGCTGCCGTTAGAGCAATAAGCCGCCTTGTGTAATAGCCTCCCCTCCCCTTGTGTTTGCAGTCACTTATTAGGTCACAATAAGAGTCATACCAGGAGCCTACAAGTTACTTCAACCACAGCATAAGTTTCTGAACTCTAGACTTTAACTGTTGAAAGAATAAGGCTCAGATCTTTTGTGCCAAGCTTAAGTGGGGAGGAATAATGATGCAAAATCGCCCGTCAAATTCTTTGCCTTCTGCACTGTTTTACGAGAGCTTTGTGAGTTGAGGTTGAAAATGGTTGGCAGGAGTTTGTATATCTACCATTTCTTGTCAGCAATAAACCTCGAGAGAGGTTTCTGCAGAAAACTTTCTTGCAAAACTGTACAAAATATCAATAATGATGGTCATCCGACACCATTGTTTTGGTGCCAGTCTTTGTTCTACCTTAAGAAGAAGAACATACTGGAGGTAAGTCAAGTAACGCCATTGCATTTTTGATTAGCCTCTACTGACACCACCACATTATAAGGCAAAGAAGGCAAGGGATGGTGCACAGACAACCTATTCATTCATGAGGATATTCAAAGTTTCAGATCTTCTTAGAGCTCATCCACACTTCTAGGCACAGGTTTAAAGTTCCCTGTCTGAGGGCTTTTGGTGTTTTGTTTTGTTTTTTGCCCCGCTCCTTTCCTGCAAAAAAATCACTCTTTACCGCTGAATCTGCAGGAAACCCAATTGCCATTTGTTCTGATTTAGCCTTAAAGAGCAGGTTTTCCTGAGGAAAGTGCCAGGGCAAAAATAAATAAATCCCACTTTGACATGGATCAGGAAAGCACACACCTATGGCTAGAAAGTGTGGGGCAAAAAGTAAGTAGGGATGAGCCCTTACTGTGCTCAACACCAAAACATTCAGACTGTTGAACAATAGCGGTCTGCTTTCCCTGCTCTTCCACCTTGTCCACCATGAAAGGGGAGCTATGGCACACAGAGATAAACTGCAGAGGAAGAAAGATAGCTGACTCCCCCTCCCCCTCCTGTAAGGCGGGCTGAAGCAGCTGCTTCGGGCAGCAGAAGCACAAGAGGCAGAGCCCTGCCTGCCCCACCACTTCTGGCGACGGCAGAATGCCCCCACCAGCATTCTGGCATGTGGCATGGCCGCTCTTCTTCCTCGCCCAGGGCCAGAGAAGACAAGCGTCTCAGCATTGCGGCCTGCTCCTGAGGTCGACGAGAGGGGGCTATTCTGCAGCAGGGTGGGGAGCAGAGAGGGGCAAATTCCCATTTCATCTCAGATGGTGAAATGGGGCAGGCGGCCCCTTCCTAACCATGTTTACTCAGAAGTCCCATAGAATTCAGTGGGGCTTACAGGTAAGTGGGTTTCGGATTGCAGCCTTAGTTGGATATAACCCAGAGAGCTCAGGAAAAGGAACATCTGCATCTGGGGGGGGGGGGCTCTGCTAAAGTTTTTTTGCATTACTGAACCAAATCAGATCAAATTGTAACATTTAGTGACATGTCCTTCACAAGTTTACACCATTGGCTCAAACCTCTTTCCCTTGTTCCAAGAGAGGATCTAACACACTTTTTGTTTTATAACTGCTTGGTTTTTAGGAAATATAAATTCTTCAGTCTATGCAGATATATATGTAATATGTACATTGCTCCTGCCAGAGAAAGACTGGGGTTTGGGAGTTTTTAAGTTACTTATGTAAGTGGCTGCCAAGTGGAGATTACCTCTCAATGAGATGCATGTATTTGATCTACCAGTTCTCACATGTTGGTTGAGCGGAGGGTGACTGACTGCTCCACATGACATTTTGATGACCCTTTCTATACACCTGGTTTGAGTTTAAAGTTAGTGATGGAACATACATCTAGGCATCTTCCCAGCAGTTTCCCATTTCATAATGATGGCTTTAGAAGAACACATTACAATGAGTCCACATACATCTATCACAAAACACATCCAGAATTCTTCTCTATAATTTTTCAAAATGAGCACAATATTGTCCTTTTATGAGGCCTTGAGGCCTCTTGCATTTATATTTTGGGCATAAAGAAACTTTTTATTTTGCCACCAGAAACCACTGGTAATTAAAGGATTGGCAATAGCCTGATGGATGGTCTTACATTGTATTAAATGGTCTTTGTTATAATGGTTACATGTGGATAGCTTGTAGTTTATTATATAGTAGCAAAATGCACATTATAATGGAATCAGAGGAGGGGGAGGGCTCCCCCCTGTAGGCCACCTTGAATGGAGAGTCATTGTGCCCTCCCCATGGCCAAACCATGGCTCTAAGGAAGAAAGTAACCCCATTGAGAGAGAGTGAATGCTAAACTGATTTCTTTCGCCCTGGTGACCCCATCCATTGAGAATCAAGGTCACTCCTTCATCTGCCTTCATCAGTCCCACTCTCTTCTGCCTTGGTCAGACCACACCCAGAGTACTGTTTCCAGTTCTGGACACCACAATTTAAGAAAGATGTTGACAAGCCAGAACGTGGACAGAGGAGGGGGTCTGAGATGATCCAGGGTCTGGAAAACAAGCCTTATGAGGAATGGTCAAAGGAGCTGGGTCTGTTTAGTCTGGAAAAGAAGAGACTGAGAGGAGATAGGATAGCCATCTTCAAATGTCTCAAGGGCTGTTACATGGAAGCGGGAACAAGCTTGTTTTTCCTGCCCTGAAGGGTAGGATTCAAACCAATGGCTTCAAGTTACAAGACTAAACATCAGGAAAAAACTTTATGATAGTAAGAGCTGTTCGGCAATGGAATGATCTCCTTCAGAAAGTTGTGGACTTATTTTAACAGTGACTGCAGTGGCTGCTTCAACTGCCTCTCCAACTCATGCCCTGGTGGACTTTCTTTACTTTTTAAAGTGATATGCATTTTATTTGTTCATTCTTCATTTGAGAAGACCATGCACAATCATTTAAAAATCAGTTGCAAATTGTTCCAGGCACTCAGAATGGAGGAGACGACAGTTATTACCAGTGCTTTTTTTCTGGGGTGCTCAGGGGAACGCAGTGCAGGCACCTCTTTCCCCAAGTGTCAGAAGTATGGCACTTACTGTCACAACTTTATGGTGAGTACTGGAACCTTTTTTCCTACCTATATAAAAAAGGCACTGGTTTTTGCTGATATCACAGATGCTAACCAACAGGCATGCTCCAGAGCTGGCTTTTCTCTGGTCCACGATGTGAGCAATGCATACATTTTGCAGAACTTTATTTTTTAAAAATAGATTCAGGATAGAAAAAAGGAATGTTGTGAGGATACAGCTACACCAGTCACTGTTCAAATATTAGGAAGAGGTGCAAAGACAGCAGACATTTCCCAATTGCTCATGAGGAAGGAAGTCCTGTGATGAAACCACAACAATTAGGATCAGGAAGGAACAATTCTATTCCTAGGTTAACCCAGGTTTTCTCTCTGACCATGGGGAAATTCCTTCAGTTTGTTTTCAAAATGTTAGATATTTCAGGACTTCATTATGGCCATCCCGTAAATGCTATAATTTCAGAGGTGTCACCAACACCTTGTCACCGTCATCAATTTTTACCCTGCTCTTCTGTTTAAAACAATCAAGCAACACCCCCAAAAGTATGCAGTCTAATATGAAACCAATACAAAGTTAAACCGATACAAAACATGAGGCAATACTAAAGATAACAGCAGCAAGAAACCAATACAAAAACTATTTAAATATGTTTAAATGCTGTCCTTTATAACAGTGTCTCACATGTTTAGACATAGTTGGGGGGGTAAGTTTCCACCAACCTAGAAGTGGACAGAGAGAGGCAGAGGGAGGGAGCTCATCAGATCTCCACTGAAAGATACGCTGCGATTTTGACACCACACCTGAGAAGGCCCCATCTCTTTCTCTTGCTGGCTTGGACAAATATAATAACAGCATCGATGGTGGGGCTTGTAGCGCTGAGCTCAGCAGGGGATTTGCAAAGTAAACTTGTATAAGGTCAGTTAGGGCTTTAAAAGTCAGCACTGGCAATTAATTTATGAATATACAAAGTTATAGACTGCCTGCTCGTTAAAATGTCAAAGTGGTGATCAAATTAAAGCCGCATTTCTGCTTTCCCCTTCATTTTAAAGAGCATGTCTAGTCAGAGAGGCAAACGGTGGCAGCTGCTCTCCTAGCCATATCACCCAGAAACTGAAGGAGGACCCCTTTAGTCCACCCCAGAACAAGAGACGGAGGGGATGGCAGAGAGGCTTATGGGGGGGGGGAGCCAAGAGCAGCTCCCACGACAGGGTCAGAGGGGACTGGACAGATCATGGTGCAAGCAGGCAGGGGCTGCTGGCAAAAGACCTTTCCAGCCATTCCCATCATCCCAGAAATGTGCCGGGTCAAGGAGGACTTATACCAAACCAGAGGCAGACTTTGGGCTTTCCATTTTCAGTGGCACCCTGTACAATGCCACCACCCACCGCCTCTCTCACTGTTGTTGCACCCCCTGCAGACCCTCTCAGCTTGGTGAACCAAACTGTGCCTCAGCCCCATTGCACTGCCCGACCCATTGACTTCACAAGGGATTGCAAAGAGGCTTGTTTAAAGCAGCACCGCTGCCCCCCCCCCAGAGCACAGGGGCCACGTGGGCACCTTCCTGCCTGTCAGAACCCCCAGGTCTCCTTCTTACTAAGCTTTGGGAAGGGGAGGGGTTCTGACAGGGTCCTGGAGTCCTCCACCTTTTTCCCAGTCTGACTTTGGGAAGGTGGCACAAGGGTTGGCGTGTCAAATTTTGGCCTCACATAGGGTGCCATTTATTTTTTTTATTTATTGAAATTATATACCGCCCTATACTCGCAGGCCATAATCCCCTTGGATTGCATATATACCACAGTGAGTTACTGTCTTGTAAAGAATCATCTCTATTCACTGCAAAAGTGAATATTATTAATACAGTATTAATTATAACTATCTTCTATCATAGTACTGGATCATGACTTACAGTGGCGTAGCTACACCCCTCTCAAGTATAATTAATTTACCACATTTAAAAGATTTGAAAATTAACATCTGTCCCTCATTGCTTTTTATCCAAATGAATGTGGTGGAAACAATAGAATTAAACTTAGTGCTTCAAATCACAAAGTTAATTTGTACCTAAAATAGTTGTGAATTGAAGGGGTTTTTAAATTACAATTTGCATCAGATTTAGAATGGGTGACATCCACGACAGATGGACTCTGTCTGATACTAATTTAGCTAGAAAAAATAATTGGGCAAATCCTAAATTCATTCATCTTCATTATGCTCCTAAATATTTCAGAACATGTCCCTCTGGGGCGGGTCAGCTGGAAGACGTGGTTAATTAGTTCATTATCCTTTCACATTTGAATTTTATTCCCCTTTTAGATGAAATGTAGGATGAGGTCCTATTGGGAGAGCATTGTAATTGACAGGCACATGCTGTGAGGAGTGGGGAAAGATCAGGATGGATTGTCTTTGGATAACGGTGGTCCCTTGAGGACCCAGCACAACATTAGTGCTAAGCTATGGTTGCCTCCTAGCAGCACGGTTATGAAGCCGCGATCATTGGTTGCAAGGCTGCACATCTGGCTGTGGAAGAGAATGCAAAATCTGCTCGTAGCTGGACATGTTATCCTAAATTAACAAGAGCCGATTGATTTTAAGCCACTTCACTGCGCTGACCTCCCTGCCAGGATGTAGCACAGCAGCTTCCAAAGAGAGAGAATCCCAGTCTGAAAGTGGCAATCAAAGCCGCTCTTCCCCACACCACCTCCAGATATTGCTCTTTGCCAGGCTACTCCAGATGGTTAAACTGCTCTCTTTGGCAGGAACTAGATAATTAATGGCTGCTGGAAACCCCCTGTCCAACCTGCTTCTGTATGTGAAACAGGGCAGGTGGAAATGGGGAAGAAATCTTGACCTTCACTTCAGGCACCCAGATGTTTGGGGTCATCTTCAGGTACCCACTGCAAGGTTTCTCTATAGAGGTGAGGGGAGAGGGGAGCTATTGATACTGTTGATAGCAGCCTCTTAATCTGGCCCCTCACAGGAGATGTTCTTGAGGCTGCTCTTTACACATCATGTGATTGTGTTACATTCCATTTCAATTGGTAAATTTCTGTGGGTGTTAGGGAAGCATTATGATGGATTTATAGAGTCCAGGAAATAGAACCACAGGGAAGATGAAGTGACCTTGTTTGCTTTGCCCAGACAGGAATTGGGACCTCTGGCTGCTGCCCTAACTTTTAAACACATTTATTCGCCATTAATCATCACTTCTTCCTATTGCAGTGCCTGGATTTATCACCCCATATAACACACCTGCTAAAATAATTATAATGTGCTTCTTATAAAGATAAAACTGACAAGGTTCTGTAGGCCTTGAGAGTTGGATCACTCATGTTTTTTGGCAATGTTTCTTCGAGATGAAATGGTGGGTGTCAAGAGTTTGTGTAGGTCTGGTAGCATTTCATTTCTCCAAAAGGCCCAGGATACGCGCACCAATACACGCAGGCAACAAAAGTTACATAGTGCAGCACTGGCATGGAACCTCATGGGGAACATGCGCTGAACTGGGAAAAATCACAGGAGCTGAATAGTCTAAGAGTTGTCCCTCATTTGTGTTCATCTCTTGATGAGCGCATGATCAAAGGAGGATCTGGACATACAGTATGTAAATGAACCAGCACAAATCAGCTACTCAGACAGAATTTTCATTGCACCCATTCACAAAACCACAACTATTGTTTGGTAAGTAGCTGTAGTTCACACAGTCAAGTGTGAGTTATCTGGAGATACGTACATAACGAAATGAGGAGAAATCTCGTGATTTCTATTTGTGTCAACCAAATGTGCACTGTAATAAGGGATGTTCTACTGTATTTGTCTAGGGATATGGATTCACAGATTTGAAATGTCAGACAGAAAACAGTTTTCATTTCCATTCTGTTTTTAATAAACCCTTAAAATGCCACTTGATTCTTTTTGTTTCTTGTGTTGTCAGGCTACCCTATGATAGGGGTGGCGGGGTAATTCCTGTTCTAGGTTCTCAAAAAGCTAGTTCATGGTTCATTTAAATGTAAATATTCCATGGCTTTACCATAACTGATTTAGCTGGAAAACCTGTAACCGAAAGAAGAGGGACGTCTTAATAAAGGAGGTTGTGGTTCCTGGGGCAGATACAGTGGCCCTATTTCCTGAGATGAAAACAATTGACTGCATTTTTATTGTTGATTTTCTGTGCTTCCCAGGGCTTCTTTTTGGGTGGAATGGTGAGATATCAGTTTTAAAAATAAGTCACTCAAGAGGCTTGGACTTATTTACATCCATCCCTTAAGGGTTCCTTTCACAGCTCAGGGAAGCAAGGGCTGTCATATTCTGCTATTTACAAAATTCTATCCTTATTCTTGCCTCATCTGCCTTCTGATCAATACGAGCAAGGGACTTATTTTGTGGTACGATGCACTTTGCCTTACTAAAGAGGCCAAGGAGACCATCCGCTCGCACTCACCTTTGGCACTCCAATGATGGATGGTCGGGGTATCTGTGTACGGACGGTGACTTCATCGCAGCCCATCCCTTCTGCAGGCAGTGCAGATGCATCAGGAGCCCCAAGCACGGACTGGGCAGCCACATCGTTGCTTGAACTGCTCTTTGCTCTTAGGCTGCTGTTTTTTTCTGTGCCATGTCTGTGGGGGGGGATTCCTTCTCCAGCCTCATGGCCCTGAGGATCCTCAGGGTGGACGGCTTCTGCAGCTGGCTGCCCACTTATAGCAGAGTCGGTTGCAACTTTTTGTACTTCCGCGATGGCCAGGCAGTTGGGCTCAGGCTGGTCGAAAGGCGTGTTTTCCCTCACACTTCCAAAGCAGGTGAGCAAAGCGGAGCAAGGAAACGGATGCATCGTGAATACCAGGATGCTGCTGCTTATTCCACGTTTGGGGCTGGCATTCATACTGTGGAATTATCACATCCTGAAGAGGGGGGAACCAAAAGGTGACAGCAGGTAGTCTTCTTACCGTGGTTCTCCCAATATCTGAAGTCCAGAATATTCCATGGCCTTGGAGATGGTGGGCTGGAGAACCATTCCGCAGGGATCTAATGGAGGCAGGCGATGAATGCCCTGTGCCCTTGGACTGGGCAGAAGAGGCGAAGGTGCAAGGGAAATGTTTTGCGGCAGATTCTCGTTGTCAGCAGCTAAACAAAAAGCTCTTACAAAAGAAGCATCTCCACAGCAAGCTACAGTTACAGTCCAAGGCCGAACAGATGCTTCCTGGTGAGGTAGTGCTAAGTCAATAGTGCTGTGGCCTCAAGTTACTTGGCCGAAGCGGCAAAAAAAGATAATGTAGCCCGATCTGCCCAGCTATAATAGTATCAACGTGTGTATCGGTGACATCATAACAATAGCATAAGCGGTTCTGGTTACGCAACTCAGATGATTATTAGCAAAGGCCCAACATTAAAATATTTGTTTGTCACTGATGAAGATAAAAATGTGTTTTCCAAACCCCTGCTAGCCCATCCATTATTAAAGTGCAGAGTTTGATTTTAATCTTATGTCAAGAGGGATACAATTGGGTTCGCTCTTCTACCTCGGTTATATCAAAAGATTCCTCCTGTCCTATGACTGTGAGTGCACAGAAGAGCCTTTGGGACATCTCTCTCTACGCCCCATGTAGACTGGTGATTCTTTCTTTTTTATCAACTCACCCTCCAGACCTTATTACAGACCCTGCTATTGTGAAGTGGGGGCAAAGGCCACTGTTCCTGGGGTGAACCCAAAGCCAATAAATCACTACCAGAGGCGGAAAGGGAGTGAAAGGTTTGTTTCAAACAGCAGCAAGAAAGGCACAGGTTAACACCCAAAGTCTGCGCACCATCCTAAGGGATGAGGCTCACATTTCTATGGTTTCTCTACGATGCTTCACATAAACACAGTGCCATCAGCCCATGTGTGCATTTTCATTGGTTCCCACAAACCTGCTCCAATCTGCAGAAGCAATATCATGTCAACAGGTAACTTTAAATAAAGCTGCATCTCGACACGTCCGCTAGCTGTGGCCTTCTACATCTGATGTACTTTTCTCTTTCTCCGAAGTCTCTGGCTTCCAGCTCGCAAGGCTGACTGCCCTGGCATGTTGCTTTGCCCAAAGATAAGAAAGCTCACAGCATACATAAAATCAAGTAGTTCCATTAACAAATTTATACTTTAAAGTTTAAAGGAGCAACATGAAATAGTTGTGCCAAAGCAGGAGTAGTGATCTGATGGGTCTCCTCCTCCTCCTCCTCCTCCTCCTCCTCCTTGAGGGCAGATGACTGAGCCGCTCACAACCTCTAACAGCACCAAATGTGTGCCATGACAACACTGCCTTGCAAGATTTCCCATCCCTGCCCCATTCATGTCTCTGTGTGTAGGGAATGATTTAACCAAGAGGGCACAATTATTCATCCATAAGAGGAATCATGCAGCTAATATGAAGCATTAAAAGAAGATAAAAGACAGCATCCAAATCATACTCGACTGCCAAGGCAACAGTGAACATTTTGACTTACTGTCAAAGAAAATGCATCAGGAATGTTGCCTGCTCTTTCAGAGAATACAACAACCTTTCATTGGCACTTGTATCACTGCCTTCTTGTAAAATAAACAAAGAAAAATGTCCTGTTGGGCAACCCAAAATCTGGATCCTCTTTTCCAAGCTATATGTGGGTTCAGCTTTTGAGTATGATTAAATGGAGAATAATTCTTAACAGATAGTGTGGTGACTATCATTGATCTGCGTTACCTGACCATGTGTTGCATTTTATGAAATCATTTTGTATGAAGTGATGAAAAAATCTGTTCATTGACTGGATAAACAAGGCTACATTGCAATCTTAGTGCTGTCACAGGAATAATATATGAAATAAATGCTGCAATTATGACTTAAGTATATTGCTATTAGAATTATTTTTTGTGTTTTGGCTGCAGTGGAAAGAAAATTCACAGCCCATGTTTCCTAAATGTCATTAAATAAAACATCATCAAGGAAGTTGGGTGTATCGACATACTCTTTGACTCCTTGGTCAGCACTGTAGACATAGACGTATAGATGCACACACGTAAATAGGGTCCAACAGTGTTATATCACTGTAAATGAGACTAGAATCTGACTCTGGGTGGGAATCAGAGCTCATATAACAGCTGAGGTTTCAAGTGACCTCCTGTGTTCAGGTCACCTTCAAGGTGTCGCATCCTGGCATTTCCCCCTCCCCTCTCCCTTGTAAGTCCTTCGGAATTGCAGAGGGGCAGCAATGATTTTAGGCTGCAATCCATGCGCCTGTGTGTCAGCTTCACCATCAGCTGGACTACTCTTGGAGTAAACATGCGCAGGATTGTGCTGTGAGTCTGCTGCAGTTTTAATTGGGGATTGGATTTCAGAGATCTCAACCAAGAAGAAAGGACTGGAGTTTGCCATGGATTTCTCTTAGGAACTTGGGATGGGGGATTTGATTTAAACAGTCTGTCCAAATAGATACAGTGGTGCCTCTGGATGCGAACGGGATCCGCTCCGGAGGCCCGTTCACATCATGAGCAGAATGCAACCCGCACCTGCGAGTGTGCGGGTCATGATGCGCCGCTTCTGCGCATGCGCGTGACATCATTTTGTGCATCTGCACATGCGCGAGCAGCGAAACCCAGAAGTACCGGTAACCCTTTCCGGTACTTCCGGGTTGCCGCAGGACACAACCTGAAATGCTCAACCTGAAGCAAACGTAACATGAGGTTCCCCATCTTACTTGCAAGAGGGAGAGAGCAGTTGGAAATCCTGGAGAGGGGAAGTGGGGAAAAAGGCTGCCCTCCAAGCAAACTCGAAAGTGTGCATGTTTGTTGCTGTCAGCTGCTAGTTTTGCTGTTAAGTCTAAGGAAGGGAGAGTTGCAAGGGACCCTGAAACACAGGGATCTCAACTGAAGCATCCCCCTCCTCCTCCTTGTCCTCTGCTACCCCACTGCCAGGCAGTCCGGAAAGCGGCAAAGGAGCTGCAGAGTCTTGTTTACACCAGATAAACACTGGTATTGACTGGTATTGTGAATGAAGAAGACCTTTGCCTTCCACGTGCTGGGGTGGGTGGATGCATGGGTGTGGGGAATATCCTTCTTCTTCTTCTTCTTCTTCTTCTTCTTCTTCTTCTTCTTCTTCTTCTTCTTCTTCTTCTTCGTCCTTTTTCCTCCCCTCCACATCTCAGAGATGAATTAAAAGTGGTGGAGAGATCAAACCTCCATCAAACCTCACTTTAAATTCTGTAATTGCAATGGTTCAGCAGCCAGCAATCTTTTAGGAAACTTGTGGAGTGTTTATTCCGCAAGTTGTCTACTCAGAAGTTAGTCCCATGCTATTTAATGGAGCTTACTCCCAGGTAACTGGGCAAAGACTGTGCAGTCTGCAATCGTAAGCATTTTTACTCAGAAGTAAGTCCCACTGAGTTCCATAGGACTTACTCTCTGGTATGTGCCTGATCATTGTCACAGTTTCCATTATTATTATATTTATATCTTGGTGCTGAGGATAACCTTTCCTGTGCGAAGTGCTTGACGTGCAGATCTTGGAGCTGTGAGGAGCTGTGGGGTCTGCCTTTCCTTAGCAATATGGGAAAGGGGAAACTAAGCACCCACTCATGAAACTCTTGGTATCTCCAGCTCAGCAGTGCGAGTGCTACAAAAGAGTCACACCAGAGGCTCAGAGGAACTTGTTGGCTCCATGGCTATTACCATGCCTGCCTTGCTAAGAGGAAGGGGACTGAAATAAAACACAAGGGATCAATAAAAACATTATATAAAAGATTAAGCTTTGTATTCAAATGATAGATTGCCTACTTTTTATGCCCTTTAAAAACAAATGTGTTAAGGGCTGTGTGCATGTGTGTGTCTTTGACCCAGGTGAAAGTAAGCCTTGTTTCGCCTCTGATGGTTGGTTATAGTTCAGCAAGGAAACATCAACTTCTGAACTTGTCTGGTATTTTCATCAAAGCACCCCCAGGACTACGGCACAATCCCGGTAGAACCCCCCCCCCCCACACACACACATTTTCCCATCACGGTGGTGCATTGGTGGGAGAAGTTGCTGCTGGGAGCAGTTTCCCCTCCTGTCTAATTCTTCGAGATACAGAGGCCCTCTCAGGGTCTTCAGCTGACCAGCCTCCCTCAGGAACATCAGTGGCCCAGATCCACCACAAGCCATGCATTCTGTGGCACTCCCTCCCCACTGAGACCAGGCAGGCCCCTCCCTGCTGAATGGCAGGTGCCTAACAAAGACCTTTCTATTACAACAGGCATTTTAAGTAAGTTTAGCAGGGCCCAATGTCCCTGTGCCTCTTGCATTTCCCAAAGGCTTTAGAACCAAAAAATCTTAGACCTGTAGAGTTGGAAGGGACCCCCGAGGGAAATCTAGTCCAACCCCTTGCAATGTAGGAATCTCAGCATGCGGTTCCCGCATCCAATTTGAAACCATACCAGACCCTGTTTAGCTTTGAAAATGCACCAACAGTTTTATTGCTGCACCACTAGTAGCTTGTGCTATCAATTGCAGTAAGATCCACAATATTCAATTTAAACAACAACAACACTATTCCAGCCTTTCTGGGTTAACTCTGTAGACGACAAGTTGCATTTGCTTCTGCTGGTCTCCTTTTTCTGCTTAGGATGGTATCATAGCTCTGTAGCACAGCAACTCCCAGTAGATGATGCCAGGCTAGATGGAAAAATGAGCAGATTCAATATAAGAAATATTCCTATTTGCATATGATGGTTGCTTACTATTTTAATGGAAGATGGTAGTCTGTATGCATCCATGTTTATGAACTTGCCTAATGAGGAGTGGGAGACACCCCTTGTCTTTTATGCAGCACAGATGGGGCTCATGTTAAACCAATTTTCAGCCACGCTTTTTTGTGATATGTGAAAGTAACTCTAATGAGCCATGGGAATTAATTTACCATTCAGAACTGCGGAAAGACATCCCAAACCAAGTGTGCACCGTTCTATGGGAATAGATAATAAATAGGCTGTATCCATCATTAAATCCTACAAGTGTGTTACGGTGAGCTTTAAATCATAATTTTGGTTGCTATAAAGATTACAGTTACAGCATAGGTTTGAGATGCTGCGGTTTGCCATCATATCAGATTAGCCCGAGGGAGGACAGAGTATTAAAATGTAATCTTACCCTGTGATATCATATTTGGATATGCACAATAGACAAAACTATTCTCTTTCTAGCAAATGGTCCTGTTCTAGAGTTACAGCCTCGAAACGGAAACTAATGGCTTACAGACCTCCTCACGCTCCTTGCCCCTCCCTGGGGGCAACATAGCCAGGGTGGGCTACTGCAGACACAGCAAAGCATCTCTCAGCCACCGTTGGCTCTTATGGATAACTACTGACACTGGAAATTAGCCTTTTGCTAAAATAATTTTCACAAAAATTCTTCAACTTGTTGCCTTTCTAAATCCTTAAGTAAAATCATTGCTCTGCCCTTGTTATCAGCCCACAATGAATGCAAGTCCAGCTCTGCCCAGGACTGGGAATGGGTTGGGCTGGATAAAGTCCACAGCGCTAGAGGGCGGTTGAAGGGCGGCAGTGGAGAAGTTAGCAAGAAGAGGAGGTGGATTTGGCTCATTGGCTTGCTTCCCTGTTCTCTCATGCATACCTCCAACATGCTGAGTCTTCCCACCTGTGCTCCCACGTGAATCACATGACCTACGAGAGATTGCGGAACCCCAAAATATGCCTTTCTCTGGGTCATGCTCTCACAGCACCCACACACGTGAAATTGCACGAGATCACGGCAACCTCAATGGCTGCCATGTTCCTGCAGGGAAAAAGTGGATGTCCTGTTTTTCCTGGGACACTTGAAGGGTATGCTCATGCTTTCACACCCTGTACACCCCTGGCAGACTGTTGGCTCTATGCCATCCTGCCCACTCCCAAATTGCAGAAGAAGAGGACCTTTGCTGCGTCTCAACAAGGGGGGAGGCACAGTTGATGGCAACTCTAAAGAGGCAGGGCCTTTGCAGTGGCTGCACCAATATTGTGAAATACCTTGCTCCATGAAACATGAGTGGCCACCTCTCTGGCTGTCTTTTCCTGGTTGGCACCACCAACCTTGTTCAAGCAGATGTTTGCCAGCTGTGTATTTTATTGGAGACCCATCTTCTCCAACTTTGCTGTATTTTCATAGTTTTCAATGATATGGTGATCTTAAACTGGAAGCCACCCTAAGTAGTGCAGTGACACTAGAAGGGCAAGATAGATATTCCTATATAAATGACCAGATGGGTGGGAGGCCGCCTGCTCTTGATGGGGTTATACTTCCCCTGAAGGAGCAGGTTCATAGCTTGGAGGTCCTCCTGGATCCTTTGTTGTCACTCGAGGCTCAGGTGGCCTCAGTAGCCCAGAGTGCCTTCCATCAACTTTGGCTGGTGGCCCAGCTATGCCCCTATCTGGACAGGGATAGCCTAACTACTGTTGTCCATGCTCTGGTAACTTCAAGGTTAGATTACTGCAATGCGTTCTATGTAGGGCTGCCTCTGAAGACGGTTCAAAACTTCTGCTGGTGCAGAATTCAATGGCCAAGACGGTTTGAGCATGTTACACCTATTGGTCTGACTGCACTGGCTACCAATTCATTTCCGGGCCCAATTCAAAGTGCTTGTTTTGACCTATAAAGCCTGAAATGGCTCAGGACAGCAATACCTCTTTCCATATGAACCTACCCGGACCCTGAGATCATCTTCTGAGGCCCTTCTTCATGTGCCTCCTCCTCAAGAGGTCCGGAGGGTGGCAACACAACAATGGACCTTCTCTGCAGTGGTTCCCCGTCTGTGGAATGCTCTCCCCAGGGAAGTTCGCCTGGCACCTTCATTATGCACCATTGGGCAACAGGCAAAAACACTCCTTTTCAATCAGGCTTTTGGTTGAGCTGATTGGCATCCTATGCCCTTTTAAAATGTGGCTCTTTGGGGGGGGTGTTATTGAGTTATTGTTTTTATTTTAATTTTCAATATTGTGATCTTTTCCGTGAACTGCCTGAGACCTCTGGGTATAGGACAGTATATAAATTAAATGAATGAATACAAACAAACACATATTCTATACTAAGCCTGCCTCAAAGCACATCTTCATCTATTTTGCAATACACATTAAGATAATGCCCACCACATCAAAATACAAGAGACTGCCAAGAGACCACGTATGTTTTCAGAATGCGACTTTCCTCATGTGAAAACAACCTCACTCCCCTCGTCATTTTTACACCAAAACATCTGATGAGCAGCCTTCCCCAAGTTGGTGCCCTCCCAATGTTTAGGACTACAGCTTCCATCCGCCCTTGCCAATGTGGTCACGCTGGCTGCAGCTGATGAAAGTTGCAGTCAAACACCAGGAGGAGTCCAGCCTGGGGAAGGCTAAGAACAGGGGGCTTAGAATGGGCTCATCACCCTTTCATTTGGACTTGACTGCAACTCATGGTGACATCCAACAAGAAAGGTGCAACTAGCTTATAGCTGCCCCTTTTGTGCAGGCTGAATTGTCAGTCAAATCCGATCTTCCTCTCCCTCCGTCTCCTATCAGCCGAGCACAGCAGGCAAACCCCACTTCCAGTCTCTCTGCACCCCAGATGGCTAATGAGGACAATGGGAGGAAGACGCTTGCTCCTTCTGCACCTGGACTGAGCTCTCTTGCATTGAGAAGAAATGCAGGTCTATCCTGTCAGTTGATTCAGCCCTTTCCTGGTTTCTGCTTTGCACCAATAATTCAGTTTTATATCCTTTAGGGTCGCTTCCCCTGTTCCTGCCTCTTTTGTCCTAGCAGGATACTTGGCTCTGCTGGAAATGTCAGCCCGTGCCTTCAGTGGTTTATTCTGGCTGGCATCCCAATCCATTCTAAAATTAGCCATGCAATCCTATACGTGGCTACCCGGAGGTTGGTTCTTACTCCCAGGTAAATAGATATAGGGCTGCAGCCTAGCAGAACATTCCTACAGTGGGGGGGGGGGTCATGGTGGAGAAACCATAAGTCCTACCTGGCTTAAACCAGCTCAAGTTGGAGTTTGCAGGATGGGGAGGCTGGAGGGGATGTTCCACGCTCCATCATTAATTTATTTTTAACATTTTCCCGAGGGAAACAAAATACACCAGCTCCAGGCGCCATGTAATCCGTGAATGCTAGTAGCTGTTTCCGTTGCATGAAAATGACCAGGGAGTGCCACCCAGAGTGCATAGGGGCCCTTGAACTCCTTGGGGCTAAACGGAATCTGGGAGCACCTGATCCCACAGCATTGCTCTTCGAACATGGGAGCCCATCCAGTGCCTGGCAGAAGCTCAGTGTTAACGTCATATGCTGTTATACTGTACCATTAATTTCAGGGATTTGTGAGCAACCCATAGAGAACTTAGCTTTCTCCAGGTTGCCCCATATCCTTTAGAATTTCAACTTCAGAGCAAAAGTTGAAGCTGAGCTGGTGAAATCCCTGCCTTAGATATCAGCTCTGCCACGAGTTCCCAGCTTTCTCTCAGCCACAGGGTGATATAAGGAATGTAATATTAGCACAGCTGCTGACATAACAGCAATGTGTGTGATGTGCTTTGAGTACTCGTACTTCCTCACTTCCTATCACCTATCCATATAAGTCAGGTTCCAACGCTCTGTCCCACTTTGGCTGGTTCTCAGTGCTTCCAGAGACAGGCATTTATTGTGGGTTTGGTGTGCCTCATTCCCACAAGTCTTTGCAGCATCCGCATGACATTGCTGGCATCAAAACGCCGGCCTGTTCCCCCTCTCCACCATTTAATCTGGATTTACCTTTCATGCGAAAACCAGATGAGTTCTAAAACCTTGTTCAGTTGATGGTGCCCGTTTGTCATATCTGAATCACCTGCTTGTGTCTCCTTGTACAGGAGGTCATGCAGTTGACAAGCTCCCCTTCCAGATGTGTCATAACTATTAGGAGGACAAAGTTGTGTTGCTTTTTAAAAAATAACACCTCATGAGCCCTACGTGCATAATGTATTCTGGAAGTTTATAACACCATTAATCACCCCTCTTTTGCCGTTTGGCATCCTCACAGCTTCCTGTATTGACTTTGCTCTCATTTGATTGAGTTCCATTCTGCAGATATTATTATCTTCTCAGAACCGACCGGCAGCCAGCCTGAAGGGGCACCTGCAGCGCCTCATCTGGTTCCTCCGCCTGCCTGATCACAAGCGGGAATTGCTGTCCCCTTGCCCAAAAATGATTCTAACAGCTGTCTCATTTCCACATGCCTTCCTGATCTCAAACAAATTATTTTTAAATCCTCTCTCTTTTGACTCCCTGTAACCTTTTCATGAAGCACGGCTCAGTTGTGGTCTATTTTAAGCTATGGCAAGTGAACTTGCACTGTTTCTTTTCCTGAGAGAGGTGGACATTTCAGGAATAAACCTGCGCAGGATAATTTCTCCCCTGGGTGCTCCGGGGCTTCTCCTCAGGGGCTTCTCCAAACTTGCTGCTCTCTCCCACCATCAAACCCCCTTTGCCGCCCAGCATACCCAGGCAAGGCGCTGGTGAGGAGAGCTGGGGTCAACCACAGGCCGTTGGGCAGAATGGCACATTCTTGCAGCAGCGTCTGGGACTCCTCCCTCTCTCAGTTTCCCCTTCTCCTCATCAAGGTAAGCTTGGAAAAGGAAGTGGTGGACTGCTTCTTTTTACGCAAGCTGAAATATACTCAGTCACGTAGTGATTTCATGCTCTTTATTGTCGCTCGTAAAACAGTGAAAATCCCCCCCCCCGAACCTCAGGCTTTATATACATTATGTACACAATGTGATTGGCTGAGTCTGCTTGCATTCTATGATTCTCCTGACCTAATAGGCTGATTAACTTCCAGCTGGGGCCTGAATGGGCTGCTCCTGCAGGCCAATCAGTTGTTGCATTCAAGGATCCTACTTGCCTATTGTTCTAGGATCCTAGCTCAGTACATAACACAAGCATTGAGTGTGAGAAGCTTGTAGGCCCTGCTATGCTCCCAGTGATGCGTCGGAAGTGGGATAGAGGACCAAGCCTGGTCACGCCTCCTCTCAAAAATGTGTCTTGAGCACCAGCTACAACGACACCAGCAATCCCTAGGAAGCTTCTGGGGATCAACAGCAAAGTGTTATTCTGTGAGAGGGCCTGTTGCTGTGAAGGCACAGAATCTCCCTCTCTGCTGGAGTCACGAATTCCACAAAGCCCGTCCACATCCCTCCATAGGAGCCATAAATTCAGCCAGTCTACAGGCTGACAATGGCCCAGGATGCTAGCCTCGTACCAGAGGCTGAACCAAGCCTTGTCCTCTCGACACAATCTCTCTTTATGGCTGACTTGCTCCCCACAGTAGCCAGTGTTTTGAGGCTTCCTTCTCCTCCCCCCCCCCACCGCCCCCATCCCATGGTTGGTGGACAAGGCAATTTCTCTTCTCCTCACGTGAGACAGAGGGGCATAAAGCCCCTCTGGGCCACTGCCAGACACAGTTGCGGCACGGCAGGCAGACAGGGAGCCACACAGCCCGTAGAATGGGCGCTGGTCACCAGCAAACCAAAGCGCAGTCCCAGCTCCCAGCTACTCTGCCTTTCAGGGGCAAGTAATAGGCTGTTGTGCCAAGTAGAGCACCCAGTAAAACGGCTTGCTAAGCCAACATTGCCTAAGGATAGCTTTCTTCTGTCCCCGTTTTAAAGGAGAGGTTCTACTTGGGTTTGAGGCCAGACAGTTCTACCATTTTAGGATGGGATTCTCCGCCTCCCCAAATCATGCTCATTTGCCGCACAATTCCATACGATGGATGAGGAGAATGCTGAGGACGTAGTGTATCTTGATTTCAGTAAGACTTTTGACAAAGTCCCCTACGATATTCTTGCAGAGAAGCTGGTAAAATGTGGGTTGAATGAGGTAACTGTCAGGTGGATTCGTAGCTAGTTGGGTGACCGAACCCAAAGAGTACTCATTAATGGTTCCTTGTCATCCAGGAAAATAGTGACAAGTGCCACAGGGTTCTGTCCTGGGCCCGTTGTTCTTCAATGTCTTTATACACGACTTGGATGAAGGAATTGAGGGGATGCTCATCAACTTTGCAGAGGACATCAAACTGGGAGGGGTAGCTAATGCCGCAGAAGAAATAATCAGGATTCAAGATGACCTTAACAGGTAGGAGAACTGGGCCCAAGCAGGGGCGGAGGAAGGGTGGTGCGGTGGGGGCAGGCCACCCGGGTGTCACTACTGAGGGGGGTGACAAAATGCCGGGTGGCACTCACTCTCCCGGGAGACATGTGGTGGCTTAGCTGCGTGCAGACTCCGCGGTGCCCAAACGGTCTGCCCGCCGCCTCCCCCTCAGCTGCAGGGCAGGCAGGCAGACTCCTCAGAGGCCCCACAGAGCGTGTTGCCCTGGCTTGGGGAGGGACCCCTGGGCGCAGGGCATGCGGATTGCTCCGCTGCTGCCCAGGCATCCCCTTTGAAGGCAAGGCACAATTCTGGGACACTCAACACCCCATGGTTTTCCATTTCCAAGGCACGGGGTCCCTCCCCAACTCCAGAACCGGGTACCTGAGCTCCTCCTACCTTGCTAGTTCCTCCTCATGACTGAGTTCCTAGGACTCCACGGATCTCTGCTAATAGGAGCTATTGCCAGAGCCCCTAAAAAACTACAGTGGGGAGGCATTTGTTTTTTTAGAATAGGGATGAAGAACCTGCAGCTTGCTCACGCCCATTTCCCAGGAACAGGGAGTTGAAGTGCTTCTTCTAACAGGATGATTACAGGGAGCAACAGTGCTTTGCTTCAGCTGGAATTCGCTGGACCTCCACTCCAGTCAATGTCAATATTTATTCTTGTCATCTCATTTTTGACCACAACCAGCTTACCACTGTACATGGTTCTTACATTCAAGGTTCCTATGCAATATTTTTCTTTACAGCATTGGATTTTCCTTTCGCTTCCAGGCATATCCGCAACTGAGCGTCCTTTCGGCTTTGGCCCAGCTGCTTCATCAGCTCTGAATCTACTTGTCCTTGTCCTCCGCTCTTCCTCAGTAGCATGTTGGACGCCTTCCGACCTGAGGGGCTCATCTTCCAGCGTCATAACGACGACAACAATAACAACAGTATTTCTATGCGACTCATCTCCTCTAGACCTCGGAGCTCCTCCTACCTTCAGAGTTCCTTCTCATGGTCACTGATGGGCACACTTGATCCTATGACTGGACTACTGTTCCTGAAGAGCTGCCCAGCCCAGCTTCAGGTCCCCCCCTTCTAGGACCCACCGCTCTCAACTGACTCTCAACTGCCTCCCCCCAACATTCACTCTCCCTTTCCAAGCCTCCTCCAACCTTCCGTCTCCACCAGAATTCCACTCTCTCTCTTCCCCCTCCCTCCCTGCTGGACATTCACTTGGGAATTCTAATCCTTCATTACCCTACTGCAAAAAGAGAGGAAGAGGTTACAGATGGGAAATGTCCGGGAATCCCAAAGTCTAAACTCACAAACCCTGGCTTATGTCTCGCAGCAGGACTCAGGGTACACCCCGGGCCTCAACCTCCCTGTGTCCAATTAAAGATTGTAAGCCCCTTGGGGCAAGAACCTCTTAAGGGTCACATGCAGTGATGGTGCAAACAGATAATACAAAATAAATCTCACTGCACTCCTGCCCCGTGCAAGATGAAGCCCGCCAGACGCCTTTCCCTTAAAACCAAAGCTGTGTACACACGATCCATATGGGGCCCCTGCAGCATGGAAAGGGGCTAAGTCCCCAGAGCTGCATTGCTGACAGGCAGGGACCTGGCAAGCTATCTACAGATGTCCACAAGTCAAGCCAGGGAGCCAAGCCTCATGCGCCAGTGATGGGTGATGCTAATAGCAAAAGTAATAGTAGTAGTAGTAGTAGTAGTAGTAGTAGTAGTAGTAAATTTCTACTCAGGGCTTCATGCCCCTCCTATCTTCACAGTTCCTACTCATGATCAGTGATGGGCAAGTATCTTGGCAAGCATCTCACCATCATCTGCCAGGCATCCCTCTTGCAGGGTAATATAAGGCTGGCTTGCAAAGTGGCTCTTTGTGACATCAGATGACAAACAGGGGCCAGGCTGCTGGGTTGTCAGGCAGCTGAATGAAGAAAAATAAAACCAGGGAGGTCAAAGTGTGCTGGGGTGAGGCCACCGGGGGTCAGGCCAAAGGGTGCTGTTGGGGTGTGTGGTTGCGCCTCCCCTTGTTCTGCATCTTGCTCCCCCACCCGTTCCTTTAGCTGCTTGATAGAATCATAGCATGGTGGAGTTGGAAGGGATGCCAAGGGTCATCTAGTCCAACCCGCCAGGAATGCCAGGATCCTGCCCACAGTCAGCCCTGGCTGGGCTCCAAACTCCGACCTTCTTACCAGCCAAATGTACTGACCCCTTGCAATTCTGCATGGAGGGGAGAAAAAAGAGAGAGAAACGTTTTGCTTTCTCTCTCTCTCTCAGGACATGGATGTGAGAGCCACACCATGCAGCCCTGTCAATAGCTCCAGGGCCGTCACAGGGAGGAAGCTTCTTTTCTCCTTCTCCAGAGGCCCTCAGGACCTGAAGCCATGGCTTCAAGCTACAAGAAAGGAGATTCTGACTCAGCTTCAGGAAAAACTTTCTGACAGGAAGAGCTGCTTGACAGTGGGAAGGAATCCTCAGGAGGCAGTAGACTCTCCTTCCTTGGAGGTTTTTCCGCAGAGGTTGGATGGCCATCAGCCATGGATGCTTTAGCTGAGATCCCTGCATTTCAGGGGGTTGGACTAGATGACCCTCAGGGTCCCTCCCAACACAACAATTCTATCATCCTATGATTTAAAGTGCTTCCCTCTCACAAATCTACAATTCCAAGAACCTCTGACAAACTACAATTCCCCGGATCATTTAGTGGAAGACACCTGCTTTTTAGAACAGGGATGAGGAACCTGCAACTTGCGTTCCCTGATTTCCTAGGAACCAGGAATGGGAAGCTCAAGTTCTAACAGGATGCTTTCGGGGACCAGGGTGTATAAAATATTGTTCCAAAAGTTGGGTGTCTCCCCTCTCTCTGCTGAGCGGTGGCAAAACCCCATGGTGTTCCAGGCTTTCACCTCTGGAGGGTTGAGACATGGCAGAGGCGGCCATACCTTTAAGAAATGCGGTTTATTCACCTGTTTACACCTTCAGTCTGCATGGGGGGGGGGAGTCCAGATCTTTCAGCAGAGTCTTTCCAAAGCGACTTGTCCCCCACAGCAGGGCAGCCAGCCTTCCCAAGTTGGGTTCCAGACTCTCTTCCTCCTCCTCCTCTTCCTCCTTCTTCCCCCCAGCTCCCCTTGCTCAAAACCTCTCTTTTCCTGCCACCTCACACCCAGTTATCCTGGCTCTTTCAAATCCCGTCTCTGTTCACACCGCAGGGCAAGGGAGAAGCAGTTTTCTGGCATTTCCAGTTCAACTCTCCTTGTCCTTGAATTGTTTCCTAATGGCCCTCGCTTGGCCAGGTCCTTCTGCAATGGCTAGCCCAGCAATTCCTCTGCAGCTTGTATTTCTCCCTTCAAAACCCAAATAAGCCCAAATCCTACCATCTATTAATTTCTAGGGTTTGGTGGGATCCTCCCTCAATCTATAACAATATTGTGTGTGATATTGTAACTAAGGTAATTCTCTTCGAATTCCAAAGGGAACGTTAAGCGGGGGGGGGGAGAGAGTGGAATTCTGGTGGAGAAGATTGGAGGAGACTTGGAAAGGGAGTCTGAATAATAATAATAATAATAATAATAATAATAATAATAATAATAATAAATTTTATTTATATCCCGCCCTCCCCAGCCGAAGCTGGGCTCAGGACGGCTAACAACAATCAAAATAATCCAATGATTCTAAAAACATTTCATTACGAAAATTAATTAAAATCAAATTGATGGCAAACATTAAGCAAAATTCTGTGCAGATTGCCAGAGGAGGGGGGGAGGCAGTTGAGAGTCGGTTGAGAGAGGTGGGTTCGGGGGGCACTTGGTGGGGGATGTCAAGCTGGGCTGGGCAGCTAATTAGCTTAGGATCAATAGTCCAGTCACCATCGCCCAAAAAGGAACGGAGACACAGCTCAAGGGAAGTAATAATACCACTCTATTCTGCCTTGGTCAGACCACACCTGGAATACTGTGTCCAGTTCTGGGCACCCCAGTTTAAGAAGGATGTTGACATGCTGGAACGCGTGCAGAGGAGGGCAACCAAGAGGATCCAGGGTCGCTTGAAGGAGCTGAGTATGTTTAGCCTGGAAAAGAGGAGACTGGGAGGAGCTATGATAGCAGCCTTCAAATATCTGAATGGCTGTCACATTGAGGAGGGAGTATACGGTACTTGTTTTCTCCTGCTCTGGAGGGTAGGACTCAAGGCAATGGCTTCAAGTTACAAGAAAAGAGATTCTGACTAGACATTTGGAAAAACTTTCTCAGGGTAAGAGCTGTTCGACAGTGGAATGGTCTCCCTTGGGTGGTGGTGGTGGACTCTCCTTCCTCGGAGATTTTTAAACAGAGGTTGGGTGGCCATCTGTCATGGATGCTTTAGCCACGATTTCTGCATTGTAGGGGGTTGGATTAGATGACCCTTGGTGTCCCTTCCACTTCTACAATTCTAATATTCTATTATTCTATGATTCCTCAGATGTAAGTCCTACTGAAGTCCATGGAGGACATTTTTAGGGGAAGAAAATGCTACGGAGTAAACCCTACACAGACAGACAGATGCCAAGAACAACTCCCAGGTAAGTGTATGTAGGATCACAGCTCTTTTGTGCCTTATTTTTCTCATCTACTCAAGTTCTCTTTATACTTTACCACAAAAGTATTTCAAGGCCCAGGAACTTCTATTAACATTTATTTATAACAAATTCCTTGGAACTATTAATATTTCGGGGTTTATGCTTAGAGATGTAACTGCATGAAGTAAGATCAGGCATTCCATCAGAGGTCAGCTCTGGAAGATGCAGCTGTATGTTTTGGTGCAAGTGCTCTAATCAGATCCACAAAGTCCGTTTTTTCAACGCATGCTCTGCACACTTCTCCCCAGCTGTCCAGGATCTTCCTCAGCTCAGCCACTTTCATCTTAGAGAGATCTACCGCTGTTAAATCCAGTTCCATTTCTGTAAAAACAAACAACCTGAATCATAAGCTCTATTAATTTTATTTGTGGCATTATAGACAAGGAGCTCATGATCCTATGCATGTTCGAGGAGAATATTGCTTTTCCAGCTAGCCTGCTCATGCTACAGGACGCCTCCAGCAGGCAGACAGATGCCCATGGAATCTCACAAGGAAGGAATCTGGAATCTGCCCATGGAATCTCACAAGGAAGGAATCACAAGGAAGGGCTGGAATCCCTCGCACTTGGTATACCCCCCCCCATGAACATTTGGTTATCAAACCTAATATATTTCGACAGATCTATTATTTCCCCCACTCCTTTCTAAACGCCATCCAAGGTACAGATCACCACTGCATCTTGCAGCAGTGAATTCCATGTATTCCATTTGGGGCCCAATCCACGCGGGGCAGTTTGGCCCAGAAAATGAGGTGAGTCCCGCCCACATCTTATTTCCGCAGGGGTAAACGGGACAGAATCTCCCTTGGGTCTTTGGGCCCCCATGGGAGGTTGAGGGGAGTCAGGCCTATTTAAGGCTTCCCCCTTCAGAGTTTAGGGCCATTTTGCTCCAGAAGCTTAACCCTCAGGTTCAGAGGCACCAGCTTGTGAGGGCAATTGTGGGGGCCGACGTCACATGCGTGACTTCAGGATGTCTGGAGGAGTGAAGCCAAAGTTGTTGGCCGTGTGGCTTCAATGGTCCTCCTCCTCCTGGTGCTGCCACCCCTCTGCGGCAGGGGGAGGAGGAGTTGGCCATTGGAGCTGCTTTTGGACATTAGGGGGGACACTGCTACCCAAAAAATATTAGGGGGGAGGGCTCAGCCCCCAGGAGCTGGTGCCCCTGTTCAGCTTAGAGCCTTTACTGTGCTATCTGGATTGCTGGTTGACAGGGCAGGAAAGGAATTTTTTCTCTCAACCCGATAGGCTCTTGGATGGGAGTTTTTCCACCATTCCCTCAGTAAAACACACGACCCTTTTTTGTTGTTTTTTGTTAGGGGGAATAACGTTGTATGTATAGGGGTGGGAATGGCATTGGGCAGGATCAACAGAGTGAAGCCAGGTATCCCTAAGGGGCCTGAGGGGCGAATTTGCCTGGCATGCCCCAAGCTCAGGTTGGGTCTCTGCCTGGTGGGAATCCTCACCCGGCTGCCCAGTCAGATCTTGCCAGCTTGGCTTGCACCACAACAGGATTCAGCACTGTGGCATGGTTGGTCCAAACCCAGCGGATCCCATTCCACCAGCAGCGGGTGAGTTGATGGCAAACCGATGCTGGCTCTATTGCCACGCTGACCTGCACCCTGCATTCTGCAGCCCATAAAGAACTGGCCTGATTTCATCCCAAACCTGGAGTCTTGTCAGTTCATTGGCTGCTCTTCTGCGTAATGTGCCGGCCAGGACAATGATGGACATTGTGTAAAGAAGCACTTTTTTTTTGTTGGTCCTCATTCTAACTGATAGAAATTATATTTTCAAAAATGCAAGGGATAAGCTATAACTTGCTTCTTTGCTCCAGCAGCCCTGGGTACAACCTGAAATCTGCATAGTGACTAGGAGAGCCTGAGAGCTCTGAGCCTGGCTCAGAGGGGGGGGGGGGCTTGCTCAGCTGAGGTGGGGCTTTCCTGTGCGTCAGCTGTTAGCTGGGAGGCTGAAGAACCTCAGCAAAGCTCCGCTGAACATCCAAGTCACAAGGGGACCCACTCTGGAGCCCGTACAGGGTGTCCTTGTGAGCCGGAGGTGCAACGGGGCTTTGCTGAGGCTGGTCAGGTCTCTCCCCCTACTTCCAGGGCCCGGCTGAGAGGTGCTGAAACGCCATTCCAGCGCATTCTGGTTAAAAAAGGCCCTGCTACCAGGTAAGTGTGCTTTGGATTGCAACCTGGCTGCCCTCTCTTCAGCCTACCACATTCTTGAAAAAACATAATTTCCCATGTTGAAAATAACAATAGAAAAAGCCTCTCATTGCTGCCAATCACAGAGTCTAGGTTCTAATTTCCACGCCCCGTTTGCAGAGCATGGCCAAGTGCGAATGAGTGAGTCCGTGCAGCACAAATCCCAGCTGCTTCTCTTCTTCCCTGATCCTGCAGATGCCCAGAGCTAAGCCGTGGTTTGGTTTAGTGCCATGTCTGAACCTGGGCTCCTTTGTCTCCAATATGCCTATTTTGCTATGCCCTCCTCTGTTTTGCACAGGGATTTCATCATACCGTATTTGAGCTCACAGATTTGAATGTCGATTTTCTTCAGCTTCTCACAGATCTTTGGCACAGGTATGTGAGCGCTCATTGGGCGGCTGACTTCACCAATTATCTTGGTTGCTGCATCACTTGTGGCTCCAATGTAGTAGCACTACAAGAATAGAAATCTTGTCAGTACCAGTGCAGAGTTCGGGCTCACTCATACTTCCGCTTGCCTCGTGCCAAGAAAGCAAGGGTCCAAGTGGTTCTGCCTTTGCTCTGCTGCTTTCCTCTGGAAAACCTGCTCTTTAGCACTAATTGGAACAACTGGAGCAAATCTTTGGGAAGCCTGAAGCAGTTTGCTCTGATTCATCACTAAAGGTCCTGCTTCCCTGGGGGAAAGCGGCTTCCCTCTTCCTCCTCTCCCATGCATGCACTCTACCTTTAAAGGACATTTTTGCTCCTCAAAGGATTCTGGGCACTGTAGCTTGTTGCTGGGAACTATAGCTCTGTGAGGGGAGAACTACAGTTTCTTTCAGGAAAAGAATGTGCTTTCTGTGTGTGAAAATAGAATCCCTGTGACCCACTTGTGTGGAGTGAATCACAAAGGAATCGGCCAGGTGCCTGGATTCAAAGTGTGGGACTAAACTAACTCTCTAGCTAGAGAGAGCCCCTAGTTGCAGAGTTTAAACTCACAAAGTCAAGCAGGACAGTGAAGTATAGGAATATACAAAACCTTTTATATATCCCTTTTAGTCCTCTTGCAAAGCACTCCCCTCTCTCTACCCCTCCTGCAATGAACAGACCACACACTCTTAAGCTTTAAATGCTTTACTTACAAAACATTCCAAAGGTCAGATTCACGCATTTATCCAAATAGCAGCAAGAAGAGCACAGGCAGAATACTCATGAGTTGAAAATACAGAAAGTTGGCTTGGCGCTTGCCCTGGCATGTCTTCCTTGGTTGGTTACATGGCATGGAAAGAGAAGGAACAGGGAGAGAAAGCTCCACTTCCTCCCTCATTGGAAAAGGGGGGGGGGGTGACCAGGCGGAGTCTAGGAATCTAACTCTGTGCAGTCTTACCCTTCATGCATTAACTGGCACTCATGCATAGATGTTTGACTGCAATCTCCCAGGCTATGAATGTGCTTTTACAGTAAAGTGTGTACACACAGCCTAAGCACTGGAAGCATTCCCAAGGGGGGAAAGAGTACGAAGTCATACCAAGCGGTTTTCTTTTCCTTTTGTGTTCATGCAGCTCCTGACTAATTCATTCTCAATAGAAGCCACGGAGAAATCAGAGTGCTTTTCTTTTAAAGAACTATAAAATCTTTTCAAAAAATCTTGACACACTGTGTAAGAAAAAGGTAAAATATAAAATAACAGACACACCCAGAGTGCTTTGGTCAAAGAGATCGACAGAAAACAAAGTTGAAAATAAATTTTAAAATGACTAACTTCACACAGAATGGCTTGCCATTCTTGCAGCGCATGCACATCTGATCTGGAAATGGCCCCATGCTGAGATGCTTATTATTGCCTTCCAGTGACTCCACTTAGGCCCCCTACTCATCACTGTGTCCCAGGGAAAGACCCTTGCCTTTCCCTTGAGGACAGCAGCAGGGGGAATTCCAGGGGTCAGACAGAAGTGCTGGGCAGGGCTAGAGATGAGAAGGCCTGGAGGGGTGGGGAGGGGAAAAACTGGGGGGGGGGACATTTCCCCATATTTTTTGGAAATAATTGGGGGGAAATGGAAAAAATGGGGCAAGGGTGGGACTGGGGCTTCTCCCCATTCCCCTCACCCCGGCCAGGCCTTTGCCTCTATTGTGAAGCCACAGACAAAAGGAGGTGGAACGAAAGATCACAGAACCAGAGTTGGAAGGGACCGTGAGGGTCAACCCCCTGCAATACCACGGACCTCAAACCCACAACTGTGAGATTAAGAGTCTCAGGCTCTGCCAACTGAACTATCCTAGGCCTTTTTTAACATAATTTTTAATAGTGAATAATAGTAATAATAATCATCATCATCTTTCTTCAGTAGGCAATGTTGCAACCACACAAAAGTCTGAGGTTTCAACCCCCACCCCTCACAGATCTCTTCATCAAGGCAAGCAAGAGGGCACACACTAAGGAATCCAGGCACACACAGTGTGCACGGGGGGAGTGTGCATTCCCTTTTCCAGCGACTTCCAGGTTGCAGCAATGTGCACAACCGTGTGTGCATTGAACAAGCATAAAACGGTTGTTGCCATACCCTCCAAGTGTCCCTATTTCCAATCCCAGCTTCTGATTTGATCCTGGAATGTCCCCATTTCTCCCACCAGTGCTGCCACTGCCAGTGGATGAGCGGGTGCTAGTCCTGAGCAACTGGGTGGCAGCAGTGGCGACTGCAAGCCAGCATCCCATGGCCTCTCCATGGCCAGGGCTGCCAGTTTCCTCCCTTGGGCAACTCATAGTGGCTGCTGGAGGCAGGAGAGGAGCCCAGCCTTGCATGATGCTCTGAGAGGCAGGCCGAGGGCAGGGTTGCCCTGGGAGGGAACAAAGGGGCAGAAGAGCAGAGTCTTGCTTTAAACAAAAAATGCTTTGTGCATCCATGGCTAATCTTGCCCCTTTCTAAATTTATTTCTTGGGTGTTTTTCTTTTTGTAAATCTTCCGAAGAATAAAATAAAATCGGGGCTAAAGGGTTTTCTCAGGACAGTGGAGGGCACGTGTACTGTGCCCTGTAGTGGTGTTGGCACTCACAGGGGCATAGGAAGGGGGCACGGGGCACCCTGGGTGTCATCCTGAAGGGGGGGTGACATTTGGCACGCACCCCCTGCCCATGACTCCCCCAAGCCCAGCAGGCAGCAAAGCGGCTGCTGCAGCTCTCCCCCTTCCCCTCGCTTGCTGTAGGTTTGGGAGTCGCAAGGGGGCAGCCCCCAGGGGCGGATCGCGCAGCCGTACTGAGATCCGCCCTGGGGAGGATTGCCGTGCCAAGATAGGTCCCGTGGGCGGTTTGTCCCCACCCCCGTGGGCAGATCGCTTGCCCCTGGGTGCACGGTATGTGTGCCCCTCCGGGTGCCAGAGCACCCAGCTCCACCACTGGGCGCTCACCCTTCTTCTGACAGGACATGCTTTGCAGAGGGTGAGAGAGAAATTGGGGGTGGGGGTGGGAGGGGAGAAATGTCCCTATTTTCTTTCACCTGAGGAATGTTGGAGGGTTTGTGTTGCCGGTACGACAATCCTCCCTTTGGTGCCTGGGGTTCCCTGCCCCTTGTAGGACAGCCCTGCTGTTCCTGTGCAGGGCTGGCATTAAGGGGGGGGCAGTTGGTGACTCTTGGGCAGGATGTGGCCCTTACACTGACCCATCATGGCTACCAGAAAAAGCCAGAAAGTTGTTGGGAGGCATAGGACCTAAAGGAGTCAGCGAACATTACACTCAGTGTGAAGAAAGCCCACCACTTACCGTATTTTTCGTTCTATAACACGCACCCGACCATAACACGCAGGTAGTTTTTAGAGGAGGAAAATCTGTAGGCATGCCACCCGTAGGCATTCCCTCCATAACACGCACAGACATTTCCCCTTACTTTTTAGGAGGAAAAAAGTGAGTGTTATGGTGCAAAAAATACGGTATATTCCTAGGCTGCTTTCTGCCCCCAAAAGTCTTTTAGGTCACCTCCTCTATATAGCCAAATAAAAACAATGTGGTTCTCTTGCTTATAGATGGACATCATTTTCGGAAGAGGGCTTGGATATGCACACTGATCCTCATACACACAGGTGATCTTCTCTCTTATGTGAAAAATAAAAAAAATATTTCTCGCTACTGCCAAAGAGAACATTTAATTCATCTTTATTCGACACAGTTAATCTATCACTTGATTGAAATGAAACCTCCAGTTTACAATAAATATTAAAGATATCAATAAAGACAGTAAAAAAAATAAATAGAAACATTTAAATTAACACAGTAAACGAAGTTCACTTCCCATATTGTAGAAGAAACTACAAAAACGCAGTTGGAAATATCCAGTACTTATTCTTCTGTCCAGTTCCTCTAGAGGTAGGTTCTTTTATTTGTTTCAGAATTTCATAAAAGGTCAATAGATGATTTGAAAACTAAGTGGTTGCTGGCCTGTGCAGACAAGTTTGCTACCTATAGGGCAGCTTTATTTATATGAACTAGCAGAGAGAAAGTTGTGATCTATGTTTTATCCTACCACAGGCAACAGCTCTTGATCATGTAGTTGGCTTTCTCTGGATCTTTAATGGGAAAGAGTTAGTCCTTCTGTGTGAGCCAGTGAGCCCCTTCCTGGGTCCAATTCCAGGACAGCAGAAACAGCTACTGGTTGAATCCCCCCCCCCCCAGTTGAGAAGGACCCGATTAATGCAGCACCGTGCCCCCATCCAGCAGATCTGGCCATTGTTAAAGGCCCTGGGAAAGTGTGCTCACTTAGGTTATGCTGTGGTGCTTTTGCTTCACTGCAGATCATGGGTTCAAATCCTGAGGACCATCGCACTGGGCTCTAGAGCATGTCATGAATTTCTCTGATACTCCAATTCCCCCTGAGTGGATGTACACTGATTCTGAAGACACACTTGCTAAAGGAGTGCTTTTAATCCCCTGCCCTTAGGGTGCCAATACGAATAAGGAGCTGGTGTTTCATCACCTGTTTCACAAAACCCTTATTTTGAACCATGATCCTATTCTGAAGGCTCAAACCATTCAAAACATAGTTCCTTACACATAACTGAGTTCTCAGTGAGGGCGTGTTGTTATTATTAAATTTGTATTCTGCCTTCCATGCAAAGATCTCAGGGCTATTGACAGCATAAAAATACAAAATAAAAACTCTAAACACATAATGAAAACATGAATGAAAACAAATCCATATATCCCCTCCCATATACGTACACATATACTATTTGTAAATCTCTGAGGTTTATAATCAAGTGGTATATATGTTTTATAAAATAAAATGGGACTTCTGCACTGAGCATCAACTTGTAACCCAGTGATGGCCAAACTCGGCCCTCCAGCTGTTTTGGGACTACAATGCCCATCAGGCATCAGCTTACAGGACCAGTGGTCAGGGATGATGGGAGTTGTAGTCCCAAAACAGCTGGAGGGCTGAGTTTGTCCAAATCTTGTATTTTGACATGCAGATCTACTTAAAAGCTATCATTTAAAAAGCAGCAAAAAAGGGGGGAAATGGTCCAGCCCGAATGTAAATCGCACTGTGTGAGGGGGTCCCATCAACAGCAACATTGACAGCAGGGAGTTAGTATTGTGCCACAGCTGCAAGCTTAGCAAAACAAACAAACGTTCCAATTTTGCACCATTTAGAAGAACTGCAACAAACACAAACAGGCATTTTTTATTTTTTTATTTAATTTAATAAACTGCCTTTCACTTGGGGATCACAGGGTGGCTTTACAACACAAAAGCACGTACCATAACACAGCACACTGGCGGCTGACTGGGAGCCCTTTAAACCTCAGGCCAAACGGATGTGTGGTTGTGTGTTGCGTGTTTTCCTCCAAGTGTGGCGTATAAAGTGGGTCTGTCCCATATTCCAGTGCGAAATGCCACGTCCTGCGTTCCGTCCCGTATTCCGGGTCTCTTCCCCCTCTCTCTTTCCACGTGTGTGGGGAAGGTCTTGCCTTTAAGCTCCGGAGAGCCAAGCACAGGCGGGTGTACAAATTCACGTGTATGTGCGTGCACACGTGCGCGTGCGGGACTGCCATGCGCTCCTCTCAGGTCCCTCCCCGCCCCCTATTTCGTGGGTCGTGACCCCGCAGCCTCCCCCCCCCAGCCCCTCACCTTCGCACGGAGCTTCTGCGCCCCTCGCGGGGCTAGCGGCGGAGGCGAGGCCGAGGCAGAGCGCCACGGCGACGCAGCAAGGGAGGCCCCCCGGCCGAGGCGGCCGCAACATGGCTGCGTCTGCGGCACCTGATCTCGCGAGAGTTCCGCCCGCCCGCCGAGAACGTCACGCCGAGACGCCGATTTTTAATGTTTTTTATTTTGCTTCTTCCGGTTACGGAAGCAGGCCCGGGCTTACGCGGCTGCTGATTGGCTGTTGCAGCTGAGTTGGGGCGGGGAAAGAAAGCTGCACGCCGGGAGGCGGAGGGAGAGGAAGCGGCACGCGCATGCGCTGACGCGGCCCGCCTCGAGGTGCACTGTGGGTAAGACGTCTCCCGGCGACGGCGGATCCATGGCGGCCATCGGGATCCACCTGGGCAGCAGCTGCGCGTGCGCGGCCGCCTATAAGGTGCGCGGCCGGTTGGGGGGGGGGTCTCCCCTCTTCCGTGTAGGCCTAAGGGGGGGCAGGGGGAAATAAATGTAATTTTAATATAATAATAATTGTCGTTTCCTGGGCGAGGTAGTGCTGTTGAGTGGCTAGAGCGGGGTTTGAGGAGGACGTTGGAGTAGCCAGAAGCCTTTAAATCACAGCTATTGCTGCCGTTGTTATTATTTATTAAATTTGTATCCTCCTGAATTTGTTTGTGGGAGGGGGACGTTATTGGTTTGTTCTGGTTGAAGGGCAGCATACAATTTGGATTAATCCTAATCACCCTAATCAGGAGAGAGTCCGTGGTCCCCTGTGTCCTCCCCCCCCCCCCAAAGAAACCAGCCCTGCAAGAGGAGCATCTCACATAAATAAAAGAAAGCTTATGTGCTTATTGTAAAATGCATTTCCATCAGTTTACTTGAATGACACTTTGCTGGATAAAGTAATATATGCATTGGTCTGGTTTGCACATAATTCTAAACTGTAGTTTCTTATACAGTGGTATCTCGGGTTACATACGCTTCAGGTTACACACTCCGCTAATCCAGAAATAGTGCTTCAGGTTAAGAACTTTGCTTCAGGATAAGAACAGAAATTGGGCTTCGGTGGCAGCAGGAGGCCCCATTAGCTAAAGTGGTGCTTCAGGTTAAGAACAGTTTCAGGTTAAGAACGGACCTCCGGAACAAATTAAGTACTTAACCCGAGGTACCACTTTATTATGGTTCATGAAATCACAGTTTAGTAGTATTTGTGAACCCTGCTAACTTAACTATGGCCAATTTACTGCCAACAATCTATAAACTGAAGTAATGATTTGTTGTTGGCTTATGAAGCTTAGTTTGTTTTAATTATGGCTTACATGCGAGTCCAGCACTTCGTTATCTATGGTTTGGGGTGGGCCATCAATCTAGAGCAGCTGGAAAACAATTCAACAAACAAAAGGATCCTGTTATATTATTCCCAGTATGTATTGGAATAGAAGCTTCCATTTACAAGAGTTTCCTTTGTACATTATTTGTCTTTATACAAAATTTACCCTGTGCATTCCGTGGTAAGGTAATAGTCAAGAACAGAATCTAGCCTCTGCTGGACAAACAAAATTAAGGGATCCTGTATTAAAAAATGATATTGTTTTCCAGGGTTTCCAAGTGGTAATGAGTTACTGTGTTTAATTTCTGTGTCAGTGAGCTATTCTACTTAATCATTCTCCTCCATGTGTGTGTTGCTTCTTCAGGATGGTCGTGCAGATGTTGTCGCCAATGATGCAGGTGATAGGGTTACTCCTGCTGTTGTTGCATTTTCAGAAAATGAAGAGGTAACTTTTCCCCCAGTATAAATTTGAAGAAAAAGTGGTGGTACCTTTGTTGTTTTTGAACAAATCTTTTAAAATTATTTCCAGGTTGTTGGTCTGGCAGCAAAACAAAACAGAGTGAGAAATCTTTCAAATACAGTGGTGAAAGTGAAGCAGATTCTCGGGAGAAGGTGCGGAAAGTAATAGTGAACTTCATTTTGGGATTTAGTGTGGGTTTATTTGACAGAATGGGATTGTTAAACAAAAATGTATAAAAACTGGCATGTAAGTACAAACCTTGTTACCAGGCTTAAATATGCAAGTAGGCTGCTTAAAAGTCTCTTGGAAGCAGTATATATTTTATTTAACAAAATTTAAAGCAAGTTATTCTGGAATGTAACTTTGTTTTGTTTTGAATTTTTTTCTACTATTAAGAAATAAAAAGTCCAAATTCTGATATCATGCTGAAATACATAAAGAAAGCTTTGAACAATTAAAGATTAAGGAGGACTTCATTAAACACAATTCTTATGTGCAGAAAATATAAATGTAAATTTTGGGGTGTGTTTTTTGGTTTAAGTACACGTCAATTTCCCTTGTTTTGACAGCTCTGGAGACCCACAAGCTGAGAAGTACATTGCAGAAAGTAAATGTTCAGTAAGTAAGAAGCTACTTCATGTTTTCCTCCCATTACTATTAGTAGTATTTATAAACTGCTAAACATTTCACAAATACCATAGTGATATACAACAAGCAGAACCAGATAAAATAGTTCTCAAAAAACAAAAACAAAACCCTGTATAAAAAGGCTTTATACAGTAAAAATGAAACCTTAAATTTGTTCCGGTAGCAGATTGACCTCCAGTGCAGCTCTCTTAGTACTGGTGTTATATGTTGGTGGAAGGCAAACCCAGCCACAGACTGTGCGACCCCCTTCTGACTTGCTGCAGCTTCCAGACCAGAGACGAGGGCAGCCCCACAGTGGTTACGTGGCAGCAGTTCAGCCTTGAAGTTATGAGTGCAGTCTCAGTTCACTGATTCACTCTAATCCAGCCCAGCAATATGTCCAGATACTGGCCTGATTCTAATGTCACAAAGAAATAGAGTTGGGTGTCAAGCAACAAACTGATGACAATTTGTTTCAGATGTCCTAATGACAGCACCCAGTGGTGTTATACAATGTTAAACAGCAAGAGAGGTCTGTTGTGACTGACAGGTCAAGCTTGTAATTAGAGGGAATGATTTCACTCAGTTCTCCAATCCCATTGCCTTTGGGGGGAGGGAAGCAACTCCCATTGAGTTCTCTTCCACCCCATCCCCAATTAGCTTAGCACAGGAACCTAGCACAAAAACTACTGAACCAATATATCTGCAATTCAGCAGATTATTTACCAAAGATTACTCTTGTGCCTGCTGGAGGGATACAGTGCAATGCTAGTGGACTCCTCCTCCTCCTTCCCCTCCCCATTTGTTCTGGAGTGTCACCACCCCTTGGGAGCAGACCTTGGGTGTGTGTGTAATATTTGCTTTCTAAATCATTTATCAGACGAAAGGAATCTTGCAGAATCTTTTATAACAGATAAGCTGAGAGAGAGTCATATTTGTATTTTCATTTGTAGGTCATTGAAAAGAATGGAAAACTAAACTATGAAATAGATGGCAAACTTGTTTCCCCAGAAGATGTTGCAAAGCTTATCTTCAGTAAAATGAAAGGTATGATATTAAATGTACATTTTTAAACTATTTCCCCAGAAGAAAAGTGGTATGTATACCTGTAAATTGAATTTGCTTGTACTCACAATACAATATACTTTTGTATTAGAAACTGCTCAGTCTGCTTTGGGCTCAGATGTTAATGACACTGTGATTACGGTACCTTTTGACTTCGGAGACAAACAGAAGAATGCCCTTGGGTGAGAATACAGTTTTCAGCTTATTTTTATTAATTGTATTTGTGGGAATTTGAGATGTCTTGTCAGGAGGCATTTGGACATACAGTGGTGCCTCGCAAGACGAAATTAATTCGTTCCGCAAGTTTTGCCGACTAGCGAATTTTTCGTCTTGCAAAGCACGGTTTTAACGGTTTAACAAAGTCGCAAGACGTTTTCGTCTTGCGAAGCAAGCCCATAGGGAAATTCGTCTTGCGAGGCAAATCGAAAACGGAAAAACCTTTCGTCTAGCGAGTTTTTTGTCTTGCGAGGCATTCGTCTTGCGAGGTACCACTGTATTTGGACTTGGAAGATCTGGCTTCAACATCTCAGCTCAACCATAAGCACATGGTGTTAACCTGGAGTAGCTCAATTCGCATCTAATTGGACTCTTTCAGTGAAATAACATCGCTTGTTGTAGTTGTTTAAGAACTTCCTGCTTAGAGGTTCTGGCACCACGGAGAGAAAACAATATTCAGGTTCCTACCACACAGTAAATGTTAAATGTTAAAACTACTCAGAAATTGAGTGGCGGGTCTGTGATAACTTTTGGCTCACTTTGTAGTCACATGATACACAACCACATGAGCTTATAGCTGCCATACGGGTAGCTCTTAAATAGCCAGCTTATGGGACATTGTTGTAGGTCAGTCTTCTATGGAAGCTGGTATCTTGAGCAGAGGCCAGATAGTCACAGATTTACGACTACCAAGCGCCCTGGTTTTTCACGAGGAGGAACTGAAAACCTTTACCAGCAGTGGCCTCATCTTTCCTGGCCAATTTTCACTCTTACTTACTTACTTACTTATCAAACCTTTATTAGGCATTGTGCAAATAAAACCATAAAAGAGGAAATAACATATAAAAGCTTTGAAATATATATAAAAGGCAGCAGTTGGCTACATACATATATATATATATACATATAAAATCAGTGGTTTTCGTTGTTAACCTGCTCCTTGGAGGACTGCTACCAAAAACTCGGCTACCCCCGCCGTTACCCTTTGGTCGACGTCGGATAGGCAGAATCCCACACATTCACCTTGCTGGGGTTCCAGACCACCCAAAAGAGGGGACAGCACGCGTTGACGTGGGATACTGTACAATGGGCAATGAAAGAGAATATGCTCTACAGTGTCCGGGACATTCATAGAACATCTGCAGAATCTCTTGTTTCTAGGAATGTTTTGATATCTTCCCCTGACAAATGCTGAGGGAAAAACATTCAAACGGGCCAGCATAAAAGCCCTACGTTGGGCTGGGATTATTAATTTAGTGACGTAATTGGCTCTGCTATCTAGGATATTTAAATCATAGAATATGGGGGAGCAAATTTTGTTTCACTCACCAGGACTAGCATGCATCTTGACTTCCAGTTGGGTGCCCCTATTCCTTTCTTCTTGCCATGGTACACATTCTGCATAAGGAGTGGACCATTCAGTGCAGAGCACTGTATAAAATAGGAAAGGGCTCAGACATGCCAGCTGAAGGCATTTTGCTATTTGTAGCAGATTTAGGGCTAACAGTTAAAAAGTCTTGCTGCGTCCTAGAAGCACTCATTTGTGCCTCCACCTGTTTCTTGATGCCGCCTGATCACTTTACCGTACTGCCTGTCAGGCCTGGCCCTGACTCATGCATCCTCCCACTCCTTGTGTTCAGACATTGCTAACTGCATAGTCACCAAGGTCTCCAAAGAGAAACAGGTGCACATTTCCTGTACTGGTTTGAGCTTTTTGAGCTTCACGTTCAATTTGCATGAACAAACATAGGTAGGCAGCTTATTCTCCTACCACAATGTGCCTATCTGTGCTTAAGTAAAATGTCTCTTGGCATGCTTACTGTACCAAAATAAGGTACTTTGCTGTTTTATGTTGAAAGAAGGCATCAATCTAAAGTGACGTACTAAAAATTGTGTCTTTATTGCAGAGAAGCTGCTACTGCAGCTGGGCTTAACGTTCTTCGGTTAATTCATGAACCATCTGCAGCTCTGCTGGCTTATGGAATTGGGCAAGATTCACCTAGTGGAAAAAGGTGACAATTGGTCTTTAAGCAACCATTTCCGCTGTGCAATCCCAAGTATGCTTACACAGATATAAAACTCAATATGACTTAATCCTAGTTTCAGGATTACAGCCTTGGTTTTAAACAGTATGGTGCAAAGTGAGTTGGCTCTAGGGTTGTGTGGTATGGACCTTTGTGAACTTAATGCTTCCCTGGGCAGAAGGGAATTTTTGCTGGTCTCCTTCCCTCTGTAGGTCCTTGTGCAGATGAAAATCTGCTTTAGAAGGTTGGGGAACCCTCTGGAACAGCATGGGAGGGAGTATTAGGAGCTGCTCTCCTCAGGAATATTCAGTTCATGGAGGAGAATTCTCTGCTGAATCTGAGCCAGAGGGATCCTAGACTGCTATAACTAAGAAAATCCAAGTCCTTTGCAACATTTTTTTTTTAATTCAGGAGATTCTAAACAAGTGGCAAAGGCAGGAAACCAAAGCATTATACTTTAACCAATCTTTAATACTGTAATTTAGATGGACTTCATTTCAGGGTGGGCCAGGGCAGTGTTAAGTGAGAGAGCACTAGGAGGAGAACCTCCCTGACCTCGCTTCTGCCCCATGGAGTGCAGCAGTGGCACTGTTACCAGGAGGTCATTTTGAGACACGGTCGTCATTGTCCTGAGAATCTGCTATTAAGGCTTTTAGTATTGATGCTAATGAGGCAAGGCATACTGATTTCCTTTTCTTTATTTTGTGTGCATGGAAGCAATGTGCTGGTGTACAAGCTTGGAGGAACATCCCTTTCTATCACGGTTATTGAAGTCAACAGTGGACTTTATCGTGTTATTTCCACAAACACAGATGATAGTATAGGTGGCATTTGTTTCACAGAAGCCTTAGCACAACATTTAGCATCTGAGTTTCAAAGGTAAGTTCTCTATATCCTAAATAGTATGTGGTGTTTTATAAATGTGTAGTAAGGAATCATCGCTGTTAATTTCGCAGTATGGAAAATTGCCAGCACATTTTGTATCAGATTTTTTTGACTGATATACAATACATTTATTTATGAAAAACATTTCTATCCACCCTCTGGGTGCAAAAATATCACTTGGGGGCCCACAACATATATAACAGGATTTTTAAAACAATTACAGTTTAAAAATAATAAAATATTGTCTCAAAATGAAAACTTCTGGAAATAAAAATAGTGAGTTGTTTTTTTAAAAATTACAACTTCTAAAGGTCTACGCTGTTGAAATAAGACAAACAGTACATTAACATAATGTTTTGGGGAAAGGTTGTTACTGTAAATTTGACATCGGTTCTTAGTTCAATTTGGAAATAATCCCAATCTTGTAAAGAGCTATTTACCAGGTTGTCTGAGGTGAGTTAGAATTGTCTCCAGGCAACTAGATGGAAGCTTTGTGAACAATGGTTTCCTCCCCTTTTCTTCTTTTCAGGCCACAAATGACTAATGTAACTATGAGAGGGCAAGCAGCCTAGTATTTTTTATTTATTTATTAGGGCTAGTGACTTTTGTGGACTTGCAAGGCTGTTAGATCTTTTGTTTCATGCTTACATTCTTGAAGGATCCTGATAGATATCACTTACAAGCAGCATGGGGAAGTTGGGGTAGATATAGCCAAAGTTATGCATTTCCAAATTCTGTTGATTTCAACATGAGAGTTAAGCACAACACTAAGATGTCAGAGCCTTAATGTTTGCATTTGTGCTTCATGAATACTTACTCAAAAGAACCTCTCCTCTTTCAGTTACCACACATCCCCAGCTTTCAAGAGTAGATGCATATAATGTTTATACTTTGAATTTGAAAAAAAACATGATAAATTTCAGGATCCACCTTTCCCCCCTAACTTCTAGGGTAAATGATTGCCACTATAACTGATAGGCTCTCTGTAAAATGGTTAATAATACTTTTTTTGTAAAAAACAACAACCCTGTAGATCTTATAAATATGATGTGAGGGAAAACTCCAGGGCCATGATGAAGCTCATGAACAGTGCTGAAGTGGCAAAGCATTCACTATCGACACTCGGAAGTGCCAACTGCTTCGTTGACTCCCTGTATGATGGGCTGGATTTTGACTGTAATGTCTCTAGGTAAGATATACTCTTGAATCTCTGCATGTGTAGCATTGTTTTCCATGACATCCTTTAAATTTAACTTGTGTGAATTTAGCTTTAGATGCTTGGCAGAAAAATAAAATTAAAAATAGGAGCAGCTTCCGGTGGGGGGCGGATGTTGGCAATCCTAACTACCAATACACTCAGCTTGGGAGAGCGCAGGGAAAGGGGATGTTGACAATAGGAGGTTTTGGCTTTATGCATGATCACCAGGATGTAACCCCCACGTAAGGTAATGATCGTGATAGCTGGCTACTCTCCATATGGAATGTATTTATAAAAAGGCAACTGTTTTCCTTTACATGGGCAAGAAAATTATTATTATTTCTTAGATTTCTTACTCTCCCTTCCCCATGAGGTCCCAGGGAGGTGGGTTACAACCGTTTAAAACGAAAATATTAAAATTGGTTAAAACATATGACAGTATATGAAGTTGGAGTAAAGAGGTACATTGAAGGTGCCAGAAGGAATCTCGCAGTTTAAGGGCTGCCACAAAGATTCCCCTCTTCTAGCCTCCCACCCCACCCAGGATTTCATAGGGTAGTGGAACACTGATCTGAACACCCAAGAGGATCTGTAGGGAAGGGGCTGCTTTTTCTGGTATCTGGCCTAAGTTATTCAGGGCTTTAAACACCAATGTGAGCATTGGGCTCAGAAGCAAACTGGCAAGCGCATTCAGCTCTTTTGAAGCTGGCGTTGTGCGAGTTCTTTTTTCTTTTTTTAAATAATTTTTATTAACTGGCCAATCACATCAAATCATATCACATAAATTCCGAATTACAAAGCCGAATTTTAAATTTTGTTGGGGGGACCCATACTTCAAGATCCGAAGGGGGATTCTGATCCTCTTCTTGCTGCTGCATTAATGTCCCAATCAGTCCAAATCAGTCCAAACAAAATTCATAGTTCTATCCCATCTTATCTTGCTGTTTCCACATCACATCTTGTTCATATATTTTCTCTTTTTTTCTTTATGATCTCTTCTGATAGTCTCCTTAAGCTGATAAACACCAATAGTAATAATAGTCCTGTGTGAATTTTCCGTTCTTCCAATCCTCAGATCGAGATAGTTTCCATATATCGTCTCCTTCATAGATAACATCTCTCGCGTTGTGCGAGTTCTAAATGGAAACCCAGCCACTCACTCTTCTGGCTGCTTCACTTTGGAGCAGCTGAAGTTTCTGAGCCATCAGAAACTGAGGGCAGCTCCATGTTTAATATTATACTACTGTATTGGGTTTCTCTGCAAACTTTTCCCCGTGGAAGAACAGATATGGATGTGCTTGTTTTTTTAACAACACAGGGCCAGATTTGAACTTATTTGCTCTGCACTTTTTAACAAATGCCTAGAAGCCATCAAAAAGCTCTTGAAGCAAGTTGGACTTACAGCAGATGATATCAATAAGGTAACAATACAATTAACTTGGTTTATTTTGAAGTCATTCTTTAAATTCTTGTTTTGACAAATATGTAGGAAATACATAAGAGTATATTCACAAAGAAGCAGATGCATTCGGATGGTTTGGACTATTGTTCAAGGCTTCACAAACCATGCTTTATTAAACTGGAAATGAAATCAGGGAGAAGTATTCCTCCCTAGTAGGGCTGGGCAATATATCAATATCTCGTCCAAAACCGGTTTCAAGTCTGTATTCTGATATCGGTTTCATAGTTTTTGCCCTGGCAATATATATCTTGAATCATGAAGTGTGTTTGGGCTGGATGGTATACCATCTGAAACCAGTTTCAAGTCCATATCATGGTAATGGTTTCAGAATTTTTGACCTGGCAATATATCTCAAATCATGAAGTGTGCGTGCGTGCAATGCAAAAATCACCATGCAGGAAAAAATTGTGAAGCCATCCAGTGCCTCTATAGTTCCACCCTTATTTCAGACATCGTGAAATATCAGTATATTGCTATGTTTAGCTGGTGATATATCTGGTTGAAACCCAGGTATCACCCAGCGCTACTCCCTAGCTGCTCCCCTCCTCTCAAGTGCTGCTTCACAGCTTAATTCCTGAAGCCACTGCTCTCCATTACATCTGAGTGGTTGGGCAGCGGGGGTGAGGGACTATAACTTAATGCCAATTAACAAGCCAGGATAATAAGTCTGAACATCTGTTTCCCCCCACTTTCTGTGTGTGTGTGTTTGCAAAGTTTGCATACACAAGTACCCTTTGAAAAGCCTAACCGGTCCATCTTTGCTGTTGTCCTATTAATGCTTTAATGTCCTCTAGGTAGTTCTCTGTGGCGGATCTTCTCGCATCCCAAAACTGCAGCAGTTGATCAAAGAACTTTTCCCTAGTGTTGAATTGCTGAACTCTATTCCTCCAGATGAGGTCATTCCCATTGGGGCTGCCATGGAAGCTGGGATCTTGCTAGGAAGAGAAAATACATTTTTAGATGATGAGATACTGCCTATTGAATGTTCTGCCAAAGATATCTTAGTCAAGGTAAGCAAACAAATTAAATGAATGAATGAATGTCTTTATATCTCTTGCTTAGAATTAGAAAGAGAGCTCCCTCCCTAATCTGTATTATCTATCTTCCACCACTGCTACCTTTGTGGGTTTAGGTTTTAATGTGAAAACTTTCCTGAAAGTAATTTGGGGTCACTTAGGTAGCAATTTAGGAAACAAGTGAGAGACTGAAACTCATTATTTCATATTGATGCACAGTTAATATATTTGCCATTCAGAACTCTTTGTTTTTAATTGAAGGACTAAGTATTTGAATAGCATTCCCTAAGATTCCAGAATTTACAGGTCATCTTAACACGCCAATATAAACAGTAAACTTTCATATTTTTAAATTTAATTAGGAGTCTATCAAATAAATCAAATTCATTTTAAAAAATTAATTTGGCCACCTATTTCACCTTCACATCTGATCCATAAATTATTTCAACACTCATAGGATTTGCTTCGTTCCGATGCCCGGCGGCGGGAGAAGGCGTGTCCCCCCCCCCCCCCGCCGGGCATCGGAGCTTTGTTCCGATGCCCGGCGGCGGGAGGAGACGTCCCCCCCGCCCGGCATTGGAGCTTCGTTCCGATGCCCGGCGGCGGGAGGAGGTCCGAGGACAGTGGGGAAGACGCGCTGCGCTTCCCCGCTGTCCCGGAGATTTCCCTATGGGCTGTCGTCTTGCGAAGCAAGCCCATAGGGAAATTCGTTTTGCGAAGCGCCTCCAAAACGGAAAACCCTTTCGTCTAGCGGGTTTTCCGTCTTGCGAGGCGTTCGTCTTGCGGGGTACCATTGTATTCTTCATTGAAAAACAAAAAGTACATAATTACATGTGCAGAGAGTAAGATGACAAAAAAGAAGAAAAAAGAAATAGTAGCTATGTAGAAAACAACAGAACAACAAAATACTATATACATTACAAACAAAGGATTTTTTTATTGTAGTTAACCAGACTTTAACTTAATACGGTATTTAGAAAAAATAATTCCAAATATTGTTAAATTTGGCCATGTTTGCACGCAGTTTGTTCAAGTGTAATGGGTTTGTCCATATCTTCAGGCGTGAAAATAAGCCACTTATTTATTTTTCCAGTTCATTAATACCTGTCTTTTTGCCATAATGAGGACACAGATAGTCCATTCATATTCTCCCTTTGTTAGATTCCATGTGTTTTGGGTATATAATTCAAAAGGATATTTTCCTCTGCAAATTTATGATTATTCCATACAGTCATGTTGATCGTCTCTATTACCTTCTGCCAAAAATTTATCAATATAGGACATTGTACAAACCTGTGTTTTAGAGAAGCATTATCTCCAGCAGCTCAATGTCTTAGTCCTTTCATAAACGAGCGCAATGGAGTCCTAAATAGTTGTTTTGCTGTATGAGACTGAATTTGAGGTCCAGAGGCATGCTTGTTATAAAACTTAACATAGTTTCCCATTGTTTGGTTGAGAATCTCCAGTTCTTATGCCATTCTTCCTATATAAGGAAATGGGTGTGTGTGTTGTTACATAAGAGTTAATCAGCTGTTTTAATATCTCTGGGGTCTCTGCAGCTGTAAAAGCGGCTGGTCCGTTAATGGCAGTTAGCATGTGCTTTATCTGAAGATATTACCCTTGAGCATTTAAAGGTAATTCATATTTGTCTCTTAGAATCATAGAATCATAGAGTTGGAAGAGACCACAAGGGCCATCGAGTCCAACCCCCTGCCAAGCAGGAAACACCATCAGAGCACTCCTGACATATGGTTGTCAAGCCTCTGCTTAAAGACCTCCAAAGCAGGAGACTCCACCACACTCCTTGGCAGCAAATTCCACTGTCGAACAGCTCTTACTTGTCAGGAAGTTCTTCCTAATGTTTAGGTGGAATCTTCTTTCTTGTAGCTAACATGGAATAGGCATAAAATTCATCCTTCTTGTCTATTGATTGCTCTAAGTTTAATATACCCAACTTCATCTCTCTTATTTCTTAGGCAATGGATCAGTCGGGGGCTGATAAATTTGTGGTGGTGTTCCCATCAGGAACCCCTTTGCCAGCTCGAAGGCAGCATACGCTACAAGCCCCAGGAAGCAACTCCTCTGTCTGTCTAGAATTATACGAGTCTCTGGAAAAGATCCCCATAAAAGAGGACAACAGATTTGCACAGGTGAAGAAATATCAATAGAAAATAACGCTTGTTTTTCCCCAGTGTTTACTCAAAAGCAGACTTCAGTGTCACAAATCTTAATTGTATGTTCATTAGGCATTTGAAGCTTTTGCCTCTTAAATTCCTTACCTTATAAAATGTTGTAAACACATCCACGGTATTTTTAGAGCACAAAAACCATTAAAAAAAACATTTAAAGCAGATAAAAACTATCAAGTAACTTGGTTATTCTGAATTAAAATTGTAAACAATAGGGGCTGCAAGTTGCTCACCTGTGTCGAAATACATGCTAATTTATTACTCCCTTTAGCCTTACAAATTGATTCACTCGTTTTTTCAGAGCATGCTTTGTCTGCCTTAGAAAACCATTTTTCTGAAATTACCTTGAAACTTTGTAGCTCAATATTTTATATTTTAGCTTTTGTATATGGCAATGTAGAGCAAATGGTTTAAATCAAAGTGCTTTTGATATAATCTCACTTGCATTTCTTTGGTTTTGACAGTTAAGATTGCTAAAATAGATAAGATGCAGATGACAAAGGATCTTAATGTTTTGTTTTAAGCAGATTGTCCTCCAGGATTTAGATATAAAGGAAGGTGGTCTGCATGATATCCTAACTGTTCTCACAATGAAAAGGTACTGAAAACCAAAATACTATAACTTTGGTTTAGCATATCAAGTACATGTGAAATGTCCATCTTTCAGAACTTGGGTTTTTCTGTTGCAGCTTTTTGGTAGTATCTACTTTTCAAGGTGGGACGCGGGTGGCGCTTTGGGTTAAACCACAGAGCCTAGGACTTGCCAATCAGAAGGTTGGCGGTTCGAATCCCTGCAACGGGGTGAGCTCCCGCTGCTCGGTCCCAGCTCCTGCCAACCTAGCAGTTCAAAAGCACGTCAAAGTGCAAGTAGATAAATAGGTACCACTCCAGCGGGAAGGTAAATGGCGTTTCCGTGCGCTGCTCTGGTTCGCCAGAAGCGGCTTAGTCATGTTACGCCGGCTCCCTTGGCCAATAAAGCGAGATGAGCGCCGCAACCCGAGAGTCGGTCACGACCGGACCTAATGGTCAGGGATCCCTTTACCTTTACCTTACTTTTCAAGGTACTGCAGAAATTCCACCTATCAGGAGTTGATGTATTAGGGGAGAACTGTGGATCAAATCAACTTCTGGAATATCGGGGATGCTTTTTCTTTCCCAGATCAGTGGGCAAGCGTTCTTTGAACTGTGGGGTGCTCTGGTTAACATTCCCTTCTGCTGCCCCTTTCCTTTTCAGTCAAGAGAGGGGTGGGGATGTTGCTGGATCACACCTCTCTTCTTTCCTGAGTGCTGGCCACGCTCCCCGTGGCTAATGAATGCTGGGAATCCAACAGCTGGAATGCCACAGGTTCCCCACAAATGAGAGCATGTTTTCTGGGTAATGGGACTCCCCACACCTGTCAGCTGAATCAAAGAATTCCACGGAGGAATGATGGGGACATCCAACGTGGGAGCTTAGTTTTTGAGACCTATTCAGGCCCTCTCAGGGTGCAATTAGTCTCCATATGTTCACACTATACAAATCTCTCTTTTCTTAGGGATGGATCACTGCACGTTTCCTGTACAGATCAAGATACCGGAAAATGTGAAGCCATTACTGTAGAAGTGGCATCGTAGTCTTAATTCAGAAGGTTCCATTTTTTTAATTGTTACCTCAAACCAGGTTTTAAGGGAGCGATGCCATGTGTACAATACAATAAATACAATACAATGAAAATATGGAGTCTGCATACATCTTTGGAAAATGGAAAAGTTGGGTCATTACAGTCTTAAGAGGAAGTTGGTAACAGTTGTGCATTCAGCAATGAGCTGCAGAAAATATTGCATAGGGGAGCTAGAGTTTTATACATGGCAACTGACAGATAAGGGGTGAGAGTAAACAAGAGTTCATAAAACCCAACATATACCTAAAGCGATGGAAATAACCAAGACGGGCTCCACTTCGTGTCCAAGAAGCACCCTTCACACCTGGATGGTTCCTCTGGGACTCCTCTGAATGCCAGAGGTTGTTTCAAGCCCAGCTAGTTTTGGCTAGTAAACATCTGAGCAATTATTTGGGAAGATAAGTGAGAAAGGAGGAAAGTTGCTGATTGTGTCAAACTCATGACCTGAACACTGGACTATTTTGGTTAAACGTTTTCTTGCCTCCCAATTGGGCTATAATTTTTATTTTCAAAATGGTACGGTAGTGTACTTTGTGAACACAGGTTGGCCCCAAAGCAGGAAAATGTATATGAAGGTGCTACTGGTTTTGGACTAATAGTTGAAGCAAAGAACAGATTAACAGACCTTAAGGAAAAGGGAGAACTTTAAATAATGGCAGCTTTGTTCTGCTGGTAAAAAAGACTAGGAAGAGTAAAAAACATTGTGTGGGTTATCGAAAGTTTTAGTATCTGTATTAAAGTGTTAGAATGATCACAGAAAAGAGAAACTAAAATCCAAGCAGACTTTAAAGCCATGGTTTCCAAAAGGATTGCCAAAGTCATATTATCAAATCTCACTTCTGTTGTAGAACCCTAAAATTCAGAGTGCAAATGGTTCAGTTAGATTTCCAGGTTCTCTCAGTGTGAATGAAGCAACTTCCTATAAAAACAGAATCATAGTTTGCATTTTCAGTATAAAAATTAGAAATTGCAAAAGCAAAAATTCAAGTGGCACATGGTCAACTGTCAAAATACATGATTTGAGGAATCCATTCATTCCTTCATGACAGAAAAAAGTTGATAGCTCTTTTTGCTTCCTGATCAGAGCAGACTTTCCCCTGCTGCCAGCTTCTTGTACAGGCTGCACAGCTGGTCTGGTTTAGGAACTTCTGTCTCTGGGGTAGAGGGGATTTCAAAGTCAGAAGAGCTCTGAGACTCTAGTTGGTCCTCAGGCTTGAGCAGCCCTGAACTCCCTTGTTTGCTCCTCTCCGGAGCTGATTCAGCCTGCGCACTTGGCATCAGAGTAGGTGCTGCTGCTGCTGCACTTGCCTCCTGAGCTCTGCCTTGGCATTCTGACTTAATACTGTTTGTAGAAGGTGCACTGTGAGCCAAAGCCTTGCAACTCTGCATGTCTGTTTGGTTTTCCCCAGCAGAGAAACAAGATGCGTAAAGCGTTGCTCGCTCTGCTCCTCTCTTTAAAGGGCTGGACTCTAAAGTCTTTCGCTCTTGTGGGGAAATGAGCACAGTATCCGCCTGACTGTCCCACCCTTGGCTACCTTGTTCAGATATGTGCGTTGACTGAGAAGAGTTTTGGGAGGAGATGTGGGTAGAATCACTAAAATCCTCATTATCGCTGAACAGGTTGGGAGACTGAGGCTCACTAGAATCTGTAGGAGCTGGAGCATAGTCCTCGTGTTCAGAGGCATCTGTGTCTTCCATGTGTCGCTTAAAGTAGGCATCCCACTTGGGCACTTCCAGGTCCTCGTTTCGTTTGCAAGTGGGCTCTGAACAGACCAATCCTGGATTCGGCAAGACAGTGGCAGACTCTGCACTGGGTGGCAGAAGTTCATCTAGAACCATGTCTTTCTCCAATTCTTCTTCCTCATCGTCATCCTCACCGTTGGATTCCTCACACTCTATGAAATCTACCTTCAAAGGGGCTGGCATGGAAGTTGCCCTATAACTTGTTTTGTCTCTGTCATCTTGATGGTTATCAAGAAGGGGCCTATTTTCAGATGCTGTCATTTCTGGGAGAAGTTTTGGAATCTTGTATCTTATAGGAATCAATTCTGTATCAAAGAGATCATCACTCCCACCATCTGTCAAGACAAAAAAACCAGGAACATGAGAAGGTAGTAAGATGACTTGAAGCCAATCTCCAAATGCCTTACCATCATAAGACACCTTTCCCTGGATTATAAAACTTCCAAGCATTTGGGGGGGGGGGGGGGCTTCTAAACCACAGCATGAAGGAACAGGTTGCCTAACTTCTCCCAGCTATTTTCTACATGCAGAGAGATTTACCATTGGTGTGCTTTTGTCTACAATTCCCTCATCGGAACGGGCACAGTCCAGGATTCTGTTGCATGCTTGAATCAGCAGAGCAGCCTATGAGGCCTATGTCTGGACTGTTGGACTCCAAGCTAACCAGGGTGACCACTCGCTGGGAGCCACTGTGATACTTGGGAGATAGGGTACAGGTGGAGAATGTCAGACTAGGACTTGGGAACCCTGAGCAAAATCCCTGCTTAAAGCTACGAAGTTCACTGGGTGACCTGAGGTTAGTCATGTTCACTTAGTCTAAGCTAAGTCCCACAGGGGTGTTGGAAATGTAAGCTGCAGGGTAGACAGCTTAGAAGGGTGAGATGCAAGTGAAATTAAAAAATGTAGTAAGTTCATTAGAGAGATGACATAATCATGCAATAAACATGATTTACTGCTTCAAAACCACAGGAGTCCTTTCCTTTGCCACCTCCATCTGACACGGAAGAGAGAGAAACTCGCCTTTCTCTTACCTGTGTCTGTTATTTCTGAGGGTTTGGTTCTCTTCAGTGCTCCAAGTGGTTTATATTTCAGCTCGTTATTTTTGTTGTATGATGTACATAATGGCTTTAAACTGAGAAGAAGCAATACAGAATTTTGTAGCTCTTTAGACTTCTGAAACATTCATTAGTTCCTCTTTAATTTTCAGCAAATTCAGATCACTTACTGCATACTACACTGAACTTTACAAAAATTCAGGTGTTCAATGAAAAAACAACAAACAACAACCCTGCTAAGATAACCAGAAGTACTTTGCCAGACTTATTATAAATTATGGAAGGGGGGGGGGAATGCCCAACCCAGGCCCAAGATAAATGAATTACTACTGTACAATACTTCCCTAAAAGTATGGTTGTGTCATAAGATAGATCTATATAAAACCGATTTAAACATATTTCTTTATCTATAGCCTAAGCTCCTCTCCCTGATGTCACTAGACGGCAGAAACAGGATGCTGCTTTCATAATGAAGATGGCTTTCACTTGCGAATATGGACAATGACAGCATGTTGTTTTACTATGCAGAGCAGAGATGGAAAATTACTACAAGGAATAAAGCTTTCTCAGTTGAGCAGTTTCAGTGGGCATAACAGATAAATAAGTCATACAAGGCAGTGTCATTCTTAACACTAGTTAGAAAACATCATTGCAGCAAAGAGCCAGAGAAAAAGACAGAAACTTACATTTCCATAAGTTTGTCTTCTGTCACACCTACTGGAATTACATTGGGATACACATTCACCGGGCGAATGTAGCTCAAGAAATCCTGAATCTACAAAATAGGATTGGAGGAGGAATTAATTTCTGCATTTAATCCTGGCTTGCAGTCCTTTTTTTGCTGTGATTTGACTTTGCTTTGAGAGGCTTTTTTTCTTTTTACAAAGAAATGAGGCTGAGAGCGAAAAACTCTCATAGCCGACATGGTAAATGACTCCAGTTCCAATTCTGCCCCCTGCACCACGCTGGCCCTGTGCCTCACCACGTCACCATCTCCAGTCAAAGCTCCATCAGCATTCTGATTTCCGCACAAGACTGCTGTGCTTGTAGAATGGCCCCAGCAGGCATGAGGACCCCTTTGCTCAGACATCTGTAGCTTTTTTTTCTGACATATGCATCCATTTAAGGTTGCCACTTTTTATCTCTCAAGTTCCACTTCAGTGGGGTGAAGCCAGTAGGTCATTAAGGGGCTTAAATGAAGCAGGAATCCTTGGATGACGGGCAGACTCCAAATGTGATGGACAACACACTCTGAATCAGCACCTGCTGTTGTGGACATTCCTACCAGGAGGCAGATGCTGCCGCCTTCTCATGCAGCAAGCGTCAGAAAACAATCAGCCATTCAGGGGGCATGTGACGTTTATTAATGCTTGGTTCCCTTTGCCTATTTCAGGTTGTGGAGCTTCAGGACTGGGTTGAAGATAGCAAGCTACCAAGTTTCTGGTTCAAGTCTCCTGTCAGCTATGAGAGGAAAGAGGGGCTTCCCTAGGCATGCTATATCCTCCTCAAGCTCAGTCCTTGCCTATAAAAGAGAGAAAATACCTGCTGACCTCAAAGGGATGTTATCAGGATTACCAAGATAACATATAGCGGCTTCAACGTGCTTCATAAAGATGAAGAATAATCATTATTGTACTTTTACTAACCCCCAAAATGCATCCTATAAAGGCTACAAAATCTAAATATAAAATCTTGTAAAGGCTGCTCTGTATATTGTAAAAGGGGTTCATTTTACAAAACAAATACTATACATACCTCACTGTAAGAAGAGTGGAAGGAAAAGCAAGCTCTGTATGAACTCTCCCCAGTCCTAAGCAGAAACCAGAAATTAAATTATCAATATGTGAACAGCATCAGCACCTTAATAAAAAGCAGATCACATATAAAAATCGATATCCTGCCTTCCTGGAAGAATATCATGGAAAGTGGGAGGCCAGCCAGGCCCCACCCACAGGCCAGAGAAGGGGCACCTTGTTCCTGCAAGCCTTTAAGGGCAGCGAAAACACTCGAGAAGGACTTTAAAACTAGTAGCTCGTGCCCAAGGCTGGTTCTTCCCCCACTTTCGTTTTGTGTCGTGTGTTTTAGATCATGTCGGAGGGCAGGGACCACCTTATTACTCATCACTGCAAGACCCTATAGGGACCTTTTTCAGTTGCAGAGTCATGCTGCACACCTACATAAAGATACCTGTATTTATCTATATTCTGCCATGTGTGCCAGGGCAGCTATTAACATAAAATCCAAGGAAACTATATACAATAATCAAAGTGGCAAAAACTGCAGCACCTAAATGTACCCATGTTCTCCCAAATAAAAGTGCCCTCGATTTTCACTTGAGCGTGGGCTGGGACTGCCTGATCTCCTCTGGAAGGGAGAAAGCCGTCTCTTGCATTCACAATTAGGTCATTTAGTGCTTTATTTACTGGCAGCAACACCTTGAATGGGGTCTGGCAGAGTAGCTGCTCCATGCTCTGGACTGTTTGAGAATTTAAAAAATAATAATAATTGAAAAGAGTACTTGCCTCACTATTACATTTGTTTTCCTTGTCCTCTCTCCAAACCACATTGTGGATGGCTTGACGCTAATTATGTGCAACCGCTTTCCATTCTGAGAAATCACACCACAAGGCAACCTGTTCCCTCGGAACATTTCATCATCCTGTCATAGAGACAGCATTAACTGTAGCACCCGGGCAGATCAAGCACATCCTTTTTTCAATACCTAATGTAACTTTGCAAATTCTTTTACCTACTACCTTCCTCTGCTTCCCTGTGAGAAATGGAAACAAACAAACAAACACACACACACACACACACACACACACACACAAAATTACTGGCTGCCTCCTGTGCACAGACTGCCCACCTAGTGGCGACAGAGCACCAGAGTTCTTACATTATTCTAATATTATAACATCTTCATTTATACCCCATTTTTCCCTGAGGAGACTGAAGGCAGCTTACAGATAAAAACAAATACTGCTAAAAACAGAAAATTCAAGCATTAAAATACAATTAAACCCTGAGAGAATTAAAAGTACATACATAAAACCTGTTTCAAACAGATGCAAAATCACCTAGATGCCTTTGTGCTCTGAGGATCAGAAGCTTCATACAGTACAGGGACCATGAAGAGAGCAGCCCAGCCAATGTGTCACCATATTGCCCAGCTCTATTGGGCAGCCATGTTTGTTCTTTCATGCATCTAAAACTGGGGTGGAGGGAGGTCTTTGCAATATGTTGAGGAGCATCGCACAATGAGGGGAGCTCAGCACTCCTCCCCCACCCCCAGCACTTAGTATCACATCTATGAAGAAATGTAGCTTCTCTCTATGCTCTTGGCACCGGACATGCTTGGAATACACTTGATGTGCTTTTGGGCTCAACTGGAGGTGCTGAGTAGCATCTCTAAGCCCTTAAGCAGCCTGGATCCTGCACATTGCAAGGTACTTTTCCACCAACACATGCCTCCCTGAAGTTTCCTCTGGGATCAGCTGGCGCTCAGGAGCAGCTGTTCAGAGGTGGCAACCATTCCTGGAATGCCCTCCCCTTGAAGGGACACAGCAAGCTGCCTTGCACCAAGTCAGACTACTGCTCCACCTCGCTCAGTGTTGCTGACTCTGACTGGAAGCAGCTCTCTGGTATTTTAGGCAGCAGACAGCTCTACCCAGATGTGCAGAGCTTGTGTGCTGTCCCTGAGCTACAGCCCTTCCACTCAGCCAACCCAGGACTGACCTTCAGAGTGGTGTTTTCAGGGGCGGAAGGGGGGGAACCAGTCTAATAGATTCCCTGATGGGTTTTTAAAAGTGATACTTCACTGTCATCTCATCTGTGCTTTAGTTTTATTTTGGTTTAGTGCATTTTATGGTGCTGTGAATAGTCGTTTTAGAAAAGCCATAGGAAAGTAAACCTTCCCCCCAAATAAGAATGTTAAAGCTGCTTTGGCCAGACATCTCCTGGTTTCTTCTTCAAAGCCAGACTCTTCTTTAACACGGAGCCCCCAGGGGCTCTAGCACTTAACGCCCAAGGGGGGGGGTGTCAGCTGCTGACAGATACGCACCCTTGGATGGCGACAGGCATGAATCTGAGTGTGCCGACTGGAGGTGATGTGGCAGAGGATTTCTGGCATGTTTTTAAACATTTCCAATTTGTTCACGTGCACCTAGGAAATTAAGTTTGCCATTATTAGTGCTGTTGTAGACTAACTGAGGAAAGAGACAGCAAGCTTCTCCTTCTCAAGGAATTTGCCTTGCGGTGGGGAGGAGGGATCATGGTTGTGCTCCATTCAGAACGACAATCTTACCTTAACTCCAAGCTCCTCGCTGAGATTTGTGAACAAATACTCATATCCATAAGCTGCTTTGCAGTTCAGCCACACCACATGATAAGGACTGAGGGTGATCCAGCTTTGCACTAACTCTAATATGCCTTTCATACATTCTTCCTGTTGAAGGAAAAAGACTGCAGGGCATTCGCATAGAGCAGATCTAAATGGATTTGCATTCTGTTGAGCCCACAACTGATCCCTGGCCCCTAAAACCAAGCACTTTGTGCAGGCAGAGTAGGGAGCCTCTTTTGGCCAAGGGCTGCCCTTCCACATGGGGGGGGGGGGCTTCAGGGTCCACATACCAGCAGTGGGAAGGGCCAGAGGTACACACAAGTCAAATGTTTCTCCCTCCCTCCTGCCCCTTCTCTCTGTCCTCCATCCAGCTGAGAAATAGGCATCAACACAGTTCAAGACAACATTTCAGTCAGGTCAAAGCACTCCAGGAGGACATGGGCACCTACCAACACTCAGCACCCCTAAGAAACTACAGTTCCCATTGAAACGTTGAGTGCTAAAAGTCCCAAGTGGAATTCTGGCCAAGCAAGCAAGCAAGCTGCATGTTGGGTTTTTTGTTTGTTTAAAAAACCTCTTCCTTCAAATTATACTTACCCTGCTGGGGATCTGATAATACTTGGGATCACAGAACGTAGTATCCAAATACACACTCTGGATGTCTTTCACTCTGTAAGAGAGAAATTCAATATTCAAGATTGTGCTTGGCACAGCGCTATCAGTCGCGTGTTATGCAGCAACATACTCATATTTCTGTTGGCATCCAAAAGGTGACATTTGCCTTCACAAATGAATGCACCTAGAAGAAACCAAGCAGCCTTCCTACCAAAGCAGTGCCCAAATCTGTATGGCACACTGTGGCCATGGAAGGCAATATGCAAGCACTAAGGCTCCGGGGTTTCCTTTCTGTCAGCTCCCAGGCCAAAGCTGTGACTGCTCTCTAAAGGTTTAAGAGGTTTGCATTCAGGGTCCGTGTGTTTTAGTGGTTTTCACGCGCAAAGCATACCATTTACAAGTTATTGTACCTGCAAAGGGTTAATAGAACAGGGTTCTGCCTGTCACGCACCTGACCCTCTAATCAAAGGGCAACGAAGCCAAACCAGAAAGGTCCACAATCCATTACCTGCTCCCCGAATGCAAAAGTTCCATTCTGGCCACTTCTCCCTTGGCAAGTCTGAAATCCCCAGTGTACAACACAGTGCCACTTTCACCTTGGAAGAGAAACCTGCACGAGAAAAGGCACTGCTGTCAGAACAATGGAATGGTGAAAGCCAGGAGAGTGGGCTATGGCACTGGTTTTCGGCTAAGAAACTTGGGCAACAGACGATTGCACATAGCGGGACGAAGAGGCATATAAACAGGAGCAATGCCCCAAGTATCTTATCACGCTTGTAACTGTATGCATTCGCTCTTGTGGCTCTCCACAGTTCTCACAAAAAACCAAACAAGGCCCTGTTCCCCCAAGCTGTAAGTGCAATTTCATTTCCCATCAGCATTGGCATTAACTGCAGCTAACACCAATTGGATTCTCTCTTAATTACAGAAACAGCCTCAAATCCTGGCTTCACTTTTTGGTTCAGAATAACCACTAGAAAAGGATGGCAAAAGAGAAATTTAAGTCCCTCTACCACTCCCCCTCTTCCATTCTGCAACCTGCTGCTGGTTCAACTAACATTGCCATTCGTTTATTTTGTTTTTATTGTATTTAAAATCTTATTTTGTACTGTGTTTGATTCTATCTTATGTCGAAAGACCAACTCATTAATAAATAGTAATAAATATGAATACAAACTGCAATTTTGCCTGGGCATGGTGTGTGAGACCAAGGCATCCCATTAAAAAGGCCCCAATGCCCATAACCAGGGACAGAAAGTGGGGGAAGTAAGTCTTTGGTAAACAAATCCAAAATAAACTAACTGCAGTTTAATTCTTATAGAACCACAACCCACTGTGACATATATTTTTCATATTGATTTCCATTAATTATCTGAAGGCAAGAAAAATGCATACATAACTGATCCTGGGCAATGGCCGGCTGGCAGAAGGGTTACAACTAAATCTTCTTTCTGGACAGAGACACCAAGGAAGGAAGGAAGACACACAGACATTGACTCGTATCATGTTAACTTTGTAATGAATAGTTTTTGCCTGGCTGCTGTGCAGAGTGAAGACAAGGAGGTGGGAAACAGAACCCTGTGCACGCAGGCCATCTGGGGATAGGACCCCGTGGCCTGGGGGTGTGGGAAGAGACCAGTCTCACAGGCTCTTGCCCTGCCCCTGACTTTCATTTATATCAAGGATGGGAATCTGGCCAGTGGATCCACTCCTTATCTCCGTACATCTCCCTCTCACCAGGTATAACAGGCGGGTGCGGAGACAGACAGGTTGCTGACCTGTCAGTTGCCTGATGTCACAACAACTCACTTTTGCCCTTGCTCTGTGAATTCAAATGGTGCCGGCAAGACGTGTCCAGCGCTTCCCTAGAACTGACAATCTGCTGATCATCAGCCCTGGGGAAGTCCTGAGAAGTGGCGGCTGGGAAGTGCTACGCAAGGAGCTGTGCAGGCACAGACCACCAGCTGATCAGCGGTGCCTGAAAAACACCTGCCAATAAGGTGCATGGGCTAGAGGTTGCCTGCTCTTAATCTACGTGGCATGGGTTCTTGTGTGATATGCTATTAGCATATACTTTTATTATAAAGATGCAGAAAAGAGGAGAAACCTGAAGACTTCAAAGCACAGTATAAAAGAGAGAGGAAATTAGGACAAACAAGGCAGGGGAAGAAAGTAAAATAGACAGCAGGCTTCTATTTTGTTGGCCAAAATTGGAATTTCAGAGCAAAGAGTAACTAGCACTCCTACCTACTTAGGTGAAATATTAAAATGTTAAACAGTCAACATAACTGACTACCTCACCAGATGCTTCATCAACCAGAGAAATCTGCGTTGGAGTTTCAACTTCAATGGAAACCTACAGCAGACAGACAAACAAATGTACAGAGGTGATGAGAACTGTTTTTACAGCATGTACAAAACAGATGTTTTTAATGGCATGGTAATAGCTAGGACCAGGAGACAAGCACATGTCTGTGGAAGGTAAGCCATTAACTTAGGACAAGGCTCCCCAACTTTCTGGAGCCTGGGGGCATGTCAAAATCTAAGAAACCTGTATGGAAGTCTAAGAAACTGATGTGGGCCCCACAGAATGCCTGAGGACATGCGCCTGAGGGACCTCAGATCTACGAAAAGCAACTGTTAATGGGTACTTCTTGCAAAACATGACCCAGTAAAGGAAGAAATATGACTCATTCAAAAAACCAACTTTTTTCACCAAGTTTCTTCCTTTTTGAGTCATGTTCCACAATTTCTTTGCAGCCTAATAATCCTCTGTTCTGCACCAACAGAAGCTCCACAAAAGTCTGGAACATACCATATATCAGACAGGAGCTTGAGATGAAATGCTAATGCCCGGCTTCGGCTGGGGAGGGTGGGATATAAATAAATTATTATTATTATTATTATTATTATTATTATTATTATTATTATTATTATCATCATCATGGAGTTCTCTCTGCATGAAGAGACCTGAGCCACCAACTCCTTCTGTGGCTCCGCCAGGGCAGAGAGAACCTGAGACCGAACAGTCTAAAGAAAGGAAGGAAGGCCCAGGATACACCTTTGTATTTCATTTTAAGACACAACAGGTGAACAAAGTAAAGCTTAGGGTGGTATTGAGTTTTACTCAGAGTAGACATACTAAAATTAAAGATGACGACTACAACACAGTTTAAATGGACTTCACCACCTAGGACAGGCATCCCCAAACTTGGCCCTCCAGATGTTTTGGGACTACAATTCCCATCATCCCTGACAACTGGTCCTGTTAGCTAGGGATGATGGGAGTTGTAGTCCCAAAACAGCTGGAGGGCCGAGTTTGGGGGTGCCTGTCCTTAGGATTATGGCAGCTTCATCTTTTGCTGACATTGCTAGCTATAACAGCTTTAAGATGCATTAATAGTGTCTGTTTACATCAACTACACATGAAAAGAGGTAACTTACAATGTGATTCTCCCAAAATTTATACCGTGGATTAGTTAGCAGCAACTCCTTTGTTACTGGTGAACAATACAAGCGAACTTTTAAGCTTTGAAGAAAAAAGAAATACATGTCTCACAAAAAAGCAAATGGTGGTTGTCCAATATCCAAAAAAAATCAAACAACAAAAAGTAGTTCCTATGCCTCCTTGCAAACTCCTTCAACAAGCAAGTCTGTGATATGGCAAAGGTGTCTGTGACTTAAGGAGGGAGAAGTAAGCAATGCCAGACACCATTTGCTGTATTATATGCCCTTTAGTCTGTTCCCCTGCCTACAGACAGAAGACACCCATCTGACATCACACACTTGCTGGCTAGACAACTTTGCCTCTACCCCAGGGGTAGGCAACCTAAGGTCATAGCTGTCAGTTTTTCCCTTTTCTTGTGAGGAATCCTATTCGGAAAAAGGGAAACGTACACAGCTATGCCTAAGGCCCAATTGTCTTCTCAATCCGGCCCATGGACAGTCCGGGAATCAACCTGTTTTTACATGAGTAGAATGTGTCCTTTTATTTAAAATGCATTTCTGTGTTATTTGTGGGGCCTGCCTGGTGTTTTTACATGAGTAGAATGTGTGCTTTTATTTAAAATGCATCTCTGGGTTATTTGTGGGGCATAGGAATTTGTTCATTATTTTTTTCCAAAATATAGTCCGGCCCACCACATGGTCTGAGGGACGGGGGACTGGCCCACGGCTGAAAAAGGTTGCTGACCACTGCTCTACCCAAACTACTCATCTTCCAAGATTTGAATCCCACATTCCAGCACCTTCCCTGCATTAGCTGAGTACGTTTAGGGGGTGAATAGAAAAGGTTGGCTACAATTCTCAGGGCATGTAAAAATATGCACTGCAGAAAGTGCAGTGTAAAACACACATAGATAAATGAATCCTAAAACTAAACTACACTTAAGAACTGGGCAGGAAAGGGGAAGGAGAAATCCTTAGAATCTGAGCTACACTTACCCACATGGGAGAAATGGAAGTGAAATTGTAGTTTTTACTAAGGACCCAGACAGAATGCTAAGAACTCAGGTAACAAGCAAAGCAAAAGGGTGTATATGCAGTAAATCAGAGAATCTACTATGGTCATTTTATAAATTACAGATAGAATCATAGAATCATAGAGTTGGAAGAGACCACAAGGGCCATCGAGTCCAACCCCCTGCCAAGCAGGAAACACCATCAGAGCACTCCTGACATATGGTTGTCAAGCCTCTGCTTAAAGACCTCCAAAGAAGGAGACTCCACCACACTCCTTGGCAGCAAATTCCACTGTCGAACAGCTTACTGTATTTAGAACAGATTACTGTATTTAGTTGCAGAATATGAGAAGCTAAACTTCCATGTTTAAAATAAAAACAAGTTTCTTCTCATCCTTAAGGAGATCAGCCTGAGAAGGTGCTGCTGCTTTCTTATCCCTTCACTCACCACAGGTCCCAGCCTATTCTCACACATGCCTTTCTCCCTTTTCATTACCTGCATGCCAGTCTTCTTTTTAGGGAAGGCGCTCTCAGGCCTTTCATGTGATCTAAATATTAACATATTAAAAGAGGAAGATTATTTTAGAACTCTGCCATGCTAAGAACAGTCTTGGGCCTCAGTACAGGCCAGAAGGACAGACACAAGCGTCAGCATGATCAGAGAAGCAGGGTTAAATCAGAATCTTCTAAAACAGTTGCTAAGGAAATAGCACAAATTGCTCAGGGGACAGGATCCTCTTCTGCCTGAAGAACTGCAGCCCAATTCAGAATCCCTCCTTCTCCTGAAGTGTGCAATGAATGCCATTACAGGGAACTCTCCACTTATGAGCATTTAACTTGTGCGGGTTCAGCTTTATGCACTTGGCAATTAAAAAAACAAAAATTAAAATGGGGGGAGTGCATGGGGGGGTAGAGTTTATCAATCCCACCTGTCATTAAACCCAAAATGTTTTGACTTTATGTGATTTTGGCTTTATGCGATATCCCTGGAATGTAACCCCAGCACTGGCAGGTATCAGGAGCTGGACAGACTTCTGTTACTGCTCAGGGACAAGGGCTCTGGGGTGTCGGCAGAGGCAGGCGCAGATCAGCAGGCAGAGCATGTCCAGGAAAGTTTCCCCAGCAGCTGGTTTCAACCAGGCGGGCAGCACCTTTTGAAACACAACGAAGGGGGCAGTTCTGAGAAGAAAGGATGGCACTCGGTGCATGCTCAAAGACACTCGTCTCTGTGAGTCTTCTTTTCCTGAGGCTAAGCCCCGGCAGTGGATAGTAATAAGAATGAAAACTAGTAAAACAAAAGCAAAGCGCTCTCTACTTGGGTGTTGGAAGGATGTTGGGGGGGGGGGGCAGCATAAGCCAAGGGCTGTGAGGTGTAGCGGTTGGAGTGCTGGGCGAGGCCCTGGGGAGAGCGGGGCTCGTCCCCCCTCGGCCCCCCGGCTGTGACTCTGGGCCAGTCGCTGCCTCTCAGCGGGGCCTCCCTCGCGGGGCTGGTGTGAGGGCAGCGGGAGGAGGAGGAGGAGGAGGAGGAGGAGGAAAGGGAAACGGCGAAGCAGCAGCAGCAGCAGGAGCGGACCTTTGTGGCAGTGGGACAGGAAATAGGCCCTGGCGCGGAGGTTCTCGCGGTCGAAGCGGTCGATGGAGAGCCGGGGATACTCGCGCATCCTCCCGCCGAAGCTGCTCATGGCGCCGCCGGACCCCAGGCGGCGGGGCTGCGGGGCGGCCGGAAAGGTCCGCCGAACTCCCTTCCGGCTCTTCCGCCGAGGCCACTTCCGCCAGGCTCCTTCCCGCGCCGGACCAGGCCCCGCCCACGCCGCGGCAGACGCCGGAGCTGAGGTAAACCCCCAAAGCGTGTGAAGGGTAAACTTTGCACTGATTGGCTGCTTACGGACAGCGCCCTCCCAGGTGCGCCTCCTGATTGGCCGCTTTCGTTCAGCGGCTCGAGACGCAGTCCCATTGGCCGAACTCCCGCCGAAGGTTGCTAAGCAACCTCACAACCGCTGAGTGGGGGAGGGGAAGCGGCGCGCGCGGAGACGCTCCCGTGAGGGGTGAGTCGGGGCTCCGCGGGGCGGGCGGGCGGGGCTTCGGCTGGAAGTGCGGGAGAGGCGGGGGGGGCCCCGGAGGGAATCACGGCGGGGCGGGAAAAGGGGACCTCCCCTGCCCCAGAAAGAAGCGTTGCTGATTGGGTGCCCAGTTAGCCCCGCCCACCTCCAGGTTCCTGGTCCCGCCCCCTAGGCGGAGCTCCGCCCCTTTCAGGGCTCAAATATCGCGATATCTCGACAGACAGCCCCGCCTCACGATTCCCTCAGGGGGGTTAACTTTATATAAAAAAAGAAGCGGAAAAGGTTGTTTCTTTTACGGCTGTTGGGGATTTGTTTACGCTTCTAAGCTTTAAATGGTCCCTGGGAGAAGGAAGGGCGGGGGCGAGCCTTTAATAAACAAAAACTCCTCACTCTTCCCCCCCCCAAGTTATGGCACTTGAGGCATTTCAATATATACTGTATTTTTCCGTCTATAAGATCCCCCCATGTATAAGACGAGCCGTGTTTTTTTAGCCCCAAAGTAATAAATATATATTTTAAACATTCCGTGTATCAGACGACCCCCAATTTTAAACTAAAAAAAATTGGGGGGGAAACATAGTCTTATACATGGAAAAATATGGGGGGGGGAGAGAGCAATTCACAAGTGTTAACGGAAAAATCCGAGGGCTCCCTTGGACAAAAACAAAGACACCAACCAGGATAACTTGGAGCAAAACAGCAGCCTGTAGGCTTGGCCTTGATTGAACTGTTGCAACAGGGTGCTCCCCTCACTTGCAGGAGAGAGGAAAGACCCAGAAAGATGGTGTGCAAGACCTTATAAAAACTTTTGAAATTCCCCTCCTCTAGGTCAAGCCCACCCCCAGAAACATCATGCATACATCACAGAAAGGAGGGGTTGAGGGAGGAGTTGTGGTGGTAACCTGAGTGTCCTGTCACCTGGCTGGTTCCCCCTTTCCCCCTCCCCACGAGTACTTTCCAGGTGACAGAGGGGAGTTGGCAGTTTCCTGCCCCCAGAGGGAAGAGCTGATTATTGTCCTTTGTTCCAGTCCATGCTGAATCCACTCCCATATGCAAGTTCTTTGTGATCTTGATGGTCTTCTGTCTAGGACCATCAGGGTTGGCATAGCAACTGGGCAGGGCTCCTGTGGATGTGCTGGTATGCTCAAGGGATTATGGCCGCCCTGTATCAAACCTTCCCCATTTTGTAGTCCTTCATGGAGTAAAATAAAAGTGGAACAGTGCAAATGTATGGTTGATTTTCTATGAATTTATAACAGAAGTGTAGCGTATGTAGTGTGTGAGTGTGTGTGAAGTTTGTACAAACTGAATGATTGGGTGGGGTGTTTCCTGCTACACAAGTAAATAAAGGATGTCTATTCCCAAGTGATTCCAAAAGCACATATTAGACCCTTCCTGGTTTTTAATTCAGTTAAAAATTGGATTTCTTTGTATTCAAAGTTTCATTAAGTCACTCAAGAGGTACTTGCAGGCAGCAGTAGGTGAAAGTGCTCTACACACTTGGCACCTTTTTTTTGTTTTTGCAGGAGCTATTATGGAAAACCCAGTAGCCTTCATGGATGGTAAGGATGTACCATGTTCAGCTTTCTCCTCTGAAGAAGCACCTGTGTCAGATGTGCCTGGGACATCGTTCAGGAGAGAATCAGATAGCCTTGAAGACTCGTAAGTGGTGATAATACAGAGTCTTCATGTTAACATGCTAGTCAAGTTTGGTTTCATTCTTCACTGACAGATAATATAGGCCCACATATGAACAGAACTAAGAGAAAGTTAATCCTTCACAACTTGCAGAGTTGGGACAAATAGTGGCACTAAAAGTTTGTGTTGTTTGGAATGCAGTATTTTTGTTGCCAAAGTCCATTTTATTGTAAGGCCTTTATAATGTATAACAGAGAATAAAAGAAAAACATTCATCTAAAATCATACAACATAACCTGTAGCAGTTTACAAAAAAAAATGTACAACATTATATTTAAAAATGGAGTGCATTCATGTAGCTGGAACGGAGCATCTTGGCTGCCAGCACAAATTTGGTTACCTAGTTTGTAATATATAGATGTTTATCTGCTTGGAGTTCAACTGTTGCTTCCTGTGCAGATCGACCTGGAAGCCAATTAAGAATATAAATTTTCCTCTGGGCCTTGTATACAGGGGGAAAATCAGCAGATAGTGTGTGATGTCCTCTACCTGATGACATCTATATATACATTTGCAATCCATATGGAGAATTCCCTGATATCTCCCCTCTAAATATGCTGAGGGCATCTGTTGGAATCTTAGTTCTGCAAAGGCCCTGCGAAGTTGTGGAAAAGGTTAGTCTCAAGGAAACGGGGCCATGAGTGATTGGTCTTAATTTGGGGGTACCAAGTAGAGTAATGGATGGATACTCTGTCTTGGTTGGCATCCTGATCAATAATCCAATTTCTAAGGTCACGTGGGCTAAGGGCTAATTAGTTCTCCATTTGAAGATTATAAGCCCTAAGCTTATATTGGCACTTTTCTGTCCAGCCCCCTGTCCTTGGTTGCTCTCACCAGCAGAGCTTAGTAAGAGTACGATACTCAAAGGCATTTAGCATGCACCAGTATCTCAGGTAGGCTAGATCCATTCTGGCTGCTAGCAAGGGGAGGCACAACTCAGCTCTAAGGTGGGCTGCTGGTGTCCTGCAGGGAAACCCTAAAATCTGCCTCATAAATTTATTTCGTAGGACCTCTATTTCAGATTTAATACCAGTTCCCCATATCTCAGCTCCATAGCTCATTTGGGCTATGATTTGAGAGACAAAAATTTTAATAGCTAGGTTGATTAGCTGCCTGCCCTTTGAATGGAATAACCTATATAGCTGCCCAGTAAAATGACCAGATATTAGCTTAATTGCTTCTGTTTGATGACTTCTGTTGCCAGTCAGAGTCTGTATGATGCTGCGAAATAAGGCGAGTGGAGGTCCAGAGAAGGGACTCTGTGTGCTAGGATGACTCTCTGCCAGCAGAAGGAGGTGCACCAACGTTGGCCCTTGTCTGCTTGGGTACAGAAGAAAACATAAGGGGAAGGGGAATTGTACCCTATGGACACATGTCCTGAGAGCCCAATTCTCCTTTCCAAAGATCCTTTTTTAAAGCAAATAGAAATTCCCACTTCACTTCTAAAGAGATCTCAATGGAAGAGAGAAATTGCACCCTGTGAAATTATACTACAAAGATGTCAGCTATTGTTTGCTGCCAGAAAGATCCTAGAGGAGAGGAAATTGGGATCCAAAGACACAGTCCATGACATCATATTTCAGCAACAAATACAAATGCAGGATTGTGGAGAGGCAGAATATACCCTGTAAATGTCATGTGTCCCCACTCATTTGTCCTGCATTTTACATATAGCTTCATGTAGTTGAAAGATTCTTGTACTTAACACAGTTTAGAATGGGATATTGTTTACTTGTGTTTTAACAAACTATAATTAGTTGACAGTGCTCATGTCTTTTTATATTCACATTCAGTTGAAATTCACTTCTAACTCTCAAGCATTCTCCATACAATTGAAACTTTAAAAATTACTTTCAGCAAATTAACTGGTGATGTCTCTGGAGCCACAGCCGGTATTGACACCAAACCTAAATCCATACATCGTGCCAAGATATGGTCAGGTGAAGTTGAGAATCTCTACAGATTTCAGCAAGCTGGATATAGGGATGAAATTGAATATAAACAAGTGAAGCATGTAGACATGGTAAGACTTCATAATTATGCAAGCATTTTGTACTTTAGTGGCAAACATTCTGTCTTTTTAAAATATTGCATATAAATGTTTTCTATGACCATAATTCATTTTTTTATATTTATGTTCTCTGCCTGAACTGATTTGTCCCTGTGTACACCCTCAGAAAATGAAGAACAAGAAGAACAAGAAAGCTTTTAGGCTGTGTTAGGGAACCAGTAACCTTTCACTTGGAGTCTACTTCAAATGTCTTGTCCCATAGGAACCAATTTGGGAAGCTTCACTGGCTTATAAGCAGGGACGCGGGTGGCGCTGTGGGTAAAACCTCAGCGCTTAGGACTTGCCAATCGTATGGTCGGCGGTTCGAATCCCCGCGGCGGGGTGCGCTCCCGTCATTCGGTCCCAGCTCCTGCCCACCTAGCAGTTCGAAAGCACCCTTAAGTGCAAGTAGATAAATAGGGACGGCTTACTAGCAGGAAGGTAAACGGCGTTTCCGTGTGCTACACTAGTGCAGGCTCGCCAGAGCAGCTTCGTCACGCTGGCCACGTGACCCGGAAGTGTCTTCAGACAGCGCTGGCCCCCGGCCTCTTAAACAAGATGGCCGCGCAACCCCAGAGTCGGTCACGACTGGCCCGTACGGGCAGGGGTACCTTTACCTTTACTGGCTTATAAAAGCTATTGGTGTTTTTGTGAATCAGTAGCGGTTACTCAAATTACACCTCCATCTCAAGACATATTTGCAGGTCTAGCAATCAGTGTACATTACCTTGATCCAAAGGGATCAAGAGTTCATTGTCCATGTATACCAACCATGATTTCTTCCCATTCACAAAATTCATATCAGAAATGAGGTGGAGTAACAGCAATCCTATGCTTACTCAGAAATAAGTGTGATTGAGTTCAATATTCAATACTCAGTTCTCAATTCAATATTCAATACTCCGATTCAGAGCAGACCCACTGCCATCAGTGGACATGACTTGTCCACTGATTTCAGCAGGTCTGCTCTAAGTATGGTGCATGGGGTATTGGGGAGGGGTAGTACCTCTGATGGGGGACATGTCATGCTCCTTCTGGGGTAGTTTGTCCACCTTTGGTCCCCACTCCGCCCTCAACTCTTACCTGTGGCTCCTAGAAGCTGTCAGGATGTGACAGTGGCCACACCCTGGGAAACGGCTTCAACTGACTGGCTAAACCAGGAGGAAGCTGGTGGGTCTCCAACCCGCCTGATACCTTTGGCAGAAGAAAAGGCTAAGAAGTACACCCTGCAGATGGTTGGATGGTACCCTGTATGCCTCCTTCCATCAACTCCTGCAGCCAAACTGGTGCCAAACGTCTTGCTTTGCTTTCCTCTGTACCCCATAAGAGAGGCTGAGAGGAGGGTCTTGTTGTCTGGGCAGCCCAGGACCTCCAGACACACGGCCCAGGCTTGTGCTTCAGGGAAGTCATTTCAGTGCTGCTGGCACAACAGTTTGACTTCACCCCCAGACGTGCACTCCATTGTCTCTTGAGACAGATGGATACCAAGAACTCGTGAGTAGGACTCAGTTGGATCCTACCCCAGGTGCAGGAATTCTGACTGTCATGATTTTGTGTGCATGTGGTGGTGGAACACACGAACCTGTTTCCCTGACTTTTTACTATTTGGTGGGGCCACTGGGTGTTGTATGCAGGTCTCCACTTCGCCACCCAGATTGCTTTTTGAGTCTCTCAGGGTGCAGAAGAAATGTATGATACATGAAATCATTGGCTGGGATTCAAGGAATTGCATAAATAATTTCACATGCTCAAGAACACTTTGTACCAGCATTTTGTGAGCGTCAGCTCCTCTCCTTACAAATAGCATGCCATTATTGAATCTGAAGGGACGTTCTGAAGCATTTGGAGGGTTTGATATATAAACTGGAAAGCCAAATATCCCACCAAGCATGCCCAGCTCCTTGGGAGTGCTTAAAGTAGCTGTTTGGATCCTGGCCATGAGTACAGCTCAGAAGTGGCTCTTCATACCATTCAGCCATGAGAAATGGATTGTCTCTGCCTTTTAAACAACTGAATGGCTGATACTTAGTTTCACAGTGTGCGGAGGTTCTGGTATCCTTGACTAATCAACAGGAATCACACACTTAACAGGGGGAGGAGGAGAATTCTGGTATTACAGCTGCATTTCATGTACGCTCCAGCTACATATCATACATCTGGCATTTGCCTGCTAAAGGATTGCCTGCGCACCTTCCTGCCTGAGGAGCTGTTATGGTCATGCCCACTCCAGCAACAATGAAACTAGCTTGGACTGTAAAGAGGCAGTTATTAGGGTGCTCTGGTGCTGTTCACCCTACTCAGTAAGGTTGAGCAGTGAAAATGTTTCCTCCCCAGGGGGACATGATGCCCCAAACAGGCTATGCTCGCACCCTCCAGCATTTCATTTTGAAGAATTACAGTGGTACCTCGCAAGACAAATGCCGCGCAAGACGAAAGAGTTTTCCGTTTTTTGAGTCGTTCCGCAAGACAAATTTCCCTATGGGCTTGCTTCGCAAGATGAAACGTCTTGCGAGTTCTTGCGAGTTTGTTTCCTTTTTCTTAAAGCCGCTAAGCCGTTAATAGTCGCTAAGCCACTAATAGCCGTGCTTTGCAAGACGAAAAAACCGCAAGACGAAGAGACTCACGGAACGGATTAATTTCGTCTTGCGTGGCACCACTGTAATCCCTGATAAGATTGTGTTTTTTTTCCAGGTGAGCATTTCAGAGTCCTTTGTAGTCACCCAATGCTGACAATAATGAGATTGAATGGAGCTGGACCTTTTGGCCTTCCAGCTTCTGACCCTTCAAACCCCCTAGGTTTTTTGAGAACCATCATGGAACTCATGTGGCTTTCTGTGTTTTGGATTTCATAAAAGCTGTCACCCTAGGAGAATCATATGTGCCAGAGAACACAGAGTTTCTCCCATTTTGTTTAAAGCAGATTTTGTTAGAGCAGATTTTAGCTCATTTATTCAAAGAGGAACTGGGCACCCTGAATTTACCATTGAAAACATTTGAAAGTATCCTTTACTAATTGAGATGAATGACCTGCAACTGGATGATGGTCACAAGACTGGATAAAACAGTAAAATTTTGTGGAATTGAAGATTTGTTTTTGTTCACTTTGGTTTTCTGTATCACTTTATGCTTTCTGAGAATCCATGACATATTTAAGGTCTCACACAGGGAGGGAAACATGTCTGGTAGCTTCATTTTGTGGAGGAAACACAAGTACAGAGATTGTTATAGAGGTACAGAATTGGGAAGCATCAACTTAAGATATATAGATTGTAATCTGTGATGAATAGTTTATCAAATATACAAAATGTATTAATGAAACACAACCAGGACCTGCACCCAGCCAATTTGCCCATCATGCTGCACCATGGTTTGGTGTTCTCTCCGTAAGCCAAGCTTCTGACTCTTACGCTCCCCAACTCCTCTCTTCCTCCTGCACAAATAAGAAGGATTTCAGTATTTACTGTTAGTTTTCACAAGCTGTTACTTGTCATTACATATGAACTGGGGACCACAGCTTAATTAATCAGTTAATTATACTGACCCCCAGGGCCCCAGCCCTTCATTGACTGGTCCCATATTACCTAAAGTATTACCATTTACATGGATGTATAGGGTGTTGGGGGAGGGGTTGTGCTCCTTCTGGCGCCGTTTGTCCCTGCGACATTGGCCACACCCCAGGAAGCAGCTTTGAGTGGCCCCAGATGGAGCATGATGTGTTCCCCACCTGAGCAAATGCTCCTCTCTTAACTCTGCATGCACTGCACTTATATGTCGTTGCTGATGGATACCTTTTTGCATTGTGCCGGCTGTTTGAAAGACATGTGCATCCCACCCTCTTGTCCTTCTGCACACAGGTGGAAAGGTGGCCTGAAACTGGATTCGTGAAGAAGCTTCAGAGAAGGGACAATACGTTCTACTATTACAACAAAGAAAGAGAATGTGAAGACAAAGAAGTTCATAAAGTTAAAGTTTATGCTTACTGATTTTTGTTACACCCCAGTGTTGTTGTTTTTCTAAAAGTAAAGTGCATTGAAATAATAATTTTGTTGCTGTGAATAATCTGGAAAGCATTAAACAAGTTGTTTTAAAAGTAGCTTAATCATTTTTTAATTATCTCTCCGGTCTTTCTGCAAAAAAAGAAAAAGATCATCATTATTTTATTGAAACAATATAAAAAGACAGGTGAGAAATTGTAAAAGTGGGGTGAGATTCCAGTTGGCTTTTGGGACTCTGCAATCCTATGAGCCCCATTGATGGACTGTTGACTTGTTCAGGGTTCACACTGAGGCCTCACAGATGTGTCTGGTTGTGGCTTTGCTCCCTGCCTTTAGTTAAACTCTGAAAGCTGGACCACATCAGCATCCCCCCCCCCCCAACTAGGCTGCAGACACTGGCATGGCAGGAGGAAAGATGCCTGCAGCTCTGCAACCAGTGCAATACCCTGGTTGCTAACTAAATTTTCACAGGGGCTGCCCTTTTCAACTGAGCAAGGCCTGGAGGGCCAGCACTATGGACTTAGTCCCACACATGCCAATGCCACAGTCACTCACTCACTCGCTCGCTCACTCCCCTTTCTCTCTGCCTTGGGCTGGTTTGCTACGTGGTCTAAGCAGCTGACAGGGAGGGCTTTGCCAAGTCCACTCTTGCTATTTTTATATTGTGGCAGAGAGGTTCGGAGAGCAAAGTACAAAATAGTGTGAGAGTGAGGATAGGGGTCCTTTACATCAGGGTCTAAGATGGGCACCTTCTGAGCGGAGTTCTCCAGGTACCTACCTTTCCCTAATATATGGAACTTTGCTTTTGTTCTCCTCACTCCACTCACTGCAGTAAAGAAAGGGGTGACCTATTTTTCAGAGAGAATGGAACAGGGGCGTCAATGTTGTCAACATGGAAACTGCCACAGCAAAACAGCTTTAATGTCAGGCTGCAAGATAAAATGTTACTGAAGAATGCCTGCATGTGTCAGCACTTGCAGGGGTCTCTGGGGCAACACTAGTTGTGCCGGAAAACAAAAGAAGTTTAGTTAAACCTAATTGGTTAACAAGTTACGAGAAAGGACTGTCCTCCATTTTTATGGTAGCTGAAAGTAAGTTTTCAGCTGCATTGTTGGCTCCTATAAAGGAGTCCTGGGTTTCTACTTTGAGCTCCAGCTGTATAGTACTGAATTGTTTGGCATATCAAATGATGCCTGCTGAATACAATGATGATGATGAGTCTTGGAATAAATAAAATATAAAACTTGGTTACATTGATATATAATGTAGCTTTATGGATTATGGCCTCAGTGTTCCTGCAGAATTGGAAGGAACACTCTGTCTCTGTGGAGTCTCTCTACCATTCGGATATTAGCACTTCAGGGACGGCATGGAAAAAAGACAGGGAAGAGAAGAAGAGTTTCTCAGGGAAGTTCCATAGGCAAAGCACATGCACTACATGCAGAAGGTGCCAGGTGTAGACAGCTCCAGCTAAATGAAACTCAGGCACCTGGGCTCAGAGTGACCCCTGCTCAGGACCTAGAGAGCCACTGTGAGTCAGAATGGTCAGGACTAAGCTAGACACAGCCGTGGCAGAGCCATAGGTTCTGCATGTGCAATCTAATTGCCTTATGTGCTGTTGAATCCTGAAGGTGAGACTGGTCAGTCCTGGACACCACAGTAAAAATATCATTAAGACATTAACAGAACATCCGGTCTATACCATGACTTCTGTCTTGCTTCAATTTTGTGTTGTGTCCTTTTGATAGAAGACGTATATCCTAGCCGCAATAAAACTTGCTGAATACAAATCACCTGGGGAGGCATCAGTCTGGCAGGATGTTGATTCAATTGATCATAACTGATAGATGTTTAGACTGTTCATGCAAGGATGGCTTGAGCCTCTGTAGAACCAAAGGTCTCCGTCTGAGAGCCTGACCCCAAACTTGATTGTACCCATAGGCGCCGACTCCATGGGGCTTGAGGGGGCTCGAGCCCCCTCAAAAAAAATTTGGGGGGGGCTCAGCCCCCCCCAATAATCTCGGGCGGGCGCCCTTCCAGCAGAGCGCCGCCGCCGTCCCCCGCCTCCTCCCCACCTGCTCCTTCGCCAGCCAGCCAGCCGCGCGCCCTAATCGGAGAGCCCCGGCCGGAAATCCCGCGAGAACAGGGGAATCCCGACTGGCCACACCTCCCAGCCAGCCAATCGGCTGGCTGGGGGGCGTGGCTTGCCCTATTTAGGGCCGGAGCCACTTTATTTGCATATTCATGAGCTTATTTATTATTCATGAGTTTTCCCGGGGGCCCCCCCCCAATATTTTTTCTAAGTCCGCGTCCCTGATTGTACCCCAGCTGGTGGGAGCCCCGGCCTTCCGCTGGTGGCTGGTAGCCATGACCAGGTCACGGCCTGATCTCAAGTGGGCTGCAAGAGCAGCAATCCTGCCATACAATTATATGGTGAAAATAAAAAGAAATGGGTCTCCAAATGTATGTTTGTGTGAAAGGTGGCTCAGGGCCTGAAAACTGGATTTTCATTTCAGCCATGGACTCAGTTTCTCAGCCATAGTTGCTAATGTGCAATATGAAAATAATCTGAGTTTAGTTTAAAGCAGAGCTGGGCAGATGAAAAAGAGTGGGTGTAGTAATCGCACGGGCTATCCACCCCCCAACCAGTCTTCCAGACAGTGGCAGGACCTGGCAGGGAGAGGGATAGTTACGCAAGTCACAAACCAAACAGTAAGCTGCCACCACCTCCTTTCCTGGGACAACCCTCAAATGGGGTCCAAGGAGGAGAACACCCAGACCTGTGTCACTGTACCGTGATGCAGACAGAAATCCAACAGGTAGATGTACCAAGTGGTCAGGCACCGGTTTAGCTTCTCCGGAAAAAGTCCTTTTCCAAATTTATTGAAAAAGCTACTCAGAGAGTAAAAGCTTGCACATTTCTTAAAAGGTTACAAACAAGAAAATAAAAATGTTGCACAGTATCACTAACTAAAACATACTCAGAAAGTATCAGTAGTTCAAAGCATAGCAAGAAGTCACAAAGTCCATTCTTCTGGTCAAACGCCCTCAGGCGAACCCCACGGCAAGATAGTCTGCCATTTGCATCTGAATTACCCAAGCCTTTATCCTTGAGAAACCCCATGTGGAATACAGGTTTAGGAACCAATCATTTATTTGGGTTAATTACCAAATTGCCAATGGCTGTATGATAAGGCAATAACTCCTGATTGTCAAAAGACCCACACAGCTGAACTTTGTTTATTCTCAGAGACCTTGAGATCAAAAGAGCCCTCTTTCCATTCTCAGACTATTCTGGCATATCCCAGGCTCCTGATAGCCTTTTCACACCCAGGCCACATTCAGGCCCCAGGGCTGCCAGGATCTGTAAATCAGATAATGTTAAGTTGTGGGCAAACATATCAGACGACACAGCGATTATTCCAAAGCAGCTCTTTATTTGTAAGCTGGAACAGAACTGACTGAGGAGCTCAGTGAGCCTGCTTATATAGAGCTCCAGAACAATGTAACTGTTGCCATTTTCTAAAACTATCCAATCACTGAACGTCACTTTCGATCCTTCGTTTGCATAACTATCTACAGTATCCCCCTGCTGGCCCAGGGTGAGAACTTCAGTACATAACAGATAACATCGCATCCTGCTTAGAGTCAGGAGGCAATTTGATTTACACTTCTAAAGACAGGGAGTTTTACAGTTAAAGAGACCAGATGCCCATTCCCCAGAATTCCACAGTTTCAACTCTCCCACAAAGCCTCACTCTTGTGTGAACCAAAGTTTCAACATACTGTACTAAGATTTCCCAACTTCACTACAGTGGGAGATTTTCAAAAATTGATTAGCAGCAACAAAATTTCTCTCCACCCTGTTAACTAAAATGAATGTGCAGTGTGGGGCAAGGGAAGCTGAAGTGGATCTGTGTGAAAGGACTTGAGACAAATTATGGGCTGGACATTTTCTCAGAGGCTTCATGTTTCCTTAATTCTAAGGGTACCAAAGTGTTCCGATGTCCTGATACTAAGCCAAACAAACCTGAAATCATAAATGTTATTAAAAAATAAGGCTCAATCATGGCAATTGTTCCATATGCGCTAAAAGTATTGCTTGCTCATCTATAGAATTTACTACACAAAACAATCAGATAAATGAGGACACTTTTATTGGGTGGTTTGAGACCACATTGTTAGGTAAATATTGATGGAATAGGAAAAATAATTATGACTAGAAACAATTTTATTGAAAAGAAATATTTTGCAATAATCAAATTAGAATTACCCTGGGATCCTTTGGGGAAGAGTACTGGATCAAGCAGACTTGGGCTTCTGTCCAAAGTGCTAAATCCCCTGGCATCCTTCACATAGGGATGAGGAAACATGTTTGTTCCTTGTTTCGTCCCCAATCAGAATCTGCTCAGGGTTTTGCATTCTGGCCAACTAAACTAAAGTTGCCAGCTTGCCCAGAGCGCTGCTTTTCAAACTCTGGAAATCCTCCCCCCAAACCACATACGTATCTCCCCTTGCAAGGGAGCCTTTGTGGAGTTTTCTTGAGTGCACTCTCAATACATACATGCTGATTGTGCCAGTGTGAATTGAGTATATGCATTCCAGAAATGGTCATGCATTGCACACTGATTTCTCTTCTGAGGAGCTCGCAAGCATTTGCCATGGAACCCTTGCAAGTTGCAGATGATTTTGAGGTGAGCCCTCAATTCATGTTACCCTGCAGCAACTGAGAACATGCCTCAGAAATATACCCACAACCCATTAGAACTCTAGATTGCAGCAAAGGATGTCTCTCTTTCATGTAAGCTTGCCTGCCATTATGGTCTGTCTTACTGAGGAACCCATTATGTCTTCCTACAGACCTTGGGGCTTCCGTGAAGCACAGCTTGAAAGGAGTTGCCCTTGAATGTAGTCTACAATGTGCAGCATTTCTGTGGCAGATGCCCATGGGTTCCTCAGCAGACAAACTGATGTGGAACATGCTGTGAAGATAGAAACCACCAACTTGCAATATAAAAGACGCCTTTTATGTAACCCAATCAAAGGTGGTATGGGGCTCCAGCTAAGTGCTTGACGGATGAGCATATAGATCCCTGGGCACAGACCCCAGCCTAGTCTCTTTCTCTCCATATGGTGGCTGCAGGGTCAGGTTTGGGCATGGAAATCTCAGGTTCAAATAGGGTGCTTCCAGACTGCCGTTATTTCCAGGTGGGATTCAATCAGGTTTTGGCAAATTTAGGTTAATTGGGAGCTCTTGTGCAATGAACCCATTTTTCCAAAAAAGTCTGTGATTAAAAAAAAAAGATGAGAAAATGCACTGAAAACTGGGAGATGAGACTTGCTCATCTAACTTCTGCACAAACAAACCAGGATGAATGTTCATTAATGTTATTTAATCTTTCTGCAAACAAATGAGGATGAATGCTCAATAAACAGGTTGGAAGCATCCCCAGGTATAAGAAGCTCCCTGCAGGATTGTAACCAAATCACAATCTTTTACTCCAAGCTATCTCGTAGTGTTTTCTTAAAAAAAAGGAGAGAGACTATAATGTTACTCTGAATTCTTTGCATTGAAGGTTAGATGCAAAGGTGTCAGTAACTGGAGAGTCCAGTACTTTGTCTCAGTTTGAACTACTGGGCTTACTGCCACTGCCAAAGGGGCATCACTGACCTGGAGTATCCTTTTGGCCTTTAGCCCACTTAAGAAGCAGATAAAAAGAAAAAAGAGCCATGGTGGGATTTTATGACAATCAGTGGCGTAGCGGGGGGGCCGGCCGCACCGGGCGCAACAGCTGGGGGTTAGGGTTAGGGGGCGCAAATCCACGGGTTAGGGGGCGCAAATTACTTGCCTTGCCCCGGGTGCTGACAACCCACGCTACGCCACTGATGACAATCAGCTACAATTACCCCAGTGACGTTTGGAAGGGTTTGAGAAGAAGGCATGTTTATATTTCAAAACTGGTTTAACTGTCCTGGTTTCTCGCTATGGAATCCTGGGAACTGTAGTTCTGTGTTAGGCTTCAGGCTTGTCTAACAGAAGCAACAACCCCTTCGGAGACCTCACAAAAGAATGAGATCTGCAGATCAGCCCCAGACGGGTGAGCTTTCAAACAAGTCTGATAGACACTGCTAGTGAGGTAATCCGTGCCTCGGTTGATCATTAGTAAAGTTTAGGTAACACAGTAGTTGTGCGGGTTTGCCAATATAATGGAGTTGAGGATGTGCCCATCAGACCACATGGCTCAGTAGAAATACAGCAAGGCATAAAATAAATACATTGTGATGGGTAGGTTGGAAGATTTCCTCTTCCAGAGTATTATATCCTGTTCAAACTGATTTTATGCATCATAAGACTGATCCCAAGAACCTTTGAGCAGAACCAACAGAGAGTGCTTACTTTGTGAATTATAGTTTTCAGTGGTTAATATAATATTTGGGGCTTATATTTTTTGCCTATGAATATTGCTTATCATGTGACAGCATATTGCCAACATGTAAACAAACACATCCATTCATTCATTAGGAATGCTTGCCCAATTTACGTCCTTGGGGCTCAGCAGATACCACAAAGAACTGGCCCACTTCTGATTCAGAATTATCACATGAGATGATGAAAAGTTTGCTGAAGTGTTTGCTGAAGTCACAGACCAATGCCGTTTTCACCCACCTTCCCTTTCAATGGATATATTTGGTACGTTCAACCCAAGCTGTTACTCTTTCATTTACTGACCTGTATGTAGCTAAGATAGAAATATAATGCATTTTGCACTTATTAATGCACTGGTGTGCGAAACTCCTAGGAAATTCCATCACTGCACTGCACTGAGAGTTATTTCAGGAGCCGAATGCTCTGAATCATGTTTATTCATCATTGACAGAGCACTTTGAGATCCTCATAGTGTCTGCCTTGAAAAGGTCATGGCATGCTAATTTCCCTGGCTTTCAGTGCCAGCAATAAAAGCACATTTTTGGCTATCAATCCTCATCATCACCATTATCATAAGCCATCCTATTGTTGCTCTTTGTTGGTAGGTGACAAATGAAAAAAACAACAACCACAAAGAGAAATGAAGAGCAAAGTCTCAGGTCCCCTGAAATAATTGAGAAAAGGAAAATATGCTAAGGAATTGCACTGGCAATCAAAAAGCATCAGGACATTTTAAAGAAAGAAAGGAGACAGCCTGCATGGGCTAACTTAGGTCTCATTCCTATTCCTGTGCTGGAAAGCCAGTGGTCCATGGCATGTGCAATATATTTTCAACGGAAGAGGGCATGATCAAGATCTCTTAAGCAGGGATGGGGAATCTGTGACCCTCCAGATATTGTAGGACTACAGCACTCATCATCCTGACTACCAGCCGTGCTGACTGGGACTGCTATATGAGATATGTTGCTGTCCGAATCCACCATTCTTTGCAAGAATCCCAGGAATCTAAAGCTGCTAGTCAACTGATCAGTGATGCATTAGGTAACATAAGGACTACCTTGTGTTCACCTCTGAGCAATATTCTTTTTTGCATAAGGCACTGTAGAACAATAAAAAATACAGGTCCAGATGGAACAAGGAGCCAGTGTAAAGAGCCACAAAGAGGTGTAAGAGGACAAGTGGGAACACTGAGCTGCGTTGCAGAAGAACAAAAACTGAAGGCTGAGAGGGAGAAATAGGGATGCAATACTACATTCTTAGCTCTCAAGTCAGTGCTTTCCCCCACTAAATTAGTGGGTGGACCATTCCGACTTCTGGGCTTGCCCTCCATGGGGCCAGTCCCATGACATCATCAGTTGTTGTGGGGCCTTCATAATTCTGGTATGCATGTGTGCTCCCGCAACTTGGGGCGGGGCCCCACAGCCTTTTATCTTTGTCGGGGTAGCGGCTGGTCCTCATCGCCCAGCAACTCACCTCCCTGTTTCGCCTGAAGGTGAGCACTCTTCCTGCAAGTACTCAGGTCTCTCCTTCTCTCACACCTCAGTCTCTGCAGCTCGGGAGACGTCGGTAGGTTACTAGACCCAGGGGCCGCCTCAGCCTCCCCTGACCAAACTGGTAGTGGAGCAGCTGTAAGCGATAGCCCAGCTGAAGGCTACGAGGTCATCCCCACATCTGGAGCCAGGGCAGGTTCAGGCCCCTGACTCGGCTCAGCTGGTGCTTGTTGCTTGGGAACCTGTGCAGGATCAGGCCCCAGACTAGGTTCAGCTGCCACCTGAGGCAAAGGAGTCTCCTCTGGTTCCGAGTCCGAGTCCCAGGCCATTACAGCATGCTGCTTCCATTGGTGCCATGGGCATCTTTATCATGATTCATGTTTGCATTGTGCATGTATGTGCACAGTCATGAGGTCTGGGATTGTGTGCTAGTAGCCACCAAGAAACAGCAGGAACAGGTACAAACTCAGTGGGGAGGACAATGATTAATGTGAGGATCATTTGGTCCTTCAAAGAGGTCTGCCGGATTTTGCCCTCAGGCCTCAAGAGATGTCACCACAAGATCAGAGCACTGGATTTCCTGGTTCCATTATGACTATGTACTCATATCCGTGCAACAGGAATTCTCTAATGTTTAGTGAATACAGATCTGCATGTGCTGATAGACTACCCTTGGAAAATATTGCAAATGCCCCCCAAACTCAAATATGTTGATAATCATCTAAACTCTGTTGTATTGCCTGCAATAATGGGTATTTTTAATTTTGCATATATAATTCATGTATAAAATACAAAGTACTTCTGAAGCACAAATCATGATCTAGTAACTTGATAACTTTCTGCCTTTTCAGAACATACAAACGATTCCTTGTGGGCCAAGCAACTGGGCTACTCCCCAACTCCTCCAGATTAAGAGCACTTGGGGCACGATGAGTCTGGAGAGATCCTCACAGAGATTTGAATCACGTGCTGGTTAAACACAGAAAACACCGCAATGTTTCATCTTTGGGTGTGCCAGGAACCTTTCACCAGTTTGATTTCACTTCCAGTCAAGGTGCACTGTTCTTTGCCCAGCAGTTTCATGACTGGATGGTCAATATGAAATTAAGGGGTTCGTCAGACTTCAGAAACACCACTTGAGTGAACAATGCTCTCAGCATGCGAAGGTGATGATGCTTGAGAGGTTAAGGAAGTGGATACCAACACGAGAAATTTCTCACAAATTGTACTTTGGAATTACTCAAGGTCAGGTACCATTCAGGCTTGCTCAGCTTCCAATAACTTTTTCAAGATGGGCTCTTTGATGTGCCAAGGCACCCACTAGAAGTGGCATCAGCTTTCCAAGCCAATAAGGTTGCTACTATTTGCAAAATCTAAACCACTCAGCAGTTATAGGTGGTCAAGTCTCCTGTTGTCTCCTCTTCCCTCCCTCCCTCTTTTCCTTTTAAAAAATTATGGTTAAATCACAAAGCTACCAGGGGTCCAGTTTACTCCTGTTGCAATGATTTGGTAAGTGAAAATATCAAGCGCTCAAGCTAGCTGAGGTCAATTATATATCCCTAACAATTTATTAAAATAGAGTAGAAGAAGAGGAGTTTGGATTTGATATCCTGCTTTATCACTACCCGAAGGAGTCTCAAAGCGGCTCACAATCTCCTTTCCCTTCCTCCCCCACAACAAACACTCTGTGAGGTGAGTGGGGCTGAGAGACTTCAGAGAAGTGTGACTGGCCCAAGGTCACCCAGCAGCTGCATGTGGAGGAGCGGGGAAGCGAACCCGGTTCCCCCAGATTACGAGTCCTGGAATGAGTGCTGAAATGTAGCATTTTGCTTGTATCATGAGTTCCATTTTGTTGTGGTTATACCACTTCAAAGGTACTGCAGTATATTCGCCTCCCCATTTTTGTCATTTAAAAAAAAATGTATATCTGTGTCTAGAAAACAAACAAACAAATAATAAAAAAGTAAATTATACCTTTGATGCGAGAGTTAACATTTTCATTTTGCAAACTTGCAACACTGGTTCTCTATATGTGTGATGCTCTTTTGAAAGGGGGTACATGCTCAAAAAACAATGCAATGCTGAGCATATCAGGTATTGAATCTCACTCTGGAAAAAGCTGAGCAAATGTCAACATTTTTTCACTCAGGCTTTCCCTAGCCCTTAAGGGCAGACCCTATTTTACGTGTTGGAATCCTTCCTCTTTTTCTTTACACTTTTATACTACTACATCATTGCTTTTATGTTGTTTTATATTGTACACCGTTAACAGATTTCTAAAAAAGTGTTTTATAAATGCTTAAAATGTTTATTAATTTACAAAGGTATTTGTATACCACTTTCTTACAATATCAGGGATAAAACTGTTAGCACATCTGCAAAGCTAAGCTGAGTTTGGTATGGTTTCGAACTGGATGGGAGCACCGTGTGCTGAGGTTCCTGCACTGCATTAAAAAAGTTTACTTTTAGATCATTTTTCTTTCTGAGTAAACCCAGGTGCATATATTGTGTCTGTAGAGCCCATTTTCTCCAAACGAGATGCAGTTTGTATGCATGTGGATGGCTGTACAACAGTCAGGCAAACAAACGGGATGAGTCTCCCAGGATGAAAAACCCTCCTTCTCGTTTCCTTTGAAAACTCTGCCCAGCCAACGCGAAGGCGCTGCCCAGCTGGCACCTCGCTCCCCGCCAGCCGTTTCGCCCCGCGGAGGAAATCGGGAGCCTGGGAGGCGGGCGGCTCTCCTTCTCCTCTCTCTCCGTCTCCGCGCTGCGGCGGACGGGGCTCCCGGAGGCGCGCCAGCTCCTCCCCCCGCGGAAAACCCCCGTCCCCATTCGCAGCCAGGGGCGGGTCTGGCCCGCGTCGCCATTGGCGGAGCCCGGCCCGTGAGCTCACAGAGGAAGGCCGGGCTCGCATGCAGGGCGGCTGCTGCTGCTCCTGCCGCTGCTGCTGGTTTGCGACACTCGGCGAGAGGAGGATTATCCGGCCGAGGGGGGAGCGGGAACTGGCCGCCGCCGCCGCCGCTCTTTCCCCCAAGGGGCTTCTTCTCCCGGGAGCCTCGCGCCAGGTAGGGGCGGCCGGGGAGGCGGCGTTCCTTTGCGGAACGTTGTGTTGCCGTTTGCTGGGCGGGGGGGGGGGTGTCGCACGTGGTTCTCCCCCCTGGGAAGCCGAGAGGGAGCTGCAAATGTCTTCTTCGCTGGGCTCTCCCAAGCGCTGCAAGGCGCTCTTCCTTCCCCCGAAGAGTCCTGGCCGGCGCGGGGGGCGGAGGGTTGCCGAGTGCCGGCTGCAACTCAGGCCGCCGCTGCCGCAGATCCCCGGGCAGAGAAGGGCTGTCCAGTCCTGGTCTGGCGGCGGCGGCGGCTGCTTTCCCGGGGGAGGGCAGAGGGACCTTCGCCTTCCTAGTGGATCGAAAGTGCTCGAGGGACAGCGAAAGTTTGTGGCGCTTTGGTTTAAAATGGAACAGGTCCTTTGAGAATCTGGGCCGCCGCCGCCGGAATCCGGCTGTGAGAAAACCTGGTTTAAAACAGGGGAGGAGACGTAAGGCAGGATGTGTAGGAGCAGCCGGTCGCCTCTTGGTCGGTTGGCGTGGTGGCTCCCGCATCTCATCGCCAGTGGATCCCTCTGGCTGGGTTCTTCGGTCGAACCAGGTGCAGTTTTTTGTTCTCAGTCCCGGGGTTTCTGTTCACGAGGTTAAACTGCCCCTACAGCTCTCCTGTCATTGTGCATATTTCCTCAAATATGTATATGTAAAATTATTTGCATGCCATCTTTTCACAGTTCAAACCGTGCTCCAGGTGGCTTATGGCACCCCCAAAAATGTATAATTGCAACGTAACTAAAGCAGCCATAAATAAATTAAATGCTAAAAAAATACACAACCAAACTGAGCTGTATAAATTGCAGGGTCTAAAATAAATATTCAAAATATTTAAACAGCAACGGCCTCCACCAACCAACAAAACCTTCTAAACAACCCCCCAGTGGAAGAGTCTGCTCAGCAGTCTCTGCTTCTGCAGCTGGAGTCAATCTGCCCCCCCCCAGGACAGGTGCTAGGCCTCCCTCCCAGTTCTGGCCACAGCCCCTGCACAACTCCTGGGCTTGCCTCCAAGGAAGCCTGCCAGGGGCGGGAAGCAGGAGCGTGTCTGTTTGCGGACTGCAGCAGCGCTCTCTTGCCTGGGGTCTGAGGGCTCCCTTTCCCATTCCGTAGGCAGAGGCGCTTCACCTGGAAAGGTGGCTCTTGCCTGTGACACCTGGCAAAGAAGAATTTGTATCTGCTGCGCTTGCAGTGCGATGAGGTGACAGGATGCTGAGACAGTAGGATGGACTTGAGGGAGGTTGCTGCTGCATGTGGGAATGAAAGGCAAATGCTCCCAGCCGGAAGGAAGGTTCTGCAGCCTTGCCTTCTGCATGGGATGCTCTGGTTTTCTGTTTGCAGGGAGAGTTCGACACAAGGCAGCATTCGGAGCCGTAACCCCCCTCTCTTTCTGCAGCCTGAAGTGGTAACAACAGCCCATTCTACTGCCTCTGAGTTAGGCCATTGGTCACGCTCAGTATTGTCTACTCTGGCTGGCAGCCCCTTGGCCAGGGTTCCAGTCTCTCCCAGTCCTACCTGGAGATGTTAGAGATTGAACCCGGAACCTTTGGGATGCAGAGCAGCAGCTGCTGTGCCTCTGAGTTGCATCCTCCCTGCACCTCTTCTGTGTGCATAAAACAGGCCAAAGAGGGGGCTTGAAGGGGGGGCCGAGAATGAGAAGAGTCACCTGTGCAATATAATCCTGAAATGGAGCAGCCCCTTGCTAGTTCTGACCAGGAGCAGAACCAAAACTTTGGAACCGTGGGTCGTGTTGTTGGGTGGGTCGTGTATGCCATGTTCCTACTGAGTCTTCTTTCTCTTCTTCTTCTTCCCAGCTCTTGATCATGAGGAAGGGAGTCGTGGTTTGGAGGAGAGGAGGCTGGGTTCCCTGGCTTTGAACGCCCAAGTTGTACGCAGCCTGCGGAGCAACAAGAGAAATGCGTTTTCCATAAATAAACTCTTCCCTCCGCCTGATGCTGCGGCTGCTTTTTGCCGCGGGCTCCAGGCCTCTGAGACAAGGAGTGGGTCTGTTCTAAGAGGATCTGCCGATGTGGGAGTGAGCGATCACAGCCAAGCTTGAGAAGAGTTGGGGGAACAATGGAGGACTTTACCACCCGGACATATGGGACCAGAGGGCTGGACAACAGACCTCTCTTTGGAGAGACTTCGCCAAGGGTAAAACGAAATCCTTCGTGTCCCTTCTCTCCTCCAGGAAGGGGGCTTGTTTGCGGGGCTGGCCCAGGGCAGTGGGGGGCTGCTAGAGGGCTGCGCTGGTGCTCCCTGAGCTCCAGCGCAGTGTTGCAAGCGATGCTGGCTGCAGCTGGGCTCAAGCCTGGCTGTGCGCAAGCCCAAAAGCTTCAGCTGGTTGCCGCTTTGAAAAAGATCCTGGGATGTATCTCTGCTGGTTCGTTGGCACCTCTGAACAGAGGACTGCCTGAGCAGCTGTGTAAGTGTTGGGGAGTTTCATTGGAAGTATGGGTGATGGCGGGCATTCGTTGCTCTCTCTCTCCCCACCCCCACCCCTTGTGGCTGGCAACTCAGATCCTTGGTGGGGTGTTGTGTCATGGACACATTATGGTTGTGCAATGTGTACAAGCCTTGCACCATCACATGCCCATATCATGCAGTATGGAACAACCTTGCTTCCTCATGGGCTTTTCTGATACTGAGCACACAGTCAAACGGCTGCAGCGCAAAAGTGTTTCCTATGACAAACCTACCTTGGAATTCTCTTGTCTTGGGTTAGATTATTTCAAGGCCTTTTCTCCTGTAGCAAATTGAACCTTGTAACGTTGCCCTCTGACTTGCATTAGTCAATGCAGTGCTTCCATATGAATGCCTGTGCTCGTCTTATATTGACCATACCATGCAAGAATTCTTATTTTTGAAATTGTTTATGGAATGCTGTATCATTGATTGCACAGTGCTTCTTAACTCGCTCTTCCCATCAAGACCTCTTTTATTCTTTTGTAAGAGTTCAGCTGCATAGACCAGTGGCGGGCATCTGTTGGGGCTGTTGGATCATTTTCTAGGCTCTTATTTGGTTCCTTGGCCTGAGTGGTCTCTGGGGGTGCGGAAGCAGGAGGGTCGCAGCAGACTTGGCATGGCTCTGCACCTCTTGCACGTTCTGCAGCCCACAAAAAATGTAAGCTTAGTATGCTGCATGTAGACCCTGATGTGCACTGCTCTCAGTAACCGCCGATGGCGCTGGTTTACGTGGCACTCTTCCAACAGTGTGCGCATACATTTCACAAAATTGCCACACTGCCTTTAACACTTTAACCCAAGGTGGCTTATGGGAAATAGTGTCTGTGCTGGGTATATTGTCAGTGTTAGCAATTTTGAGGTGTTCCTATCATCCTTGGTGATGTTGCAGGAGACATTTATTGTTGGCATTTGTCTGGGGTGAAGTCAAACGCTGGGTTGGCAGTACCAAAGTGCAAGCGTGTGTCTGGAGGTCCTGGGCTGCCCAGATGACAAGACTCCCCTCTCGGCCTCACTGATGGGGTCGAAAGGAAAGCCGAGCATGACAGTGGGACCAGCTTGGCTGCCAGAAGGAGGCATACAAGGCACCATCGTGGGGACTCTGCTCTGGATTTGTGTAGGGTCTTTTCGTCTCCCAAAGATATCTCGCAAGGTAGCAGAGGGTTAGTATCAGAAGTTTTCCTATTCCTAGATGGGCTGCCTTCCCACCTGCCCCTCGCTTCCCTCTACAGCACATGCAGAAACCAACTCCTTGACTGTTGGACCCACTCTTGGTCTCGTCTGCTCCATCCGCCAGAGCCTGTCTTTGTATGCAGGGGAAGCCCTTAACACCCCGGGGGTTTGAGACCCATCAACCACTCTCACCTTCTAGGAGCCACAGGTGAGAGCTGAGTGCAGGGTCGGGACCCAGAAGGAGCCCAACATGTGTCCCACCAGAGGTACCACGTCCTGTCCCCTAACACCCCATAAGCCCCAGGAGGCTCTGCAGTGCGTGATTTCAGAGGCACATCTTGGCTGATGTCACATGAAGCCAGAATTGTGTCCCCAGCATGCATTGCAGCTCTGCAAAGCATGCTGTGTAATGCTTCTCAGCAAACCTGCCACTTGGGGCCTGGACACCCCCTCCCTCCTTTTTTGGCTGTGGTTAGAGATGCTTTCTAGGAAACCTCTGAGACCATGCTGCTTTTGTGCTTCATTTCTTTCTGGCCGTGAAACGCGATGGTGAGCTTTGCTCCTTGCCTTCTCTCCCCCTCCCACACTTGGCCTTGGCTGGCAGCGTGAAGATGAGGTCTCTGCCCCTTTATTGTGTTCACTAAAAATGGTTTAAAATTGTGTTCACTAAAAATTGGGCACTACTTTTTTAACGTGTTTATAAATGTCATTTATAATATCACAAAGCAATAGGATTTCAGATAGTAATGACAACATAATTTTAAAAATCGCTGAAGAGCAGTCAAGCACAAGTACAAAAGGAAAAGAAAGGAAAGCTAAGTAATTCATAGGAGAAAGGAAGAGAGCAATGGTTGCTCCTTGAGAAATGTTGATTTTGTTAACCAAACAATGTTCCTCTACAGTGGTACCTTGGTTTAAGAACAGCTTAGTTTATGAACAACTTGGAAATAGAACGCTGCAAACCCGAAAGTAGGTGTTCCGGTTTGTGAACTTTGCCTTGGAAGCTGAACATGTTTCGCTTCCTGTTGAGTGTAGATGTGATATTTGAAGCTTTTGTTTTTGCCATTTTTTGCGTTTTTGTTTGTGTGGCTTGTTTTGACTGACTTGTTCTTTGTTTTGTGGGACTGACTTGTGACTGTGGCTTGTGACTTCGTTTGTGACGGTGTGGAACCCAGTTCAGCTGCTGATTGATTGATTGTGTGACTGCAGAAATGGATAAAAGCCCCCCATCCAAACAATGATTATCATCAGTGCACGTAAGAATTTTTTAAAATAAATTTTTATCCTCTACAATATTGTCTTATTTATTTTATAGTACAGTATTATTGCTTTCATTTTATGGATCAATGGTCTCCTTAGATAGTAAAATTCAGTTAAATTGCTGTTTTAGGGGTTTTTCAAAGTCTGGAATGGATTAATCTATTTTGCATTACTTTCTATGGGAAAGCACGCCTTGGTTTTAGAATGCTTTGGTTTTGGAAGAGACTTCTGGAACTGATTAAGTTTGGGAACCAAGGTACCACTGTATTTAAAAAAGTTGGTTTGAAATGCTGCACATTTGGGGAGTTTTGCAGTAGAGAGAGATGCAAGTGCTGCTTCCCGCAGACATTCCTTCTGGTCAGACTGGCTCTGTCTGAAGCCATGCAAAAGACCTCTGGTGAGGTAGTAGCTGAAGCAGGGGGGGGGGATGCCATTTTATCCTTTGGCTTCTGTGCTGACTGCTGAATAACTGCTACTTCCAGTTGACTTTGCTTGTAGGCAGCCGTCAGTAATATTTTTGTGAGCCTCTTCAGAACTCCTGACTGTGTTTCTGAAAACTTTGAGCCCTGCCTTGCTTCAGGATTGATAGCTGCATGGGGGACGATGGCTGCTGTGCTTGCAGAAGTGCCCAGCATCTCCTGTTGGGACTAGTGGTGTCCCCTGCCCAGGACCCTGGAGGGCCACTGCCAGTCGGAGGAGACACAACTAAGCTTTGGCAGCCCAGTGGACGGACTCCTAGGATAAAGGAAGAGCCAGCCCAGAGCAAGGAGCTTGCTTGAATTGCTTAGTATTAATTTGTGAGTGTGAGACTGCGGATGCAATCTTAGACTTGTCTCTGGGAGCTAGCCCATGGTTTTTCATGGATGCCTACTCCCAAGTAGGCATGTTTGGGATTGCAGCCTAACTTTGCAGGATAAAGTCGGCCATCAGCAGATCCTCCCGGAGCTAGCGGTAGGGGCCTGCACATGTTTACTTGGGAGTAAATGCTGCTGTATTTGGGGGGGGGGTGCTGTCCAAGGGGAGAGGATTCTTCCCTGTTGGCTGATTGTTTGTCTGCAATGTGGTCTTTACTATACAAGCCTTTCTCTTCTGGAGAGAATTGCATTAGTAGCTACCATTCCTTGGTCTGAGCATGGAAATGATAAATATGCATAAGTAGGTTGGGAAAATGCAGCTCAGCTGATCTTGCAATGTCGGCCTCGACTTGCTGACCTCATGGCAGGCATTCCCCTCCTGCATTCCTGATTTACAAGAACATTCCTTCCTTCCTTCCTTCCTTCCTTCCTTCCTTCCTTCCTTCCTTCCTTCCTTCCTTCCTTCCTTGTGACTTGCCAGCTCATCATGTGAAAAGTGATTCTGCCTTCTTCCTTTAATAACACTTCCAGCCAGCCTTGCAAATAAGCCTAGAAAAGTTACTAGTCCTCAAGTTTTTTGTGATTAGCCTGAGACTTGATGCTGGCCAGGAAGGAGGGGAAGTGCCAGCCAATCAGCCTTTTGTTTATTCATCTGTTATTAAGTAAATAAGAGTCAGTGTTAGGAATTAAACAACTGGCGCAGGTCCAGTTGCAACCATGTGGTGATCTCTGAGTGCCAGGTTGGCAGCTGACATCTCCAGTTTTAAGCAGGCAAGCAAAGAGCTTCCTCACTGCCTTTGTCTCCCACCTTTTTCTGCAAGGAGTGCCTGGTTCATGTCACTCCTCAGTTAATCCCTGCATTGACTCTGTGAGGGAGGTGAAGAGGCTGTGCCTGGCTCCAAGGTCACCCAGTGAACTTCATGACTGAGGGGATTTGAACCCCAATCTGACACACTAACCACTACACCCCACTGGCTTCCTAGGTACTTCTGCTATGAGATAAATTAAGTAGGTAAATAAATATGGGGAAAGCAAAATGCCACTTAGAGAAGGAGCTGAAATATTTTCCTTGAGACTTGAATTTGTTTTATTCTGGATTATTTTATTTGAGGTTTTAATGTGTTGTAAACCACTTTAGAGGTTTTTTTCTTTAAAATATAAAGTGGTATAGAAATGAAATGAAAAGTAATTCTAGTAAAAAATCGCATTGCGAAAAAAGGCGCCTAGACATTCTGTTGTGGTGACTGAAATCATTTGGTGATTAGCTTATTTAGCTGAGTTTCTAACACTGCTTGCAGTATTTATGTACCAAGAAGAACAGTTTTCTGGGCTCTTAGCAGGCTGGTTTTTAAAAAGTATTCTACCAAGCGGAATGATCTTTTGTTGCTTTCTGCTTCCGCCACCCTCATCCTGCTATTGTTTCTGTGATGGCTGGGAAGATCCTTCCTTTCCTCTTTGGTGAGCGAGAAGCTGGTGGATCTGCTCTTCTGCTCATTTGCCTGCCTGGGATTCCTGGTCGCCTGGGGTGACTAGTCAAGCTGATAAACACAAGGCAGCTTTGAGTCGCAGTTCACCTCTTTCATCCTGCTCTGATCCTTCCTCCATGGTGCTCGGTGCACAAGGGCTCTCTGAGAAATGAACCGAGGACAAAGGGCCCACCTACAGAGGTTGGGGGGTCCCTCCGATTTGCTGCCTCCTCCTGGCTGCCTCTCTACTGTATTGGAAGCCTTTTGATCTTTCAATCACTTCTGGCACAGAAGCTCTGGAGAACAACACACCGTCCAAGGTTCCTGTCCCTTTTCTGGATGTGTCTTGTTCCCGGGGTCAGCCCAGGTTAAGCAGCCACCTCGGCTGGTGGATGCCCCCAAGTCCGTCCGTCCGTCCCCCCATGGACACCCTGCACTGTCACCTCCCCTGGTGCCAATTTCCGGCAAGATCTTGCTGAAATCTTGTGAGATCCTGCGAGATTTTGGTGAGGTGCCGGTGCCATTTTCTGGCAGTGGGCACAGCAGTTGCTGTTTCACCCTGAGTGGCCAAAGGGGTCTTGCTGCCCCTGCTCATTGGACTTGGGGCACAGACCCAGCCTTGTGCAGAAACACTGGAGAGCTGGTCAACCTTATTCTTGTGCCACACATGCGTCAGCTTAGTTGAATCCTGCCGCCAGGTTGGTACTTGCTGGGTCTTGTTCAAGAAGACAAAGAAGCTGCGGGGGGGGGGGGAGTGGATGGATCTGAGGGGAGCAAGTGACCTGTGGGCCTGTGTTGAGGCATTTGTCCGACCAGTTGAGCAGATGGGTCCGGAGGGGTGAAGTTTGTTGGCTTTCCCCTGTCCTCCCAGGCTGTGTGGATGTGCCTGATGCTCTGTGTGGAATTTTGCCCCTTAAAGTGCCAGCGGCTGTACGGGGTCCCTGGTCTCCATGTTGCGACTATGGTGGGTGTGGAGCTGCTTTTGGGTGAACGCTGTGAGCGATCCACTTTCCAGCTCTGGAGCTGCAGAGGGGTGTGGCGATTATGCAAGTGTGCCCATGTGCAAGCCGGATACACGGGCAGTGCCCCCTCCAAGCTCTCTAAATACAGTGGTGCCTCGCAAGATGAAATTAATTCGTTCCGCGGTTTTTTTCGTCTAGCGAATTTTTCGTCTTGCGAAGCACGAAATCCCATAGGAATGCATTGAAATCCAATTAATGCGTTCCTATGGTCAAAAAAAGTCCAAACAAAGCCAAATTTGGTACAACAAGACTTTATTAAGTGCTCTTTAAAGTCACACATACTGTAAAGAGCATTTCAAAAATTGAAGGAACAATAAATTAAGTTTCTAAACATGACAGGAAAAACATTTAAAAATCAACAAAGTGTACATTACATTTTCTAAGACTCTGGGGGACCACTCGAAGAAGGCTCCTCTTCCACTCTTTGCTTCTTGCTGAAGAACCTGTCCATGGTCTGCTGCTTCATCCGCCTTTTCAGCACCTCCCTGAAAGGCGACATGACCGTCGTATCAAAAGTGTTCGCAAGGTCATGTGCCACGTGCTTGTTAGGGTGGTTCCGCTCTGCAAAAGCCTGCACATCCTTCCACTTCATGCAAATGTCCCTCAGTTGTTTGGAGGACAGCCGTTCCTCAGTTGCTTCCTCCTCTTCCAGCGAGGCCTGCTCCTGCGCAGCCTCTGCCTGCAGTTCGACCAGCTCCTGGGTGGTCAGCTCGTGGTCGTGCTCCTCCACCAGCTCGCTGATGTCCTCTTCTCTGACCTCCAGGCCCATGGTCCTCCCCAAGGCAACAATGTCCTGCACCACTGTTGACTCTGGTGCATCAGAGTCACTTGGTGCCACACAGCCCTGCCACAGGCTGTTCCAAGCGCAATTCAAATTTCTCTGGCTGATCCCTTTCCAGGCCGTGGTGATCATCTTCAAGCAGGTGACGATGTCGAAGTGGTCCTTCCAGAATTCCCGCAAGGTGATGGTGGTGCAATCAGTCACCTCGAAGCATCGCCTGAAAAGCTCCTTGGTGTAGAGTTTTTTGAAATTGGTGATGACCTGCTGATCCATCGGCTGGAGCAGTGGCGTGGTGTTAGGTGGCAGGAACATGATGTTGATGAAGCTGAACTCCAACAAGTCCTCCTCAAGGCCTTTAGGATGAGCAGGAGCATTGTCCATCAGAAGCAAAGCCTTCAGCGGCAGGTCGTTGTCCAGCAGGCACTGTTTGACAGCAGGGCCAAAAGCAAGATTGACCCAGTCCACAAACAGCACACGTGTGACCCAAGCCTTACTGTTGGATCGCCACATGACACTCAGATGCTTCTTGTTGACCTTGTGTTTCTTGACGGCCCGTGGGTTCTCTGAGTGGTACACCAGCAGGGGCTTGATCTTCAGGTCGCCGCTTGCATTGGCACAGAAGAGCAGGGTCAGATGGTCCTTCATGGGTTTGTCGCCAGGCAACTTGGCCTCCTCCTGAGTGATGAAAGTCCTTTTGGGCATCCTCTTCCAAAACAGCCCGGTCTCGTCGCAGTTGAAGACCTGCTGTGGAACGTAGTCCTCCGTCTTCACAGCCTCCAGGAACTCCAATGCAAAGTCTTCAGCCGCAGGAACATCAGAACTGGCAGCCTCTCCATGCCTGACCACGCTGTGGATTCCAGATCTTGTCTTGAAGCGGTCAAACCAGCCTCTGCTTGCCTTGAAGACTTCTGGCTCACTGAGGTTCCTGGCTGTTGCCGGACGAGGTCTGCGTGCAAGGCCTTGGCCTTCTCACAAATCACGGCCTCAGTCACTGTGTCCCCTGCACGCTGCTTCTCTTCTAACCAGATGAGCAGCAACTTCTCGACCTCCTCCAGAACAGCTGGGCGGTTCTTCATGATCCTGGTGACTCCCTTGGCTGCATCAGTCGCAAGGATCTTCTCCCTCATCTTCAGGATGGTGCCGATGGTCGATGGATTCCTCCCGTGCTCCCTGGCAAGGTCTGTCACACGCATTCCACCGTCGTGCTTCCGGATGATCTCCTTCTTCATTTCCAGCGTCACCTTCTCCTTCTTCCTCTCGCCGGCCTCTGCAGCAGCAGTCTTCTTGGGTCCCATGGCAGCACAGCTCCTAGCTTCGTAAACTCAGAAAAGAAAAAAAAATCAGTGCTTCACACCCAAAAAATTCAAAAGCACCCAGCCACCCACCACACAGGAATTCAAACCCAGAACCAAGTCCTTGAATTCCAAGCACCCAACCCAAAATCCAAAAACCCCCCAAAAAGTTTTAAAAGTTTAACTTATGAAATGGCTGCAAATCACCAAAGTCTTCAAAATCCTCAAATGGCTGCAAAAGAAGTTTTGGAAAAGTTTTAAAAATCACCAAAGTCTTCAAAAACCTCAACTGTTCCCCCAGCCACCCACCCACCACACAGAAATTGCAAACCCCTCCCCAACTGTTGCAAACCCCTCCCCAACTGTTCCCCCAGCCACCCACCACACAGAAATTCAAACTCAGAATTTTTTTTTGAAAAAAAACATGGCCCAATGGTCACAGAAAATCATAAAAATGCAGAAAAAAAACCACACAAGCTCCCAGATTCTTGCAAACCCCTCCTCAACTGTTCCCCCAGCCACCCACCACACAGAAATTCAAACCCAGATTTTTTTAAAAAAACAAAACAGCAGAGTGGCCCAATGGTCACAGAAAATCATAAAAATGCAGGAAAAACCCACACAAGCTCCCAGATTCTTGCAAACCTCTCCCCAACACCAAGTCCTTGAATTCCAAACACCCCAACCCAAAATCCAAACCCCCCCCAAAAAAGTTTTAAAAGTTTAACTTACCAAACGGCTGCAAAAGAAGTTTTGGAAAAGCTTCAAAAATCAGCAAAGTCCTCAAAAACCTCAAAAAAGGCTACCACACCACGTGCAATGTGTTGCTCCTCGAAGTCAAGTCGCAACTGCACCTCTTCAAGCAATGCACCCTGGGTATTAACGGTTTTACGGAAAAGGAAACAAACTTGCAAGACGTTTTCGTTTTTCGTCTTGCGAAGCAAGCCCATAGGGAAATTCGTCTTGCGAAGCAGCTCAAAAACCGCAAAACCCTTTTGTCTAGCGAGTTTTCCGTCTTGCGAGGCATTCGTCTTGCGGGGCACCACTGTAACTGGTTTGTTTACGTGGGCCTTGTGGCATTTGCACCTCTGTCTTGCTGCTTCCCATGGGTGGATGTGTGGAAAGGGGCGTCTGGACTATTCTAGTTCTCCTTGCAGCTGAGGAGAGTACCTCCTGTCATACTGAGAGATGCCTAGCCTAGTGCTGCAGAATTTCTTCACCCGGCAGATGCAAAGACCTCTTTCAGGCTGGTGGTCTTAAACCTTGGTGGTGCCTAACCTTGAGCTCCCATTTCCCCCGATTCCTGGCCGTACTAGCGGAGAGATGGAGGACTCTGGGGTCCAGCTGCATCACGAAGGCTACAGGTTGGGCCCCCTTGGGGAAGTGCAGTTCCTCCGGTGGCCAGGCTTTGTGGGGCTGGTGGGGAGGGAGATGCGGCTCTGTGACACGCAGCCTTAAGAAAGGCTGAATAGCCTTTTCAAACCAAGAGACGCGGGCAGCTCCTTGACAGCTCTTCCACTCCCTCGGTTTCCGTGTGTGAAGTTTGTTCGCAGTGCGAAAAGAGATGTTGGTAGGTGGATGATGTCCGTCCGGCCTCCCTCATGAAAAAAACCCAGATTATGGCAGATTTGGAAAACTGATGTCCCACACAAATGTGGGTGTGTTAGAGTGCACTACTATGAAAACGATTCTGTTAACCTTGAGAATACAGACTTTGTATAAAACAGGAGCCCCCTTCCCCCCCCCCCAGCTCCAGAGTGAGCTCAGCTTGGATACTAAGATGGCAGACTTTTGTACCAGTGAACAGAAAACTTGTTCAGACGTCAGTCTTGCCTTTCCTTCCATGCTTCTGGCTGGTGTTTTTAAAATGTGCTGCACAAACTGTTCCTTGTTTGATTGTTGCATTTTGTCTTACAAGGAGACTTGCATTCTGGCCTCTGCTCAAACTTGCAGAGCTGTCCTTGTTTCATAACTCAGTCCTGGAATAGGTTTGCATTGCATTGTAGAGTTGGAAGGGACCCCGAGGGTCTTGCAGTCGAACGGCCTGCAGTGTAAGAATCTCAGCTACACCCTCCATCCTCTGCTTAAAATCAAAACCCTTGGAATTCGCAGAGGCCTTGCAGTGTGGCTTCCGTGAACTTTTCTTTTTATTTCTCCTTGGGTTCCTCTCTGTCCCTTCATGCCCTTAGTGAAGGGTGTGGACTTGCCCACGTACTTTGCTTTATCGTCTTTGGTTCAAGAGTTGGCCCCTTCCTTCCATCTTGTGCCATAAATCTGAGATTGAGCTGCTGTGCAAAACGCAGGGCCAGCCTTGGAGCGCTCCTGCCTTCCTCACATCTGAACTGGTTTGGCAGCTGGCAAGAATCTGGGGAGAGCAAGGTAGTTGTCAGGGAGCGAGCGCTGCAGCCATGAAAACTCCACTTTCTCTCTCTCTTTGTATGGCTGTGCAGTGATGCATTGACAACTGAACAACTTTCAGGGACCAAGCAATGGCCAGGCCAGAGTGACTCATCCCTGAGCAACGGCCTCTGCTAAGCAAGGAGGGCAGCGACAGGCCACTTGGCCTCCGGACTTTTAAGCTCTTCCCTACAACCTTCCACTGCAGTTTTCTGCTGCAGCACTGCACCTGCTGAGTACAGTATTATTGATTGAATTTCTATACAGCCCTATACCCAGGGTCTCAGGATGGTTCACAGAACAAAATCAAGATATAAAACTACAAAATACATAATAAAAATAAAGACAACCCAATAGCCCCCCCTGGATATAGCAAGAGGAACCATACAGCCCTGCTTGCTTGTTAAATATATTTTTGCCCAACCATCCCATAGCTTGGCTCCCAAGGAAACTTACCAAGAAAATCCAAACCATACCATATTTTTCCATGTATAAGACAACCCCTGTTTTTTGAACCCAAAATTAAGAAATCAGGCCAGAGCCCAAACCTGAGCTGCCCACGCCAGACATCGAACCTAAACCCCTGTGCATTCAACATCCCTGTATGAGATGACCCCCAATTTTTGACTAATTTTTTGAAGTAAAAAACATTGTCTTCTACATGGAAAAATAAGGTAATAATGGTTTGTAGAAAGGTTTAGCACATTTAAAACCCTGTTGAAATTCAGTGTGAGAGTTAAGCACCTGTGGTAATCTTTTCCATTGAATCTGAGGGGACTTAATAGAACATACAAAGCTGCTTTTATACAGAGTCAAAATATTGGTCTCCCTGGCTCAGGGTCTCCAGGGCATTTTTTCTCCTTAACGAAACAGCAATGTTGAATTTTGTATAATTAGATGCATATTTGCAGGTGTTTTTTTAAATTATTATTACAGTGGGGCACCTCATCAAATTAGCTCCTGGTGACCAATTAGCTTTTTTACTTTACATTTAGGATGCTTAGCTGCCTCCCACTCATTCACCATGTTGCAAAGGTCTGGGACTGACCAACTTCCATTTGGTGGGTAGTGGTCTCAGGCAAAGCAAATGGGGTGGGTGGGTGATTTAGGCCTCATCTGTACTATGCATTTAAAGCAGTCCCATGCCACTTTAAACCCTCATGGCTTCCCACCCCCCAGTGCCTTTTTGGGCAGCCACAGAGTCTTCCTCCTTGAGAACTTCCCCTGTTCCTGAGGTTTGTGTGTCGCCTAGTGAGCAATCCAGCCTGAGTCTCTGCTTCTGATCTGCTAAGCTGCCTTCTCTTGCTGGAGTATTTTTAACCTTTCCCTGGGCTAAGCTTGCCAGCAAACCATGGTGTTTCAAAGCGCTGCAGAAAGACCTCCTGAGATCAGCCTTGCGACTCCTGGATCCATGGCTTCTAACTTTGGGTTCCTGGGACTGTGTGTGCCTTGAGGGGCTCGGAGTCCATGGGAAGGTGCTTCCCTCTCGGCTTGCCAGTTCCACCCTGGGGGTCACCTTGACCTCCATTTTTCAAAATGGCCATATTGGAAAACTTGTGTTGGGGGCTGTCACCGACTGGCTGCCCTTCTCCCTCCTTGTAGAAAAGCCCCCAAGAGCTGCACACACGCTCCGCGCGGCTCGTGAAAGGGAGCGCTGAGCAGAGCCTCCCACCTGCATTCGCTCCATAAGACGCACACACATCTCCCCTTACTTTTTAGGAGGGAAAAAGTGTGTCTTATGGAGCGAAAAATACAGTAGTTCCCGTTTTATATCGGAGTTGCTGAATTGGCTACATGCAAGAGACTGAGGGTGCACAGAACACAGAGGATAGTTTCTTTGGAGATATTGGAAGGAAATGGCCACATGTGTGGTTCTCCCACCTGCACACTGAAGAGGTGCAGTCTTAAGAGGGATCTACTGTTTGGTTTTCTGGAACATGCAAATCCATAAACAAACCTCTGGGGGTTAAGTGTTCTTAATTGGTTACTCTGCATCCTTTGTGTGCGCCTGACAGACGTCTGTTGTCCCCTCCTCCCTTTCCAGATGGGATTTGTTGTGGCATCCCTCTTAAGCCACCAAGCTAATGGCAGCCCAGTTTCCTTATACTGGTGCCAGTGGGGACTTGCCTTTCTCCAGTCATGCTGCGGATGGGTGGTGGGCAGCAAGTTTTGCCAATCACGTTTGGAGAGAGGAGGGGAAAACCTCTGACTTTAAGAGGAGTTGGGACAGATTGATAGAGGATGAGTGTGGGAGGCAGTTGTGGCGCCTGTCCTGTTCTGGGCTTCCTATGCGCATCTTGTGGGCCACTCTTGAGAATTAGGCACTGGGGTAGATGAGCCTTTGGTCACATCCAGCCAATCTCTTCTCATGTTTATCAGCTGCTCTGCTGCGAACTCCCAGAGAACAATTGCAAGCATAACCTGGAACATCTTCAAAGTAGTGCGTGGAAGCAGTTTTCCTTGTGGCACAGCCCCACACAATGCGGACACCATTGTTTAAAAGGATGGATGGATGTCACCATGCCTTATGATACCAGCATTGCCTGTCCCTCAGTGAAACATTTTAAGCTGCATGGCAGATCTTGGGATCCCTTCCAGCTCTACAGTTCTATGGTTCTAAGCTGGCAGATATCCGTCTAGTTCACTTTTGTAAGCTAATGTGTGCATATTCATTCTCTCTCTGTGTGGCACACAATACCTTTGAGATATCTGGGGCTATGCTTCTCCCCAATGTGAGTTCCCTCCCCCCTCCCATTCCTTTGGTGGTCCCCATTGCGGCAAAAAATGCTAAGGAACAATCCCACTTTCTTTGGGACGCTGCATGGAGTAGTTTTGGACAGGCAGCGAGTGTTAACTGCTAATTCCCTGCAGAGGCTGCCAGATCCCATTTAATGCTATGACAACAACTGATCCTAATCCTGTTCTGGGCCCTGATTACAGCTGGGCAGGCCAGCTTGCTTCTGTTTGCATTACTTGACTTATTTTCCTCAAAGCGAGGTATTCCTCATTCTGCCCCCTCTGCCTCACCTTTGCTTGCTTGCTTTTTGTATTTGTCACCCTGCCTACCCCACCCCCCATAAAAATACTTTGGTTTCAGGGTCTGTCACCGACTAGGGAGGAGGGCAGGAATTGGAAGAGCAGTTTGGGGATGCAATGCCCCCCCAACCCCAAAATGGTCTTGGTGATATTTTGCCTCAAGAACAAATATGCAAACAGCAAACATTACAGTTTTCCCTATTTTACAAGGTTGTCCGTGGTCTCTTATCTTGGGGTGAATTACTTCGTCTTCCCTGCCTTTGGTGCAAACTGTTTTTAAAATGCCACAGTTGGTTACTTGGGTTGCCCTTCTTCAAGTGTCAGTCTCTTCCCCCCAGATTTTAAAAAAGTTAAATCATATGTGTGAATAAAGAAATCCTGGCCTCCCGTCTACACCCATTTTACAAGTATCTGTGTGAACGCTGAAGGCACCAGGCCATTTCCAATGTCGCTGACAGGTGAGATGGTTCCTTCTTGAACTGTTCATAACCCAGGATGGTTGCTTTTCTCTTCCCCAAGTCTCCAGCCACACAGAAGGTCCCTTTGGCCAGGGCAAGCTGGGGCTGGGCAAAAGGTTTCCATCTGCTGTTTGTACTAGTTGTGGAGTTGTGAGCTCAGGCAGTCAGGCGTGTGTATCATTTTAGGAGGTAAAGCTTAACTTTTGCAGATTGCTTCAGCGAGGGGTCATAAAAATGTTTTTGGGTTTGTGCCATTCAAGGCTGCTATTACTTTTGTGATCGGACAGCATTTAGCTTGGTAAATCTACATTTTGATGAAGAAGCACATAAACTGCTTTTGGGAAATCAAATAATTTTAATTTTACCTTCTGAAAATGTCAGGTAATGCTTAATAATTATAATGATATAATAATATGTAGATTCAACTGCCAACCAGTTGGACGTGCAAAATAAGCTCTCAAAGTTTATTTATATGGTGCCTGTTTTTCTGGAATTAAGCAAACCAAAAAGGTAGCCAGTTTTCAATGCTAAACATATTTGGCGTGGGGATTTGCCCAGGCGGTTAACAAATGGCTGCTTTACACAGGTGTAAACATGGATGGTTGGCACCTGAAGGTGTGAGCTGCCTTTACTAAAGGGAGAATTCACTTTTGAAGACTATAGTCTTTCCACTCTATTTTTAAATCTTTATTGCATCTACCTCTGGGATGCCTTAAAATTCTTAAGATCAAAACCTGGGCATTGAATGCAAATCTAGCACAATTAGCACCAGATGCCAGCTGTTTAGAATAAGGCTTTAATAGAAATGTCAGAATGCTATGGCTAACACTGTGTTCTTCCTTTTTCCAGGATAGAATAATCAATTTAGCTGTTGGCAGCGTCACATCATTGCTGCTCATAGTAAGTATTCAAATCAGTATGGCAAACTTACAGCACAATCCTATGCAGAAGTAAGTCCTGTTCAGTTTGATGATAGACGGGAGCAGGTCCAAGCCATGAAACCAAGTCATGACATCCCTGGCTTAGAGGTTTCTTGCTGAATGGTCCTCATTGGGTTTTATTTCTAAATGAACTCATCCGCCTGGATCCCTCTGCCATTAGAGATGCCGGTGTCCTCAGGGGCTGGGAGTGTCTTTCGCCAGCTTTGGTTGCTAAGACGGTGGTGGCTGTTCCTGGATAAGGACATTTCGATCACAGTTGTCCATGCATGGATAACCTCACAGTTGTGCTACTGCAGTGCACTGCCTGTGGGGCTTCCCTTGGGGCTGGGTCGAAGGCTGCAGGTGGTGCAAAAGGCAGCGGCTAACTTGCTTGTGGGGGCAAACTACGCCAGCACAGGACGCCTCGCTTGCAGGATTAGCGCTAGCTGCCAATCTGCTACTGGGTCCCATTCAAGGTGTTGGTGCCAACATAGGAAGCCCCATACAGCTCAGAACCAAGTGACTTGAGAGGCTGCCTTCTACAGGAATGTTTCTCCTACAAGTCCCAAAGGTCTCAGCAGCCCATTTTGCACTATCCCAGGGCAGAGCTTTCAGCATAGCTGCCCCTGTTCTGTGGAATAATCATACCTGTTGAGATAGAACAAGTGCCCACTTACTGCACTTTCTGGAAACAGTTGAAAGACATTTTAGTCCCAAGCAGATTTCCCAGCTGGAAGAAGGGGTCTTTGCCTCCTGGCTTTCAGAAGCTCCTAGCCAGCTTTCCCCCAGCCTTGCTGCTTCGGAGCCTTTTAACTTGACATGCTGATGGGAAGCATGCGCTCTATGGCTTCTCAACCAAGATCTCGAGAGGGAAATTTCTCTTTGCATCATGACCTGTCATAAAACTTTGTCAGCTCTCATCTCAACTCCATAATATAAACAACCCCATATGCCTGGGCTTTGCCTCAAGAGAAGATTTTCCCACCCCTTGCTCATTTTAGTTATATATTTCAAAGCTCCTCGTAACTTAAGCATCACTGTAACACCCTTTCAGTATTTGCTAAGACCCATGTAAAAAGATGTTTTAGCATTGGTGCAAAAGAGATGTCCACATAAATGTTAGTCTTTTACAACCAAAACCTATGAACTGTCCAAATGAGGGTTCCCTTCCTGAGCCAGTGGAATTACTTGCTTCAAGTATGTGCCCTTAAAAATAGTCAAAGCATGAAAATGTTATTTGGTGTGGCACAAATGCACTGCAGCCACAACCCTTGGTGGGCTTCCAATTTCTGCATTCCTTAAGTGAGCCAGATGGTCAGGCAAAGGCAGTGTGCTAACTGCAGCACAGACACCCTGAATTTCCAAGGAATCCAGCGTGCAGCTGGGGCTTGGCGGTCTGAAGTGGAGAAATCCTGTTATGTGTGTGGTCTGGCAACACCAGCTAAAATTTGCCCTAAAATCTCCTGCCCCCCGTTGAGGAATGAACAGAAAGGAGCTCCCTGTTGTAGAAGCCTTGCTCAAAAACTCTGCAAGCTGCTGAACCAAGTCAGCATTTGCCTGGCTTGTAAACCAGCACTCATGTTGTTGCCTACTTGGAGTAAGAATTGCCCTATGAAGGAACGGGGGCAGAGGCTGGATCTTTCCCCCCACCCCCTCCCATTTTAACCAAATGACCAACATAATTAAGCCTTGACCAGTCGTTTGTGTAGACATTGGAAAGCAGCACTAAGTTTTTTTGTCATCCGCTTGTAAGCCTTTGCGGAGAAGGATGGCATGCAAATTTACATGGAAATAAATGGAGCACCACCACGGTCCTCTTCAAAGGAGCAGGGGCAGTTCCTGACTATAACTGGTGTGATGCTGTTTAAACAGTGGCGTGAGATGGGTTGGGCTGCATTGCATGGAAATGTAATAGGAATTCCTCGCTAGGCAATGCATCAGAACTGTGTTTCATATTCGGTGTGAGAAGTAATAGCTGTGCCCTCCCATTCTTCCCTCTAGGTCACTCTAATCAGTGCTTTTGTCTTTCCTCAACTACCTCCAAAACCGGTGAATATATTTTTTGCTTTCTGCATCTCCTTGTGTAGTGTTTCGGCTGGCATTCTTGTAAGTATTGTGACACTTGCTATGCTAAGACTAAATGGACCTGCTCAGACTGGGGGGAGGGGAGAGCAGCACCCCAAAGCCCCAGAAGGCGGCACACAAGGGAGATGCGCAGTAGTTTGTGGATTCCTCTTTGGTCTATGCGTGGCTAAGCAACGTGGCATCTGAGCCACAATGGAAGTTTACTTCTTTCGTAGGGAGAAAAAGCAGTTGTTTTAGGAAATGTTGAACAGGTCTATGGGGTGGGTGTTTGGAATGGGGAGGGGTTCTTTTAAGGGCCTAATTCATTAGAAAGTTGTCTACAAACTCCCATGGAAATGAGAAGAGCTGCCCTGGATTGATGCATAAATTGTACAGTGATGGATAACACCGGGGGGGGGGGGGGAGTGACCTAATTTGTGTGTTGAATATCATGATCTAAATCCCATTGGAGAAGCAAATTAGCATCTGCCGGTATCTGTTCCCATACTTGATGTTTTAATTTACGTGGAAGGAGCAGCGTCTTTTGGAAAAATAAAAATGACTGCCTGTTTTTACTAAAATGAGCCTAGTACAACATGGTACAGTGGTACCTCGCAAGACGAATGCCTCGCTAGACGAAAGAGTTTTCCGTTTTTTGAGTCGTTCCGCAAGACAAATTTCCCTATGGGCTTGCGTCTTGCGAGTTCTTGTGAGCTTGTTTCCTTTTTCTTAAAGCCGCTAAGCCGTTAATAGCCGCTAAGCTGCTAATAGCCGTGCATCGCAAGACGAAAAAACCGCAAGACAAAGAGACTCGCGGAACGGATTAATTTCGTCTTGCGAGGCACCACTGTACTTGTTTTGCCATAGAATTCGTAGGTGAAGGAGTGTCTTAACCTTGAGTGGTTCCTGCTTGAAATACTCATCTAACTAGTTTTTTTCCTCTCCTCAGATCTACTGGTATCGACAAGGAGACCTCGAGCCCAAATTTAGGAATCTAATTTACTATATCTTGTTTTCGATTATTATGTTGTGTATATGTGCCAATCTCTACTTCCATGAAGTGGGGAAATGACTCTTTGAGGGCATATCCTAAGGATGCATCAAGTGGGTTCTGGGCAACACTGTAGGAAATGCTTTCGGAATGGATTACTACCCCAGGCGAAGGCTTCATCTGAGCAAGCATCAAATGGGGACTTGCGTTTGCCATCTGCCATGACAGCTTTGTTTTTTGGGGAAGGGATAAACTGCTACCAGTGCACTTAATGAACATTCCAACTCTACACATTTTTCAGAATGGCACAAAATTTTTTCCTTGCAGGGAAAAATGCATTTTTTTATTACACTGTACAAAAACTGCAGCACTGCAAATGTCTGTACTACAGTATAAATAAAAAGGCATCCTACTGTTACAGAAGACAAATAGGTTATTGTTTGTATTAAATTGAACAGTTATTGCTCCCTAAGCAACCAACTGTTTTGTAAACTACTGTCATTTTTCACATGAACAGAGAAAGTCACAGACTACAGACAAACCGACTTCTGAGGAAGCTAATTACAGCAATAAATATTGTTTTTCTACATATCTTTGTAGTGTTGAGTCATGTTTCCTACTCAGGTTGGACTCTAAGCTCCACTTAGTGTCTCCTTTTACAGCCCTCGCATGGGGGCAGGAATAAAAACCCAGCAGCCATCACTGAACTTGTGTGACAGGATAGTCCAGACAGCACTGACCTCCCACACTTGCGGTGATGAATTCAATTGTGAAGGTGGTTTTGGCTTCTATAGCAGAGTTCAGAATAAGCACTGAAAGGGCTTTAAGTTTATTGCAGGGGTCAGGGTGGGAGTAAACAGTCTCAGGCGTCCTTTTCTCCTATATACTTGTGGGGAACGGATTCGGTGCATTTGATCATTCTGGGGCTACTTCATCCATCGCCAGCAACAGATAATTCTTTTGTAACCTCCTAAAGTCTAGTATTCTCAGACTAGTAGTGTTTCCATATGAAATGCACTAGAAGTAACAGTAAAGGACTGGAAAAATAGAACTCTCCTGCCACTCCTTGTTTCCTGTAGTTCCTGCACTGAGGCTATATTTTGTCCTGTTGATGCTCAAGAGCTGCTATCTTTGCTTGCAAGACTTGCTTGTTACTGCACTATTAACATAGAGCATCCAACTCTCTTCTTATCAGAATCTGGTTCCAGTCTCAAGAGGAACAACCTACGAAGCAAAAAACCTTTGATCAGCTGCGGCCACAACTTCTTTAAACCTCTTCTTTGCCCAGAAAGGTGGGCTGAAGCTGTTTCAGCAAATGCTTTTCTTTCTTTGGAAAAGGTGGCTCAGCACTCAGTTCTTTTTATTTTTTGCAGCACTGTGGGATGTGCTCAGTGGCAGCTCACTAAATCTTCAACATCCTTGGAGTCTTCAGAACCAGGGCTATCCAAAGAGGAGCCAATGATATGGGAGTTCTCTCCATGGTGTTGCAATATAGGATCTGTAATGAAAAAATGGTTGTGAAAAACAAACATTCTAAAAGAGATACAGTGGTACCTTGGTTTAAGAACAGCTTAGTTTATGAAGAATGCTGAAAACCCAGCAGTAGGTGTTTTGGTTTGTGAACTTTGCCCTGGAAAAACAACATGTTCCGCTTCCTGTTGAGTGTGTTCCATTTGTAAATTGAGTCCCCCGCTGCTATGGGAAAGCACGCCTTGGTTTAAGAACGCTTTGGTTTAAGAATGGACTTCTGGAATGGATTGAGTTCGTAAACTAAGGTACCACTGTACATGCAGGTCCTGCTTACCGAACACTCTGTGTTCCCTGGAAATCATTCATGATGTGAGCATTTGCATAACAATTTCCATTCATTCCATTCTATTCATTCCCATGGGGAGCATTTCTGTGATCTCTCCTGCCTCCCACCATGGTTTCTGCCCCAAAATGGATGTGGCCGACCAGCAGAGCACAAGTAAAGTAGACAAACTCTGGCTGTTTGGGGATCTGAATCAGTGGCATGTGCAGCGAGGTTTCAGCATAATTCTTTTTGTTGCTTTATTCACATCAATAGAGTCTTCGTTTCCTGTACTGCGGTAACAGTGGCTCTGGAAAGTCCCCTTGTGACTTTCCAGAAATGTTTTGCTCAAAGCACGACTGCCATTGCAAGTGTGATCCCACTGCTCTTTGTAAGCTACCTGAGTATCCCAGGAAGAAGCTTGGGGCTTGGGCTCTCTTTCCTTTCTCCCTCCCTAGGAATGATGGAAAGCTGCTTTAGAACTAAGCACAGTTCCTCAGCTGTATGAGCATAGAGGAAAAAGCCACAGTTCCACAACTAGTTAGTAAGGAATCCTAGTCAAACCACGGTTTGATAGCCTCGTTTATTTCAACTAGCAATAGTTAGAAGAAGTTAAAATCGCCCCCATCCAGACATGGGGAAAATGCACTTGATTCTAACCTGGAAGATTTCAGAATCTCTTGTATGACATGGTCAGAGAGGGCAGCATACAATCCAGAGGGCTGGACAGGCTTGTTCCCATAATGGGAAACTGGTCCAGTTACATTGAGCTTCTCACAAGAATCTCTCAGAAACAGCATTGCTTCACACACAGGAAATTTGTACTTTTTAAAAAACAGTCTGCTGTGTCAACCTCACGAGTTACCTGTTAGTGTTGTTAGGGGCAAAACGGATTCGCTGTCTATGTCGTCTGGTGTCTGGATAAAGCCATGGGGCGAAGGTACAATGAGGACGGCGTCATCCATGGGAGACGCCTCAACTTGTTCTTCTGTCGTTGGAGAACTAAGATCCTGTGTGAAAACCAGCATTTTTCAACTAGTGTTTACAAAACAGAAACATGCTTTAAAAAAAGAAAGAAAGTCCACAATAGCAAATAAATGAAGTGCTGTGCAAAATTGCTTGCTTTGAATCAACCATTGTGGGTGGAGGATGGCAATGTTTAACAGCAAAATGCTTTGTCTCTTAGTTGTGAACTGTGGCAGAGCAATTACTAGATTTATTTGCAAGGATGACTGAGGACTTGCTTACAAAGTAGACTGAAGACGACCTCCCAGTGCATCCATCACCTATCTCACCCGGAATAAAAGTGCCAGGGCTTAAGTAACAATGATGTGTAAGAGCTAAACTAAAGCAGATGTAAGCTGAAAGCAAAGGGGTTGGTGGGGAGGGGGGAGAGAGGGGGATTGGGACAGTGGCAGTGGAGGACAGGAGACTAGTTCTCCCCACTCCAATGCCATTTCCCCAGTGAAAAGAGAGCTTTCAAGGGCAGGTTTATTTAGTTTACTTCTGAGTGTTTTAACAGCCACAAGCCACCAGGAGAATTGCTGGTTTCTTTGAACCGCCAGCAAGTGTTAGGAAATGGATTCATTGAAGAGCTGCCTTACACGAAGTTGGACCATCGGTCCATGTAAACCACAATTCCAGTTCAACCAGCAATATTCCCCAGGCAGGCATCTCACTCCATGTTGCTACTTGACGACGTTTTAACCTCAGATGCAGGGGCTGAACAAAGCATATTCTAGAATTATATTATCCCACTTCTCAAGTTGCTCAGAGGTGCTGACATTTCATTCCCTGCTCCCTACACATATGTACTTGAACCAGGATCATGTGTGTTCATGACCATTCTCGCACATGTTCTCATCACTGAACGTTTGGCACTTCTCTCACTTTTGTCTGAAGCAATGAGGAACACCAAAGGGCACACAGGAGCCAAGAATGCCCCACCTTAAGATAATCTCCCCTCGGAGAAATACATAAGCAACTTGTACAAATTGGCCAAAAGCAATTCTCAATGTTTCTTGCGGCCCTTTCACGCAAACTCAATTTGCAAACTTGGGTGTTTTCCATGGAGTGCGCATTCCACGGGAAGCTGCAGTCAGTTCTCAGATGAGTGTACCAGCACAAAGCAGGTTTGTTTAACATGGTTAAAATATCAAAGATGAGTTGCATGAAGTTGCACTTGCTGAGCCTCAAAAACAACTGCTACAGATCCAGCCACGTGCCAAATCCTCATGCTGCTAAGTATTGCTTTCCTTACCTCAGAAACGTAGGTGCCAGCTAAGTCAGACCGACAATCCTCTTCACACTTGATATCAGTGTGCAAAATCTCTCCTCCGGCTCTCGCCATGACCCTGTCAATGAGTTCATTGCTACTCCTGCCACCAAATTTGGAGGAGTCGTCTTCGCTATATGCAGACTGCTCTTCCACAGCCAGCTTGGGTTGATGGATGTCCTCAGGAAAGGCGTCTGCTTCCAGAGCCGCTGGAGGGTCCACCAGATTAACTGGCTGAATGTCTGAATCAACAGCAAGTTCTGCCTGGGTTACGGAGGGAGAAATCTCTTCTGCTGCAACAGTGCGGATTATGACACTTGGTGCATGGCACTGCACCGTGACATTGTCACCGGTATTCAGCAAGTGTTCTGGCTGTGAGAAATGGCCACAAAATTGGTAAGTGCCACATAGTGTTGTGACTGACTTCATTATGCCCCTTCAGCAATGGTGAAAGCGGACCAACTATGCATTTTATTTTAAATTATTCTATACATACATCGTAACATTGCACACAAAATTACCCATTCTTCACTATATACTAAATCACATAAAAAACTTGACATCTTCTCTATTTTCCTGAAAAGTTGTGTTCAAATACTCAACAAATAAGCTTTACATTAATTTTTTTCTATTAGCCAAATTGCACTAACAGTGGGAGTTTTACAATGTGCTCCAGCCTTTTGGCTCTGGGCCTTGTAACTCCCTCCCCTCTCCCAATTATAAGCTTTTTAAATCCAAGAAGAACTTTGCTGAATGAGACCAAAGCCCTTTCTAGTCTATTGATATTGGGCGGCCCCTGTGAGAGCAGGATGTGGGATGAGAGGAGCTACTGGCTGGAACCAGCAGGCGGCTCAAAGGCTTCTATGTTATGCTCTTATAAACCTGCCTTATCACAGACGTTCATATTTGGGGCTTTAAAAACACAAATTTAGTAATGTTCCAATCTTATTATTTCAAAGTATATTGATTGGTTTTTCTCACCCCCCTTGATCATTATATTTTACAAAATAGTGAGAAGTAATGCCAGATATCAATAAACAAAATCTGAGAGATGAGCACATACTACTGTGCATTTATTGTGATCATGAAGGGTGGGGAAGGCACAGCCCTGACTGCCTTGGGAGAGACGGGTCTGTCAGAGGAAAAGCTTCAGAAATAGATGAGAAGGGTTGGGATCAACCAGGCGCCTCAGGAATGGCACGCTGGCATTGGTTTGGGTGGGACACCTGAGAGATACTGAGGGGCCATTGCTGCTCCAAAGGCTGTAGAACTCATCCCAAGGGTCAGTCTGAGGCTCTGTCCATTCAGGCCACAACTCTGATGCTGCTGAATGCAACCTGTGTGCACAATGCCCTTCCCACAGTCCATCAAGCTGAACCCCAAGGTATGATGGGCACCATTTTAAGATTTGACTTCCCATAAATCATTGTCCCTTGTCACAACTAGCACAACTAACACTGCAGAGGATTTTCACCGGAGAAAATACATTCAAGTCAAAACTGTTCTGCACTGGCGTTTCATTTGATGCAGCACAGCTGCTCCAGCTGACTAGCAGCAACTCCAAGCCCCCCCCCCGCCCTTTATCGCTCCAGTTTCTCCTTTGAGACACCTACGGATAAGGCGTGGACGATGATCTGGTCTGGTGAGGCTGGTGCCGTGGCAGCTGTGAGGGTCACTGTTGGGCTGGTGGTCAGTGTCAAAGGCAAGCCTTGGGTGGAGCTTGTCTGGAGTAAGTACGTGCCTGGAGTCCCCGTGGGCTGCAGATGGAAAGACTCAAGAGAAGAAGGAAGAAGATCAATGGGAGGGTGCTCTGCAACTGACTCATGAAGGACATTGACTCTGAGGAAGTCAGACTCAAAACGTAAACTGTGTTCCTAAATGCAGCAGAACTGAAATAACCCTAGAAATGTAGGACAACTGCCCCCCCCCATGTCCTTCCTTTCTCCCCACAAGGAGAATGTCCATATCCTGCAGAACAAGGCAGTGCCTGCGGTCACCCATGTTATCCTCAGAGCCATCCTGTGAGATAGGCTTGGTTCAGGGACTATCCCAAGGGCACCTGGTGACTTCATGGTCAGGGAGGAATTTCAACCTGGTCTCCCGAGTTCCAGTCCAACCCTCTTCAACAGACTACATGGCTCTAAAATGCAAGTGTTCTTGCATAGAAAGGCAAGTCCCTCCTTGCTTTGAAATGTGCCAGGCTCTCTGGAATTTGACCATTGGCATCTACCAGTTAACCCAGCTAGCTGGGATAAGAGGTATGAAGGATGCCCATTTCCTATTGATTTATCTTGTCAGACAACTGGGGTTGAGACTCCTGCATAAGATACATTCTCTTAAAGGAGGAGAAGAGGGAGCACCAACATTTTTCTTACACAGGGACAGGTGGACTTCAGGTTTGTATGGCCTTTAAAACAACAACAAGAACAATAACTACTAATATCTTAGTGGTCTACTAATACATTTTACATTTCGAAAAGAAAGATGTGTATAATTAGGACCTCTTAATGTTAGGTCATAACATTAAGACATCTTTTGTTTGATGATTCCAAGCACTGAGAACACAAGAAGCACCTTTCTGGACCAGACCAAACTCCAGAGTGATCCAACACTCTCCCATGAGAATCCCAATAGCCCTGCAGAAACCAGAGACTGGCCAGTCGTCCAGCCACAGGGATGGCAATCCTACTTTTCAGAGTGCTGCTGATTCTTCCTCTGAAGTTTGACTTGCCTGCCCAAAGTGGCCAGTGGAGGGCTGGCTGGATCCAGTTACCCATCCCTGGTGCATGCAGATAATGTGACACCATAAAGTAAGTTGTTTTGCATGATTTTAAAGCTTCCAGTTATATTATGCTGTAATATCCTGCTAACTGAACCTCACACATTTTATAATACTTTATGTTGCCATAAGGACACCATTGAGATGCTCCTTACCTCAAACTTAAGTCTGAAAAACACAAAACATCAAACCAGGTAGGTGTGGAATCTGTAGAACTTACTGGCAGGATCTCAAAGGTCTGCAGTGTCCCACTATTTAGAGTTATCGTCTCAGAGTCAACAGAAGCTGCAGGGGAATCTGCAGAAGCTATGGGAGCAAGAGGGAGAAACATACTCTATTTATTTATGAATGAATGAATGAATGAATAATATATACCGAGAGAGAGCGCTCTAGGTGTATTTAACTGATAGACAATCACATAATTTAGTATTGAAAAAGAAAGGCCACACTGGACTGCCAGGACAACGAAACAGTTAGTGGGCATCTTAACGGTTTGTTTGCCATAAATAAGCCTCTCTAAGTGTTGTGATCCTTCAGCTGGGAAACACTAATTTTTTTACTACCAATTACCGTATTTTTCGCCCTATAGGACGCACTTTTTCCCCTCCAAAAATGAAGGGGAAATCTGGGTGCGTCCTATGGGGCGAATGCAGGCTTTCGCCGAAGCTTGGAGAGCGAGAGGGGTCTTTGCGCACCGACCCCTCTTGCTCTCCAGGCTTCAGGAAGACACCCGCAGCCTAGGCAGCCCTGCGGGAGGTTCCGCAGGGCTGTCTAGGCTGCGGATAGCAGCCTGCCGCCCGGCGCCCTGAAGCAGAGCGCCCCTCGCGCCGGGCAGACATCGGCCAGCCCCACAAGCTTGGGGGACAGCAGGGAGGCGCAGCGCCGCCATCCCGCTGTTCCTCAACCTGTTTCAGTTTCCCCGACCTGGTTTTGGGGGGGGGAAATAAGGGAAATTTTTTCCCCTTTATTTCCCCCCAAAAAAACTAGGTGCGTCCTATGGGACAGAGCGTCCTATGGGACGAAAAATACGGTACATTGGGAAAACAGTTGATAAATATACATATGATAACTACACAGAGATTAATTAAAACTTAAAACGAGCATTTTCAACACAAACACCCCCCACCCCCGGCAGGCTCTCACGGTGGGTGTCACCAAATCTCATGGCTCACTTTCACTGTGGGGTCAGTCTGAAGTGGCCCAAAGAGGCCCCCAACTCCTGAATGGTTTTGGTCTGCTGCTCAACATGGAGAGGAGGTATCACTACTTACACACGAGTAGCATACTAAGAAATACAGATATAAAATCTCATTGCCGTGGAAAAAAGCAGGGGCATGTGTGTCAATACATGAACTGTATGGAAAAAGGGTGCCTTCCTTGTTTATGATTCTCTTCCTCCACACTGCTCTGAGCAGCTTATGTATGGTTCAGAGACAAGGCCAAATCTGCTTAGTTTCAGTAGAGGAAATCACTCCGGCGTCTTCAGGCTATTTTGTGAGCAGCAGCAACAGTCTTCCTTTGTTCAGCCTGCAGGAATGCGGGTGAAGTAGCTGGCCTTCAACCTCAATTTTCTGCATTCTTCCAAAGGTGCTGGCTGCATGCACTGTCCTTTGCTGGATGAAATCTTCAGTGCTTAAATAGATTATATCCAATATAATGTGCTGTGCAGCAGCTATAAAACAATCAGGTGCTCTAGTACTTTCTGTATGTTCACTTTTTACATTAGCTGCCTGGAAAGCAATACTGAGAGGGCAGGATCCCCCCCCCCCATTTAATAAATTAAAAAAATCACTGGCAGTGCTGCATTTGCTTCCCTCCTCTGCCTTCTTCCCGTATCACTCTTAGAATCCCCTGCAACTTTATCCCAAAGGGTGGGGTGGGTGGGGTACAAACCCCCCACTAGCAACCCCCACCGTCTTAGAAGCTACCAGCGTGGCATAACATAGCCATGAAATCCACTGCCTTCCTTACCAGGAGCAGACACAGGGCCGCACTAACCACAGCAAACCAAAGGCCATTTCCTTTTCCTCCCTGAACGCAAGAAGCCTGCCCAACTTTTCACATTCTCATGGCTATAGTTATGGTTACCCATATTCACTGCTTGCGCCACGTGAATGGCGATGGCGCATAAACCATGATGTACATACTGTGTTCTGTCTTTGCTGCATATGCATGTTATGTATGGGGTAGCCTACAGGCCAACTTCTTGCCAGACCAAAGAGAGATCCTCTTCTCTCTGAAAATCAGGAAACCCCTTGATGTGAGGAAGGGCAATGATCGGAGGAGGAGGAACAAGGGAGGGATCAGAGGGACTTACAGACATGGGTAATCTGAACTGGAATCTGCAAAGCTGCCATGGGGCTCGGAGAATTGCCTGAATTCTCATCCAAGCGAGCCACTCGAATCTGCACGTGCTGAACCCCAGAACTGGAATGAGCATTTGGCAACCCAGGTACAGGTTTCGTCTCTGAAAGCTGGTGCCCTGCAGCGTTCGTCTGGCTTTCGTGAAGCTGTTTCAGACCTTTTATAAGAACTGAAATGGGGAAACAAAGGGGTCACTCGGAATGTTACTAGACGCAAAAGACAGAGAGAAGTGTTTGGAATAAAGCTGTGTGTATGACAAGAGTTCAAACCTCAGGAGAACTTTATTAAAACTAATTCCCTGCAAAAAAACCTCTTGAGTAAAGAGCTTCGTGCATCAGGCAAATCAAAATGAAAAAGACCTAGTCTTCCTAATGTCAGAGGCAAGCACATCTATCAGTCTGCCCACATCCTCTTCCTGAACTGTTTGCAAATAAGATGGGGAACCTTTCTTCAGAAGACTCTCACCGCTGCAAAACTAGACGGGGATCCCATCTTTGGCTTTACTGGGGAAAGGGGAAGGAGGAGGGTCACTCACTTTTAGGAACGGCCAGGGCTGGGCATGCAAGCCAACTCCATTCTCTTCTTTCTCTTTCTCCTCTTCATGCCCACTCAGTCACTCACCCACAGAGCAGAGAGCCACACCGCCTGAAGCCCAGACAGTACAATGGCAGGTAGGCTAGGAGCCTCAAAGGCACCCAAAGGCAAAAGTCCTGGCTAACCCCCACCAAGCTATGGCACTGGGGAGTGGCAGACTTCTTTTGACAACCTGAGAGACAAGAGAGTCACCACCCTGCTATGGGTAGGGTCCAACATTTGTCATAGTCACAAGTACACCCATTGAAAGTTAGATGTCCCTCAATATCTATTTATGTATTTAAATTTGTTATTTGCCTTATTCTAATTACTTTGTATGTATGCATGAGTGTGTGTTCATGCGCTATTTTTAAGGAAACAAACTTTATGAAAATGTATACATGCAATATTCATTTAAATAAGGAGAAGTTTAACTAACACAAAAACCTCAAAACACTACAATCTCAGTCCTAGATGTCAAGAGCCAGCCTAAAATAAAGATTTCACTTTATGCCTTTGCTTTTTCAAAGTTTTTAGTTGCATTTTGTAACCTGTGTCAGGACCACTGAAACTGAAGAAAGGCAATAAAAAAACCAAATGAGTCAACACAGGAACTAATAAAAAAATATTAATACCTTATCTTAGAAAACAAGGATGGCTGGGGAGATAACTGCACAAAACAGCCTTAGGACAACTGCACAGGTTATTCAAAGCTCCTATCTGCCTAGTCCTCAACACGCTTCTCCAGTAGTCTTCTGTTGTTCCTGTTTCCTGCATGAAGTCTTCTCCCTCCTCTTTTGGGAAAGCTACACCTATTAGTAGCAGCAATCCTGGAGGTAGAACCTCTACAAAAGTTGAAGGTTTGAATCTCACCTTTGTAATGAACTCTAAGAAAAATGTAGCCTCCAATCTGAAAATTTGGGGAGAATAATGAACTACCTCAAAAGACTGTGGAAAGGATTACAAGACATGGAAATCAGGTGGAGCACTCTTAAGGGCTATGCAAGCGCTGTTATTTCCTACTTTCTTCTACCCTCCCAGCAAACAAACAGCAAGCAGGTAAGGTAACCCTTTAATACTTTACCAGGAAACGAAACCTCTTTGTGGTTTGCGATCTGCCTTTTGATCGTCCACCATTTACTACGAAGCCACTGGGGTGAGCGCACACTGCTCCATCCTTCGGCCAGCAGATCCCAGTTGATATCATTTTCATCAGATACTTCTAGCTCTGCTATTCTGACAGGATTACATGGGAAAGAAGTGTGTGTTAGAGAAGGCAGCTTCCAGCGCAGAGGGAATGTTATGTAGCTCCTGCTTTAATCAGATTTAGTAAGACTGCACAGCAACAAATGGAACGTGGTCTCAAGAGTGATTCCCGGTGGACTGTGGTCAACATCACAGAAGCCTCCTTTTGGGCAGCGTCACTGGAGGCCGAAAGCCTGAAAAGGCTGAGGGAGTGAATGGCTTAAACCCCGACAAGAGCCTCTCCAGCATTCCGTCCTGCAGGGGCAAACCAGACATCTCGGAAGTCCACAAGCAGAGTCTGAGGGTAATCACTCTCACTCACTCACTCACACACAGATTTGATCTCCTGCATCTAGTATTCAGGGGCAGGCTACCTCTAAGTCTGAAGGTAGCAGCATATAACCATCATGACTAGTAACTATAGGCAGCCTTAGTGTCCAAGGATTTCTCTTTTCCTCTCAAAGCTTACATTGTCAGCTGCCTGCAGTGTAACTGCCCAGTGTGGTGAAGCAGAAAAACCTTGGAGGATTTAAAGCAGAGACTGGGCGACCATCTGTCATGGATGCTCTTGCTGAGATCCCTGCATTGCAGGGGGCTGGACTAGATGACCCTTGGTGCCCCTTCCAAATCTATGATTCTATAATTTCAATCTTTATACTTTCATAGCAAGAAGATTAAAGTATCTGGGAACAAGGAATGCAGCGGCCATTGTTAAAGAGTTGCCTAAGGTATTAAATCAAAGTGACAGAGGTGTTGATCTTGTCTTTTTAAATTCCCCCCAGCCCTGCTGCCTCATCCCTGGATGTGCTTTCCAAGAAAATGGCACAACCTCAGGATTAGGTTTATTTCATCTTCTTTAGTCCACTCGGTGCCTCCACTTTGTTTCCAGTTTAGGTAGTTGAGCCATTTGGAACGGCACTGCTTCTCAGACCGCGTCCCGACTCGCTCTGCCACAGCAGCCCAAGACACTCCTTGCGTGACAATGTCCCCAGGCTCTGTGCTGGTTAATTCATGTACCACTTCTGCCAGTCTCTTTTCTTCTTCTTCTGTCCACTTCCCTGAAGGGGGAAAAAAGTAGGGAACAATACATGGCAATGAAAAGCACAGTTTCCCTTAAAAATAAAAAATTAGATGTATATATGGCCTATCCTTCAAGCTCAAAGTGGCAGGCAGACGACTCTCCCCATTTTATCCTCACAACCATCCTGTGATGTACATTATGCTGAGAAACAGTCACTATCCCAAGGTTACCCAGTGAGCTTTACAGCTCCTTGGGGATCTGAACAAGCGTCTCCCAGACCCTAATCCTGCACTCTAACCACTATACCACACTGGCTTGGGCCCTTTTTTTCTTATCTATCTCTGTCTGACTCCAGCAATCCCTCTACACCTTCAGGTTCTTAAACTGCTCTGACCTCTCCCATGGCCTATTCGAGAGAAATGTGCTTTTAGAAGCCTGGTAATGGGCTGGAGGCTCCCTGTATCACATCTACAATTTAGCCAACCTTCTATAGAGGTATATTTGTTGTAGCATTTGCAAACATGCAAAAGGTTCTTTCAACATTTTAAGAATGGGCAGTAAAGGGATAGAAGAAGTTTAGTACAAGAACCAATATATGTGCATTGAAAAGTGTAAAGTCCTAAATTATATGTGCTGTTTGTCTCTGAGGTAGGGCCAGAGCCATTACCGCCAAGGGTGTTTCAAACCACAGAGGAAGCTCACGGGATATGGGTGATTCCCACACAAACGTTGGTGGACTTGGGGAAGAATATGCACTAGATGCTGCTGCCCAGAGTCCCTGAAACAGGAACATCTGACCCTTCTTCAGGGAGGAAGGACAGGATATAAATTAAACAATTTCCTCTCCCTGTCCTCCAAAAGTTTGAATCAATTATTTAGCTATTTAGTAATGACAGAACAAATTTCTAAAGCAATCCTGAGATGTACAGTCTTGAAGATGATGAGATACACTTTCTGCAAGTCAATTGTGCATCCATTGGGAATGCCAATTGTTGTAATACTTGTACCTGTATTGCAGGTGTCCTTCATCAGCCTGCACCGGTCTTTTACTGAAGAAGCACTTCTTCCGAGGGCAGCTCCAATAGTTGCCCAGTCATTGCCGTGCTTTATCCGTAGCCTAAACGGAACAAGTGTATTCAGCATGGTGTGCAAAGCATTTCAGTTGTATATATTTATTGGTTTACGTCCTGCCCATCCTCTATAGGAGCCCAGGGGGTGGGGGTGCTAACTATATATAAATATAACCCACTTAAAATAATTAAGAATCAGGGCGTTTCCGGATGGGGGCTTATTCTGGCTAATGGTTTGTTCAGTTTTGGGTTTTTGATGAGCATGCTGGTAGAACAGCACAAAATAAAAAATGAAATCACATTCTTAAAACAAGCACAAATCTGTAGATCAAATGAATACATCAACATAGCCAGATCACCCCTCAAGGAATGGCTGTGTATAGGGGGCCTATTTAGCAATCCCATTTAAACAACCACCTCTACATCTCAAACTGTCTGTAATGATCAAATAATTGATTACTTCATATTTTATCTTTAACCTGCTTTGGAATTCTGTTCTCTGACAACACATACAGACATCAAACCATTCTAAAACCGATTTCCCTGAAATGCTGCACTCACAGTAGCCAAAGAACGACAAAGAATAGTGCTTAAGGACATGTGAATCCCTGCACTCCACAGTGAGTTTACTCTGAAGCCTCACAGGACACCCTGTGAGGTCTAGAACCCAAAGCTTACATTAAACTCCTTTTTTGGAGAAGGGAAGTTGAACATATTTTCAGCCAACCATCACTGTATTTATTGTATGTGAGCATACAGAATCTTACCCTTAGTTCTGTATTATTGTATTTCACAACTGAGTGCATTGCTGCATTTCATTTTGAAATGACTAGCTGGTCATGTCCTTTGACTACTGCTTTGGAATCTGTAGCATTGAAGGGTTTTCCTCCCATTATATTTCGAATAAAGACCATTGCATCTGGTAATGCAGCCAAAGATAATAGGTACCAATTTCAAAGGATGTTAGGGTTCTTATCGGATATCATGGGGCCTCGATTACACAGGAAGGTGTTCACATGTCCTTAAGCACTATTCTATGTCGTTCTTAGGCCACTGCTACTAGCAAGGAATGGGGAAAGAAAGAGACACTGGAGATGTAGTGTGAAATCGCAGAGAGCGCCAAAAGCTGTGGAAGAGATCAATGAAGCACTTGCAGCTTAGTTATTTGCTCCACACAAAAAAGAGAGCCTGCCCTGAAAGCTTAATGCAATTGCAAAAAGGACTTGGGAATGCTCACTTTGAATGCCCAGTCCTGTTATTCCTTGCCTGTGTCTTCCCCTTCCGCAAACTACACTGTGGCTCCTCTTAAAAGAAGCTGGTGCTTGGCAAATGGTAACCTAAGGAGCCCGAGTAAATTCATGGGCCTTTGGCTGCCAACTGCACACAACTTTGGGGAAAGAGAACTGAAGGTTCTTCCAAACTGTTCACAAAACACTGATTAATGCAAAATAAAACTTACTCCTTGAGCTTTTCAATTTCATCAGGAGTGTACCTGTGAAATATACAAACAGCACATTTAATTAACAGACACACATAGAATTTCTTTCAATTTCTTGAATTCCCCTCATTAGGACTCAGCACAGCACACAATATGTAACATTATTCACAAAGGCAAATATAATTGCAACTTTCAGAATAAAGTAGAATTTCAAAGTGCAATATGCCATACTGGATTGTTACCAACACTAACCTGATGTTAAGGCACAGAAGAGAAAGCAATTGTTATAGTCTTTGACAAGGTTCTTAAGTTCTGTAGGATTCTCTACCCATAATGAGCAGACATACCAAATGGTCATTAATCTTGCCAATGTATTATTCAAAACTAGTCCCATGTGCCCAGTGTCATGATTAAAGATGAAAATCCATGTATGTGCTTAGATACAGCTTCTGAAGTGAGCAGAAAAATAATGTAACTATTGGTGAAAGGTAAAGGTACCCTTGACCGTTAGGTCCATTTGTGGATGACTCTGGGGTTGTGGCGCTCATCTCGCTTTATTGGCCGAGGGAGCCGGCGTACAACCTCCAGGTCATGTGGCCAGCATGACGTAAGCCGCTTCTGGTGAACCAGAGCAGCGCACGGAAACACCGTTTACCTTCCTGCCGGAGAGGTACCTATTTATCTACTTGCACTTTGACGTGCTTTTGAACTGCTAGGTTGGCAGGAGCTGGGACCGAGAAATGGGAGCTCACCCCATCGCGGGGATTCAAACTGCTGACCTTCTGATCAGCAAGCCCTAGGCTCTGTGGTTTAGACCACAGTGCCACCCATTGTGTTGGTATAAACTACCAATTATTCATCTATTTGGGCATACGATAAAAAGCAGCACTGATAACCCTTATCTTGAGCCAAAAGGCCCAGGAGTTCCACACACGTCCCCACCATGCAGTTGTACACATGAAGGGGTCCAGGAGCCAGTCTTGGGCTCATGTACCTCTCCACTATGGAGAACCTCGTATCTGATCAAGAATCTGAGTGCAGTTTGTCCAACACACAGTGGATACACATACATATGGGTGTGAAGTCCTACACAGAATCATAGACTTGTAGGGTCGGAAGGGACTCCAATGGTTATCTAGTCCAACCCCCTGCAATGCAGCAATCTCAACACATGCTCCCCCACCCAATTTGAAACCATGACGGACCCAGCTCAGCTTTGCAAATATACTAGCAGTTTTATTGCTGCAGCAATGGCAATGTTGCATGACTCATTCCCATGGCTCTACCACAAGCAGAGTTCAAGTATCATATGAGACTGTCAACTTACTAATGGTGAACATTAAGCAAGTGCTTAATTTGGAGAAATGTACTCCTCCAAGGCTTCATGGCTCAACATTGTTTTTCCCACCTTGATTCTTCTGGCCCTACATAACATGGTGCTAGGACTTAAAAGGGCCCCCAGGCCATTCTTAACCCTTCTCATACCGTTTGGTCAAATGTTAGGAGGTTTCATACTTGCCAACGTGGTTTCGATCATCATACATGCGAAGTACTCGTCTATAAACAGCAAAGAGAGGCCGGTTCAGACCCCATGCAATAGTCCTGTAGAAATCTTTCCTTTCATCCTTTGACATCTCAAAGATGATTTCAGTGGCATCTTTTATTCCACGTGCCTAGTCACATCAAGATTTGGACGACAAATTTAAGTTTCCCAACATCTTACAATAGATCAAGCCTGATACTTTATTAACAAGCTCTGCAAAACTATGTATTGAATGTTGAAAATGTGACCAAATGACTTTTTATCATTAGCTATTCAAAAATAAATAAATATGACTATAAATGCCCTGTTTCTATTCAAAATTTGGAAAACAAGTTACAATGCATTTAAATTGAAATCAAATTTGGGAAAACATGAACTTAAAAAAAAAAGTGATGCAGGAGATCCCAAGTGAGTGGACTTGTTCTCTTTACGTTTTATAAACAAACGGTCAGGAGAAAGGTTCTGTACCTGTGCTTCATGTTGGTTTTTGTTAACTTGCATATATATGGTCGTTTAAGGTTCTAAATGCCCATTTACAAAGATGCTCATATAACTAATATTATTTTTTCAGTACCTGAGCTCAGCAAAGTTAAATATATCAGACCAGTTTGCAAATCATGATAAGCCACAGTTAATGGCTTAACATGAACAAGAAGAACACTTGTCTACATTCAGTAACCATGGCTTACTTTAAGGTGCAAACTGGTGAAAGCCTAAAAAAGAAGTCTGTCTAAACTGGTCGTTAAACAAACTAAGAAAACAGTAAGTAAGGGAAGTTGTTTGCAATGACTATCCCTGGATGCAAGGCTTGGGATATTACAATACAGTGGTACCTCAGGTTAAGAACTTAATTTGTTCTGGAGGTCCGTTCTTAACCTGAAACTGTTCTTAGCCTGAGGTACCACTTTAGCTTAATGGGCCTCCCGCTGCCACACGATTTCTGTTCTCATCCTCAAGCAAAGTTCTTAACCCGAGGTACTATTCTGGGTTAGCGGAGTCTGTAACCTGAAGCGTATGTAACCTGAAGTGTATGTAACCCGAGGTACCACTGTATCCTATCTTAGGATCCACTGGTTTATTACAACCAATAACCCCTTGAACAAACAGAGGACTCTACAGTCACCCATTTATTTATTTAAGATATTTATATACTGCTTGTCAAATGAACCTCACAAAAGTGGTTTACATAAAAACTTTAAAACAAGCCTAGGTTAAAAATGGTAAAAAAGCAAAGAGCTACAAGGTACCAAAATGTTTTTTGAAAGCTACACCTTCCCATTCCTCAAGGCATGATGGTTCTTGGGTAGACAAAACATCTTATCATGGTGAGATTGCAAATACTGATAAAGTGACACAAAGAAAACTGGCTGCATTCTATAAATTGTGGCAGATTAGAACAGAACAAGATCTCTGTTGGATCTCTGTGACAACACTGCAGAAAGTAATAAGAAAATGAAACGACAGAGGAATTTAAAAAGTTGCTTGGAAGAGAACTAAGGCTGCTTAGAGAGTAGAGGCTGCTTGTAATTCTCCCTCCACATGTTCCTTCTTCGCCTATGGCTGACGATGACCAGCAATTTATTACAATGTTATGCTAAAGCTTTAAAAAGCCTTTTTGAAAAACTTAAATTCTGAGGCAAAGCAGGCCTACTAAAAATATTGTCTATCAAAATAATTGTACATTTCTCCCTAATGTGTACTTTCAAAGGACTGAAATTATTCAAAGGCTGTTTGAGGATGCTGTTAAAATATTAACATTAATAGCTTGTATCAAGATCCTGCGCAAGTGAAAGGCCCCTTAGCCAATGGCACTTTCCCCATTCGGCTACTGAAACCAGTAGGTTAATTGAATGCATCAAACCTTCAAATAGCGTTCTATGTTGCTCATGAGAATGTCTATTTCTTCTTTCGACCACATTCCCTGCTTCCATTTATGACCTTAGAAAATGGAGAAGACACTATCACGCAAATTGCACATCACTGGAAGTACTCAGCATTAGGAAGAACAGCTAGGTAAGCCAGTGAAGAAATCAGGAAGCAAATTTCCATTACTAGCCAAAGGAAAAAAAGGCTAAACAGGGCAGTAAATTAAACAGCATAACCTTCCCCATCATTCTCCAAGCAGGTGCCATGTGGAACAGCATTACATCTGTAGTCCTGATTCCAACAAACACTTATCAACAGGCTTATCACATACACACACAACATCTTCAGAAAAATAAATCCTATATGTAGAGAAAATGGAAGCGTCTAACATCAATGGATTGTGCCTAGTACTTGTAAATAAGAAGCCTCCAACGTTGCCAAACAGCAGCAAAGGAGTAAAAAGGCTGAAACCAATGCAACAGAAGGTATAAAATTCCATTTGCTTACGCGAGTCAAATATAAATCAAATTTAGTATGTTATCCCTGAATGATTATAATGAAGCATATGGCCATTCTGTATCAAAGCAATCCTACAAAAATTCTTGTGTATTTGCCGTATATGATAAATGCTTGTGATGCCCAAGAGTACTTGAAATAAATAAAAAAATTGTCCAGTAGCACCTTAGAGACCAACTAAGTTTGTTCTGGGTATGCCCACGTCAATTGATGTCACATCAAAACGTAACAGACATAGAGATAAGCAGGAGAATGTGAATTTACCTTTGTTTGTTAATGAATCCTTATCCTCTTTGGTTGTAAACCAGGCCTGACTAACTGCCGACACTTCTTCATTGCCTAGAGAAGAGATTTCATCCAGTTGTTCATTCTGGAGAATCTGGGAAAGGTAAAATAAAAAAGGAGATCTCCAAATTGACATTTGCTCTCATGAAGTCCTTAAGAATCATGAATTAAGGATGATGCAGCCACCTCACAAGCACTTGCATTCTGAATTATTTCACACTGAAATCCCCACGGATTATGTTGAATCAAACATGCAACCTTAAGCATTACATTTATTCTGCCTGGGATGAGGAACCCTCGGCCCTCCTGATATTGTTGGACAACCACCCTCATCATCCCCAAGATTTAGGCCACACTGGTTAGAGGAAGAAGATGGAACATGCAGTCTTAGGGTGGGATTCACCCACGGGAGCCCTGGGCAAGGACTTCTGCTGGCCCAGCATGGCTTTCCCCGCTCGCCCCCTGAAATTGAAGAGCCCACAGAACAGTGCATGGGGAAGGAGAGGGGCAACTGTTCCATCCGGCATTTTATAGTTTATCTTATTGCACACCACTTTAGTAGCAGCTGGCTGCTTATAAACCTGCAACTAAATAAATAACGAAGCAGTACCTGGATCTGAGTCACAGTCCCTTCGTTGACCTCATTGTCAGCTACCTCAGTGGTAGCTGTCATAGTCACCTCAAAGCTCTGGTCACTTTCTGAAACTTAAGAATATGCAAAATGTAAAATTAGCACAGCACCTGCATCTCTGTTGCAACCTATGGCATACATTAAGGCTGTAATCCTGCGAGTAAGCCTCACACTGAATATTGTGCGATGTATTTCCGAGTAAGCATGCTTCTGCTTTAAAAATAATCTTATGTAGCAAGATCCTAATATCCCACCAAGACCAGAGGGTCTCATTTTCCCCTCTCCTACATGCAGGGTGAGGTCTGTGCTCCCTAAATGATCTCCCACTGGGGTCATGCCTCCTTGCCAGCTGCTCCTCAAACTACAAGACACTCATTTAATATCTTTGTGCAGCTCACAGAAAGAAGTCCAACTACAGACCATTTGTCATCACACATGGGCATCACCCTCTTGCCTTCTTGCCACTTCAATGCCCTATCTGAAACTAAACCACCCCTCACCTGCAGAAGCAAGGCCCATATTCCTACAAGTCCTTTTCTGAACTGGACTCCGGATTGCATTCCTTCAGCCTTCCATGAGCAGTGACCGACTTACTTGGAACGGCAACCACAGAAATGCATGGAGTCGTGTCATCAAGACTCTGGTCATCTTCAGATGATAAGCAAAGCCTTTTATGTGGAGGTTCGACACTGTCTTCCGATTCTACTTCATCTGCCTCTAAACACACACACAGAAAAAAATGGTGTGAATGAAACTTAAAAGGAAAGCTTGCTGAGCACTTTCCCACTGCTTAAATGCTTTTTGCAAGTACGGTACCTTCCATATCAGCATTTCCCAACCTGTGGCTTGAAAAATATTCATAGTTTGTTATATATAAAATTGCTTGAGTAACTATGCTTTTAGAATAAATGTTTAAAGCTTCTGAAGCAGGTATCCTGCTGTTAGATGGTATTCTTACATACCTATGAACACAACTGCAAATAACTTTGTAAGTACTATAAATACTTCAATAAATTCCACATTAATAGAGGCATCAAGTATATGTCTGCTTGGATGTCTCAAACAATGCTTCTAAAACAGGCACAAACCTGCAATTAAAATGCATAAAACCAATGGCTGCTAAACACGGAAGACCAAAATTCATGTGACAATAAATGGATGGAACACCACAGCAAATGAATTTGAGCTAGTGGGTCACCATACCCAAAAAAGATGAGAACCGCTGTTCTATATAGCAATGTGACTGAGACTCCGGTGGACAATACTTTAATCAACACTGTACACATCATTAAAATAATTATTTACAACTTTTAAACTCTGAATGAAAAGGGTATACCATTTAGCTGTTCTAAAGAAATAAGGAACAGTTTCTCCTCACTCCCCAATGTACTGGTTTGTGGAACTCCAATGGATGTTACACATCACACTATGCACATTAGGTAAGTGAAACAATGAGTTGATATTTAAAAGAAACCCAAATGGAAGCTTTGTTGAAAAGGCCATGCTATACAGTGGTACCTCGGTTTTCGAACAGCTTAGTTCCTGAACAACTTGGAACTCGAATGCTGCAAAAGTCAGTGTTCCGGTTTGTGAACTTTGCTTTGGAAGCTGAATGTGCTCCTGAGCTTCTGTTTTCACTGTTGCGCTGCTAATTTGCGTCCCCCCCCCATTGTAATCAAAGCCTTCCATTTCCTATTGCAGTGTTCTGAGGTGATATTTGGAGCTTATATTTGGTGCTATGGTTTTTGCTATTTTTTGCGTTTTTGTGACTGTGGCTTGTTCTTTGTTTTATGATTGATTGATTGTGTGACTGCGGAAATGGATAAAAGCCCCCCCCCCCCATGCAAACAATGACTATCATCAGTGCAGGCAAGAAATTTATTTTTAAAATTTTTTATCATCTACAATACTGTCTTATTTCTTTTATAGGACAGTACATTCATTATTGCTTTCATTTTATGCATCAATGGTCTCATTAGATAGTAAAATTCGTGTTAAATTGCTGTTATAGGGGTTGTTTTTAAAAGTCTGGAATGGATTCATCCGTTTTGCATTACTTTCTATGGGAAAGCACGCCTTGGTTTTGGAACACTTTGGTTTTGGAACAGACTTCTGGAACGGATTAAGTTTGAGAACCAAGGTACCAATGTATAGTGAAGAGTTTATCAGACTGAAAACTTGTGCAGAAATCTATATACATTTGGGTAATTTCCACAATACTGGTCTACAATCCTTTGTTCATGAAACCCTTTGTATGCTAACTTCTAAGCTAAGAAATCCAAGACCGATTCTAGCATAAATCCGGTCATGTGCCAGGCATGTTGGGTCTTGCCATTGCTCTGCACCTTCTGAGAACACAACATACAAAACCCAGAAGCAGGGGCGCTTTCTTAGCAGAGGGCAAGCTGTCTCTGAAGGAAGGACGGCAGCTCAGTGGAGCACACATGGTCCAAATGCGAATCCCTGCCATCTACAGCTTTAAAGGATCAGGTGATGGAGAAGATCTCTGCACAGACTCTGGAGTCACTGCCAGTCAGAGAAGCCAAAACTTGGATAGACGAAGAAACAGTCTGACCTGGTATAAGGCAGCTTCCGAAAGGGAACCAGGGCTGATCTTTGCATCTAGAAGCTGCTGAAAAGCTTCCAGGGAACCCTAAAGATCCTCAGCAGTTTGAAAACCACTGTTCTAGAGCAAAAATCCCACAGGAAAATCTGCTCTACCTAAACTGCAATACACAAATATCCAAAGGAAATAATATTAAACAGATCCCATCCTACTTTGTTTGTTGGTTAACTATAATTTGAAATAATATGGAGAAAGCATACAGTCAAATAACAGTTGTCTATACCATCCTGAGGGCAGTGAAGAATAAGGTTTCCTTCAGTGTCTTGGGTCAAAGTCACAGAATTCACGGTTTCTACTGTCACTGTGTCAGATTCTTCTTTAACTGTGCTCATACTCAAATCTGAACGAGAACAGATCACAGATTAGTAATGTTTAAATGACCACACCTGTTTTGAGTCTGTAAGCTGTCTATTATCCCAGAATCAACATGATCTCATGTGCTGCTTAAATCCTGGGTACAGAAAACATGCCTGCCAGGTAGAACCACCACACTATAGCCAAGGCACAGACCTGGCTAAGAGAGCCACAGCCACTACCATTGTGGTGGAGGACAACGAACTCAGAGCACGCATCCAGTAGCCCATCACAGCATTGGGCACCTGGAACTCGTAGCTGGAAACACTCGTCATGTCTGGGTATGGCACAGAGATACGCCATGCTTACTCTCAATGCAGCCCTAACTATGTCTGTGTAGAAGTATTCCCAGGTAAGTGGGGTTAGGATCGCAGCCCAAACCTCTAAAGGTCTTAACCACACAAAAGAGGAAGGGAAGGAAATGAGGCACAACAGAGAAAGAAACTCTGGACAAAGTACAAAGAGACACATTTCTGGCCTAAAAAAGGAGCCTCCCCCCCCCCACTGCACAGTCTGATTAGGTGAAACCTCTTCTTATTTGCCATGGGCAACCAGGTGAGCAGCAGTGCTTAAACCTTGGAATGCTGAGTAGAACTTTCATGAACCATAAAAAATATATCATACAGAATAGAAAGCAGGTAGCTGTGTTCTCAAAACTCCTTTTGGAGCCCCACCCCAAGTCACCCTTAGTTTTCTCCCAGGAACCAAGAGCTGCTGAATAGAGGGCACTTCAATATTGCAAATGCATCTGACCACAAGTCTCATTTGGAAGGGGACTGAACACGAGTTAGTGCAACAGGACTGCTTGAGGTTCCCCGATTACATAACTGCAGAACACGAGATATTGCTGTCCCCGGCACCTCCATTTCCTCGTATCCAGAAATGCAAGAAGGGCCTTTACTCTTGCCAGAGGTTTGGCTCTGCCCTCGCCGGTTCTGGAAGTGGGAAAGTCCCGTATGCTCAGAGACTGTGCCTGCCCATTAGGGGAAAGAGGAATCCCTGAACACTTACTTTTTAGATCTCCTTTTTACGATGAGGCACATAGAGATACCATTGGCCCCCATCTAGTGAGGCTTGCTGACCTTCCGGGCAAGCCTAAACTAAATTTTCTCCTCTTAGGCAAAGATCAAAAAATGACCCAGATGGTCACCAGATTCTGCGCGCAGATTTGTAGGCGTAGAACACCCCCTGGAACAAATAGATCGCTGGGAAAACTGCCATAGCCGGCCTCCTGGGCGTCCCAGAGGCAATCTGCGTGTTAGTTTAACCTTAGGTCTTTTTGTGTTCATGCAACTATTTTAATTTTAATCTATAAGCTGTTATTGTATATTGTTTTAAATGTCTATTTCATTCTTGTGAAAGCAGTCTCAGTTGTGCTTCTTGAACTGGTCTTTGACTGTAATAATAAATTATTATTATTACAGCAGTTAGCACATAATTGTGCTTGCCTTGTCTCAATGTGGGCGGTGAAGGAGCATTTTGAAGTCTGTATTTATAGGCTCTAGTTGCCAGTCAGTGGAGCTATTTCGGAAGGTTTGGAGATTGCGGACTCCCATGGTGAAGTGGGGACCTCTGCAGCATGTGAGGACCAGCAGGGCTGCCTTCAGGTGTCTTCTACAAGTCTGATAGTTATTTCCTCTGACATCTAAAAGCTTGGGTCCACTTTCAATGAAGGATCACCTTACCCCACATTGTGCCCATTCACTGCCTTATCTCTGAAAATGGCACTTGCAGAAGTGGCTCTTATGTTTGCTCCCTACTTGCAAAGGAATCAATATTTCAGCAGGGAAGCACCTAAACACTGGAACTCCCTGCCCATTGCCATTGGGAAGGTGACTTTGCTGAACTGTTTTCAGTGTCTGCTGAAAAAAAAAGTCTAGGCAAGCCTACCCGTTATGTAAAGCTGACATGCATTTTAATATTTAATCTTATTTTATGACATATATTTTAGCTGATTCTGTTTGTAACTTTATGTTTTATAAATAAATTTAACGTGTACTTTACATTTTATGTAAACAGCTTAGAGGTTTTTACAATTAAATGATGTGCAAACTGTTGAATTTTTTTTTAAAAAAATAGCTTCAGTCTGTAATATTTTATAAATCTGATGAAAAATTATGTTTCCTTGGTGTTGTTTTGAAATGGTATAGTCAAAATTAAGTAAATTTAGCCACAGTGTGATTTAAAATGCTCAACCTTATCTATGTCATGCCCTTGGCCCATGCGAACTCCCCAACTGAATGCACCCCCCCCCCCGCCTAATCAGAATGGCCTAGCAGACATTCACTAAATCACCTGTTTCAGCTGCTTCCCTGGAAGTGGAAAAGTGAAACAACTGGCAGGTCACACTGATCAGACCTAGGGATGTGCAAGTACCTGCATCGTGTCTTCAGTTCATGTCCCGAGACCACACTGACCCACTTCAGTAGAAAACATTAGTTATGCAACTGCTGCAGCATCTATCCTCTGCACCTACAGTGAGGGGGGAAAGTATTTGATCCCCTGCTAAATTTGCCTGTTTGCCCCCTGACGAAGAAATGACCAGTCCATAATTGTAATGCTAGGTTTATTGTAGCTGTGAGAGACCCCCAGAAACCCAGAAGACAAAAGTCAGAGATTGATGTGCATTATAATGAGTAAAGTAAGTATTTGATCCCTTTGCAAAAGATGACTTAGTACTTGGTGGCAAAACCCTTGTTAGCAATTACAGAGGTCAGACGTTTCTTGTAGGTGGCCACCAGGTTTGCACACATCTCAGGAGGTATTTCATCCCACTCCTCTTTGCAGATCCTCTCCAAGCCAGTAAGATTTCGAGGCTGATGTGTAGCTACTCAAACCTTCAGCTCCCTCCACAGATTTTCAAAGGGATTAAGGTCTGGAGACTGGCTAGGCCACACCAGGACCTTAATGGGCTTCTTCTTGAGCCACTCCTTTGTTGTCTTGGCTGTGTGCTTTGGGTCATGTCATGCTGGAATATCCATCCTCGACCCATTTTCAATGCCCTGGCTGAGGGAAGGAGGTGCTCACCCAATATTTGTCAATACATGTCCCGTCCATCGTCCCTTTGATGCAGTCAAGGTGCCCTATCCCCTTAGCAGAAAAACACCCCCAAAGCATAATATGTCCCCCTCCATGTTTGACGGTGGGGATGGTGTTCTTGTGGTCATAGGCAGTATTCCTCCTCCTCCAAACACGATGAGTTGAGCTGATGCCAAAGAGCTCAATTTTGGTCTCATCTGACCAGAACACTTTCACCCAGTTCTCCTCTGGGTCATTCAGATGTGCATTGGTAAACTGCAAACGGGCCTGTACATGTGCTGTCTTGAGCAAGGGGACCTTGCGGCTCTGCAAGATCTCAGTCCTTCACAACGTAGTGTGTTACCAACTGTTTTGACGGTGACTATGGTCCCAGCTGCCCTGAGATCACTGACAATTTCCCCCGTATAGTTCTGGGCTGCTTCATCACTGTTTTCCTGATCATTGCAACTCCACAAGATGAGATCTTGCATGGAGCCCCAGACTGAGGGAAGTTGACAGTTATTTTGTGTTTCTTCCATTTGTGAATTATTGCACCAACTGTTGTCACCTTCTCACCAAGCTGCTTGGCAATAGTCTTGTAGCCCAGTCCAACCTTGTGCAGGTCTACAATCTTGTCCCTGACATCTTTGGACAGCTCTTTGGGTTTGGTCATGGTGGCTACTTTAGAATCTGCTAGATTGATTGCTTCTGTCAATAGGTGTCTTTTGTACAGGTACTGTAACAAGCTGGGATTACAGGTAAGACCTCTCCCTTACAGCAGGTGCTTCTAATCTCAGCTCGTTACATACAGTGGAGATACCAGATAGCCTGACATCTGGCTGGTTGATAGGGGATCAAATACTTATTTCACTCATTATAATGCACATCAATCTCTGACTTTTGTCTTCTGGGTTTCCGGGGGTTTTCCTGTTGTTATTCTGTCTCTCACAGCTACAATAAACCTATCATTAAAATTATGGACTGGTCATTTCTTCATCAGAGGGTAAACAGGCAAATTTAGCAGGGGATCAAATACTCACCCCCCCCACTGTACTATTTACGGTTCTTTTTGAGTAACTATTCTGTCACAGATTATATAATGAGTGTCATTCATGTTTCACAAAATGCCACCCAGGGCTGACCCAGCAGCTGTCTACAGAGCCAGGATTCCACCATGCTGGAAGCAGGTGAGTTCAAGATCTTAAGTGTTTCTCCCTGCATGATCTGGAATTCTCTGCAATATCACAGGTTCTGGAGCTCACTAAACTTGTACAGGGATCTCTTGCTTCTGTAGCAGGAATATTTTTACTCGTGCCTACTGTAATTATAGTTTTATTTATTTACTGTCAGGGCTTTTGCCAAAGCATGCAAAAGTATCCAGAATTTTAAGACAGCATAAACTAAAACTCTGTGAGAACTTTCAGCTATTTTTTTTCATTCATAGTATTTTTAGAATCACAATGCTCACTTTTACAGGAGTGCATTTTTCACTGAATTTGGCTTTTAAAAATCCCATGTGCAAAGCAATATAAAAAATGGAGGATAAAAGTTTCACAATAGAACCCTTTTATAGGAGGAATTAATTCCTTTAAAATATGGTTAACGGGCACGAGAGATTACAATGAGAAAGTAGTGGCAAAGGCTTTTGAATGCACAGGTGTATTGGGGCAGAGTGTCTTCTTATAGGGTGGCAGAGGATGGTTATTTATACACATGTATAAATATAGTGCACTAGTGGGGACAGAATACTAGTTTGAATAATGAGATCCCCTCGACATCATGGTCCTTTATTATTCCAAATTAATGAAGAATTAAAACAGAGAGCAGTTTCTTATTCAGCGGTGCCCTTCGCCATAGCTAAAGCATTTAGGATCAACAATTCATGATCCCCTGCCTTAGGTATTCAACTGCATAATGCTTCAACTATGCAGCCATCACCATCATTGATAGCATTATTCATTAATAATTATCTATGTTTATCTGTATTAGTCCTATTCAGCAATGGTCCTTTCCATATTTAACTGGCAGTGTCCTCATTGCACTTTTCATTCATTTCTTCCTTAATTATCTCTTGAACAGCCTATCAGAACTGAAAAAATGCCTGCTTCTATTAAAGACTTGCCTCCACTTTTTTATAGTGGAACAGTTCTATTTTGCTATAAGATATAAAAAGAAATACAATGAGCTAATAATTAGGTCTATGGTGATCATGCAAATGGCAGAGCGGACTCTGGCCCAGACAGTAAATGTCTTCAAAATGCAATGAGGCTCTTTGCCATTTGGGCTAATTGAAGACTTTACAAGTTCTGCAGGAAGTGGTTACGTTTTGTGTGACACTTTTTGAGGAAACAGAACCAAATTGAAGGGATTCATCCCAGAAGGGGGCATACAAAGATGCTGAGGGTTTCTCTTTCTGAAGCACTAAGTGTGACCACAATATTACAATACAGCATGTAGAATTCTGTGCAGAAGAGAAGATTTTTGGAACGTTATTTATTCATTCATCAGTAGGTGAATGCAGAACAAGGCCGGCCGCTTCCCTCAGCATGCTGAATGGTCAGGGACGGTGGAAGCTTCAGTCCATCAATATTTGGAGGGCACCATATTAACTACCGTACTTCTGCTCCAGGGGGCAAAGCCAGTGACATGCTGTGCATTTTGGGTTGCAGTGAAACTGAAACAATTGATTTCAGGGTGTTGTATGTGAAGATCTCACTACTTACTTATTTTACATTACAACGTCTGTGTCACTTTTCAACCAGAGATGGACCTCACAGCAGCTTACAAAATATAAATACAGTACAGACAAAATAGCATACCAATAAAAACCTCAGAGCCCTGTCTGAATCAGACCAAATGCCTATCTAGGCCAGCATCCTGCTATCACAGTGGCCAACCACATGCTTATGGGAAGCCTGCAAGGAGGACCCAAGTGTGACAGCCCTGTATGGCCCATCTCCCAAAGGAGGGAACTCCAAAGACTGGGCAGCACCAGCAAAGGCCTGGTGGGCATTACTAGCATACCCACCGACATAGCTCAGGAAGAGACAGGATGCCAGGCAGAAGCCAACAACAATGCTAAGGGGTGAGCAGAATCATATAGAAGCAAGGAAGCCTGGGCCCAAATAATTTAGGGCTTTAAAGATGGTAATGAACACTTTGAGCTGGGTTCAGAAATGGATCACAAGTCAGTGCAGATTGAACACAATTGAAATAAGTGCTCTAAATAATGACCGCCCCCCAGTAACCAGGCAGCAGTGTCCAGCATTAGCTGCAGTCTGAGAGCTCTTCAAAATTAGTCTTTATACACAGTCCAGATGTAACCACAGCATGTGCAACAGTGGCTAGACCCACTGGCAAAGGCTGGTCCAGTTGCACTCCCCAACTGCCTGGTCCTTCAGAGGGAATGAAACCCCCACCCGTAAGCATAAGACAATTTGAAAACTGAACCTAGAGTAGATCATCCTCTAGGGTGCCACAGGACTTTGCTGTTATGGGCAGGGCACACAAAACTGAGATGGAAAGATACCATTAGTTTGGAAAACCAGCCTGACACTAGGGAGGGAGGAATGGAATGCTGGAGCATTAGTATTTTCTGTAGGATGGGGTGCAGCTTGTGAGAAAAGTTGTTAATGGAGTGAGGGGAGGCGTTGCACTACATTCTGACAGCATTATGCAATACTTCAGGGGTGCAAAAGAAGAGGGCCGGGGGTGGGGGGGGATAAACTGGCAGCGCTACATTCTTTTTCTGTTCCAAGTTCTGTAGGGAACAGGAGGTGCCAGAATAATTGGAGACAGTGTGAGTTTTGAAGCCGTGCAATGTTACATAATATGGAAATGCAGTGCATATGTGTAGGGGTGCAACAGGAGAAAGGAGTAAAGAATAATTAGCAGGATAATGTTCTGGCTAACAACCTTTTCTCCAAACTCCTCCTCTTCTCCTAGGGCACCCCTGACACATAAGCACACTGTATTTCTGCATTATAAAATAGATGCTGCACAGCATCTCATCCCTGTCTCCCCCATCTGCTTTATTCTCATGCTCCTCCTCCATGGCCCTGTGAACTGCCTCAAAATTCATTTCACAGGGCAATGTAAGTTAACACTGTTTGTTATTATTATTTATATGGCCGGTGTTTTGGGTTTTGTTTTATAAATGAGATGATAGAGGATATATTGATGTATTGTATGATCACCCCCTCTTCTTTATGGTATTGATATAAGTTTGTGAAGGGGAGGAAAGACTCTCCAAAATTTCTGGAACCAGGAAAGTTAGAATTTAAACCAGGCCCATGAATCTCCAGATACAGCAGGGATTCAATGGCTGACCATGGCAGCCATTAAGAAAATAAAGGCAGGATATGCGCCCTTAGCAGACTCTGTACCATGTAGCAGAGCAGTGGGCCCTCTCCTCCAGCTCCAGCTCTGTTAGTTAAGAGCTGTTTTTAGGATTGCAGTTTCATTGATGTGAGCTTAAGAAAAAGGTGTCAGTCTGTAGGCAGTGAGCTGGGATAGAGGGCTATGGCTGACTTCTGTAGACTGTATGTCCAATGTCCTGTAGACTCAATGTCCAAATAGGAAGACGGTAGCCATGGGAGAAGCAAGAACTCTTTGAGAGCGTAATGCTCTAGGCTCAGGCTGTATATATGTGTACACCATTTATCAAATAAACACCACAGTCCCCTCACTGGCCTCAATGTCCAAATAAGAACCCTGGGTTCTGACACCTGGACCTCCTGGAACCTCACAACCCTCAGAGATGGAGGTGGCGTCTAACATGGGTGTCAGAAGTGGGAACCTTCCTGCTACTTTTCTACAGGAGAGCTGTTAAATACACACCTGGGTCAAATGTGTGCATTTCCCGGAGGGTGAAGTCTGTGGGGCACCTGGACTCCCCCATCTAATTTAGCATGTTAAAATACAAGTCGGGTGCCATCCTGGTGCCTTTTGGGGTGGCAGGCTCAGGTGGTAGATATTGTGTCAATAAGCCATTTCTCATAAGGACCCCGTGGTCTCCAATGTGACCACAGAGTCAAGGACCGGTGCTGCGGAGATTGGGGTGAGAGTGCGGAGTGTGGGGTGGATGCCTGAACACCGCTCCCCCTCGGAGTTTGACCGAGGCTGGGGCGGGAGCCTTGGACAGCGCAAGCCCACCTGGGGCGGGCGAGGGGGAGACCCGCGACACGGAGCCTCCCGGGGGGAAGGAGACTCCGGCATGACGGTCGCCGCTGCCGCGGGGTCGAGTGCGCAGAGCGCCCCAAGGCCTCGGGGCGGAATGAGAAGCCCAGGGGGCCTCGCAGGGGCCCCGACGACTCCGCGACCGGAGAGGAGCGAGGGGCCCCGCGGGGCTCACCGGAGAGGACGGAGGCGCTTCCCGTGTCCTCCCTCCGAGACCTCCCTCCCGCCCGTCCGCGGCGCCGCTTTTCGGGCGCAGCCAAGGCCCCTCCCCCCCGCTCCCCGCGCACCCCAACCTCCGCCGCCGCCGCCGGAGGGCCATGGCCTCGGCCTCCGCTGGGCGCCCGCCCGCCCGGCCTGATCCCCGGCCGCCTCTCCCGCCCGCCCGCCTCGCTTACTTCCTGTTTTGGGTCCGGGCACTTGAGAAACCAGGATGGAGGCGCCCAAGTACCAGGATGGAGGGAGAGAGAGCGAGTCCGCCCGCCCGCCTCGAGCGGACGCAGAAGGAGAAGCGGAGGGGGAGGAAGCCGCCCGCCAAGGCCCCGCCCACGGCTTCCGGCGCCACAAAAGTCGCCGAGCGGGGTCGGGAGGCGCGCGGCGGGAAGCGCGCCAAATAGGTCCCGCGTCGCGCGCCTCCGCCCCATTGGCCGGCCTCGCTCTTCTCCCGTGGGGGAGGGGACAGAGGCGCCGCTTCGCCCCTCGCAAAATGGCGCCGCCGCCGCCGCCTCCGCTGTTCCCTCAGCGCAGCGCAATAGCAGCGGGGACTGGGCCTCCCCCGGGATGTGAGGAGGAGGAGGAGGAGACGCGGGGTTATAATAATATTGTACTGTGTTTTCTGCTGGGGCCGGAGGAGGAAGCAGCCTCTCCAGGGACTTATTACGGATCTATAGCAAGTTCTCATATATATTAAAAATCAAACATTCACAAAGCGATTTTAGCGTTTCTGTGACTGAGTATGAAATCCTAGAACGTGGCCAGACTTGACAGAAAATATCCCAAGTTTCCCTCGACCTCAGAACAAAACTCCCAACGGAAAGGCGGCGGAGCGTTCCCTTCCCTCCCCTAAAGGAGAATCTACCGCAACAGCCTCTCTTTCTCTTTTCCTTCTAAAAAGCAATATATAAAAAGTGCCGCAGCATCTTAAGGCTGCCACATGGAACACAACGGGACCACGCACAGGAATCTGCAGACATTTCCTAGAATGGCAGGGTTGGGAGGGACCCCCGAGGGTCATCTAGTCCAACCCTCTGCAATGCCCAGCGACAAAAGCACCTGAGATGAAGAGGCTCCTGCTTTACCTACAGAGCGATATGAGCTGGTTGCCACTGTTCTTTTAGGAATGGTGGGAATGTGCTGCTGTGGAGGCAGATGATTTGATATCGTTACACGCCTAATCCCACCTTTCCTCCCAGGAGCTTCTCCCCTTCCCCATTTTGCCTCAACCCTTTTGGGGCAGGTGAGGCTGAGAGATGGCAACTGGCCCAAGGTCCCCACCCTCCGCCCCGTGGTCTTCATCACTAGGTGTGGATTCAAATCCTGGCTTTCCAGGTTTTAGTCCAAATGGTCCAGCCCATCTCCCTTGCTGGCTGCCCAGGAGTCTCCATGTGTGCTCTTTCGGGTGGCCATTGATGTGCAGAGCAGCTCCATCCTCTTCCAGTGCCACTGAAGACAAAGGCAAAAAGATGCAGAAGCCACGGTGGTGTCCTTCCACTCTGGCCACAAATATTCCCACTGCATCTCATAAAGATCAATGGTAAAACAGTTATTGGTTTCAGGCTTGCAGTCTAATGACACAACACAAAACAAAAGGGGGAAAAACAAACTTCCGAGCTACAGTCTGCCATTTCGAAGAAGACTTCGAAAAGGGGGGAAAACAAACTTCCGAGCTACAGTCTGCCATTTCGAAGAAGACTTCTGCCATGGGCATGATTGACTGTGGATCAGCCATGTTTTATTCACGTACTTTTTGGAGAACATTTGCACACTGCAAACAATACATCTCCCTCCAATGTTTTTCTTCTTGTGATTTTTACACAATGGCCATTGTAGGTAGACATAAACTCTTGAAGAATGGGGCCTCCTAGGAGGGGTGCCTTGTCATAAGGTTGGCTTCACTGGATAACATTCCCTGAGCTAAGTTATACATGACTTAAGGTGTTTCCTCCACAAGTCCAGCATTTGACATTATTAACATAGGCGTGAACTATATATGCAAAACGCTTGAGGCATGCATTTATGTTGGTATCCATTTGTCTTGGGAGACCATGGAGTGCGCCTCTGGAGGTGAAGTCAAACTGCTGGAGCATCACAGCACCGGCTGTGGCTGCAGAACCCACCCCATGCACCATCCCTTCAGACCAGGCTTCCTCAACCTTGGCCCTCCAGATGTTTTTTGGCCTACAACTCCCATGATCCCTAGCTAGCAGGACCAGTGGTTAGGGATGATGGAAATTGTAGTCTCAAAACATCTGGAGGGCCAAGGAAGCCTGGTTTAGACTGAGAATAATTAGCTGCTAACAGTGAAAGGGCAAGTGCTCTGCTGGAGCAGATAGAGCCTGGGCACCTCATTCAAAACACAGGAGAAGAGTCGTCAAGGAGAATAGCCTCTACGTTCCTTGTTTCATGTGCTACGCCACATAATGGACAAGTTCACCTCACTGTCCACCAGGCAGCCTCACTGGGGTTCTGCTTCCCTTTCTCTGACAGGGTTCGGTTTGCAGCTTGGACTGCCAGTCCCAGCTTCCTTCATGGGAAGGCACTTCACCTGAGGGTGGCCTCTCCTCTAACGTGTGGTGACGGGCAGATTCCTCTTTCTCTAGGGCTCTTTGGCCTCTCTCCTGAAGGACCCTGTGTTGGCTGTGCCTACCTCTATGGGGATTTAAAGGAGAAAAGCAGAGGATCATATGTTCCTATGTAGCGTTTTACCTTTTTTTTTTTTACTGCATTCAAACTCTGACCCCCCTCCAATGGAATCTGAGGAGCGGTGTCAAAATGTGACACCAGAGGGCAGAGCAGAGCAACCAGCAGCACGGAAAGAAACAGAATTTTGGGAAATGATATGATGAGGTATTACTTACATTTGACCAAAAAAATCAAGGTAAAAAAACCGTTTTAGTTAACAAATATGCCCTGTGACACTTTAGAATGACATATCTAATATTGTTCTAATGGGGGCAAATAGGGTTAAACAGGTCAGTGTAGATCCAACTTGTGTTATGAGCAATCTCTAAAGTATTTAAAAGATCCAGTATGACAAAGATACGCTTGAATTCTCCAGTGACCATTGGGATTGTTCAGCAGTTGCTGGGTGAACAATTAAAAGAGATCAGATATACAATAAGGGTAAAAACAACAACATGGAATATTACTTCAACATGTGACCGCAGTAGAGAAATTTTTAGTATGAGCATGGATGGAAGAACATACTATTATCCAATGCAGAGGAATGGTGATGGGAATTAATAGAAGTATAGCTAATTATTATTAATAATAATTTGGAATTCCCTCGGAGTTTCGTGGGAAGAAGAAATAAATGATGTGGTGACACTTTGAATAAAAAGAAATGTGGTTAAACAGAAAGTGGAGATGATGGGTACCAACATGGACTGGATGGTTTAAACAGTCCTTTTCTAATGTAACCAGCAGAAATATTTTTTAATCTTTGGTGTTTCTTATTTCTGTGTTCTCCCTCCCCTTCTTTTTTTCCTTTTCTTTCTCTTTCCTTTCCTTTTTTCTTTCTCTCTTTCCTCTCTCTTTTGTCTTTTTGATTGTATTTATTCTATCCATTATTTTACTGTACTGTGAAAACTTTAATAAAAATCAATTTGGATGAAAAAAATGGGGGGGATGGAAAATTGTAGGGATAGTTTTATGTCCTAATTTCATGTGATGAAATTTGTGTTGGTATCCTGGCATACAGTTCTTTCCTGCTGTTTCAAAGTTCTTAGCTTGCTTCTGAAGCGCAAGTAAAATAAACATGCTAAATTGGATAAGAATTTAAAAGTATTCTTTTAGCCCATTTTGATGCCAGGCACCTGACTGAGCCAGCACCTCTAGTGCTCCTTATGGTTTCGTGGCCACTTGGCATTTCCCTCTTGGTTCTGAAAAGAAGACACCTGTGTCATGGTTGGGAAGGCTGGACTGCAGTTTCCCTCAAAGACAACAGGTCCGCATAGTGACCTCTGTGGTCCTTCAGCACAGGCCTCTGGAGGTGATGTTTCATTCAGGGAGCTCCAGGACACCTCGTGCTGTGGAGGACCAATTGTTGGCATCCATCTGTCCCAAGAGACAATGGAGTGTGCCTCTGGGGTGAAGTCAATCTGCTGCATTAGCAGAACCAAAGTGACCTCCCTGGGGGGCAAGTGTGGGCTGTGTGTCTGGAGGTGCTGAGCTGCCCAGAGGACAAGACTCCCCTCTTGGCCTTGCTGAGGTAACCCAAAGGAAAGCAGAGCAAGACATTTAGCACCAACTTTGCTGTAGGAGTTGCCAGAAAGAGACGTACAAGGCGCCATCTAACCATATTGGGGACTCCACTCTGGATTTGTGTAGGGTTTACTCCTGAGCCTTTTCTTCTCCAAAGATATCCTGCAAGGCAGTGGAGCTTTAGAATCAGAGTTTTCCTTCTCCTAGATGGGCTCCCTTCCCGGGTAGATGAGCCCCACCGGCCTTCTTGACTGTTGGACCTACTACTGTCGTACCTCGGAAGTTGAACAGAATCCGTTCCAGAAGTCCGTTCGACTTCCAAAACGTCTGGAAACCAAAGCACAGCTTCTAATTGGCTGCAGGAAGCTCCTGCAGCCAATCGGAAGCCCTGTAAGCCCTGTGAGACATTCAGGTTCCAAAGAACGTTCGCAAACCAGAACTCTCACTTCTGGGTTTGTGGCGCTTGGGAGCCAAAATGTCCGAGTACCAAGGCGTTTGGGATCCAAGGTACAACTGTATTGGTCTTGTCTGCTCAATCCACTGGAGGCTGTCTTCGCATGCAGGGGAAGCCCTTAACTCACCCATCAGGGACCCTCACCTGGCTTAGCCAGCCAGTCAGAGCCATTTCCCAGGGTGTGGCCGCCGTTGCATGCTGACAGCTTCTAGGAGACACAGGTGAGAGCTGAGTGGAGGATAGGGACCAAAGATGGACACTGTACCCCAGAAGAAGCATGATGTGGGTGTCCTCCACCTGAGGTACCACCCCTCCCCAAACACCCCAGATAACCAATTGGTAAGAAAACCATTATACTGAAAAGTTCATGAGTCAGTCACATAAAATATGAAAATACATGACTGTAACTTGCTGTTTATTAACTGGATTTTGAATCCACTTTTGAACATTTTCATGACATGGTATAAAAACTTTGGAGCTTTTCCTTCCACATCTGAAGTTTCCCAGCAATGATCAATGAGGTGACTAAGTATCACAGTCCTGGCACTTTCAATAACTGACTAAGTCCACCGTCAGTCCCCTACCTGGTCACTGAGTAAGCTGCCACTCCCTGTGTACACACCCCATTTACTCTGCATAGAGTGCACTCCTGCTGCACTTTTGGTTCTCCACAGCCACCAGATGTCCCCGTTGCTCATGCTTGAGCTCTCTGGTTGCTCACTTTCACAAATGGGGTCCCCTTTGACAAGGTTCTGTAGACCAGCATGGGCAGGCAAACTAAGGCCTGGGCTCCGGATCCGGCCCAATTGCCTTCTCAATCCAGCGTGCCGATGGTCCGGGAATCATTGTGTTTTTACATGAGTAGAATGTGTTCTTTTATTTAAAATGCATCTCTGGGTTATTTGTGGGGCATAGGAATTCATTCATTCCCCCCCGCAAAAAATATAGTCCGCCCTCCCCACTAGGTCTGAGGGACAGTGGACCGGCCCACGGCTGAAAAAGTTTGCTGACCCCTGCTCTACAGCAGCTGTTCTTGAAATTGTGCCGGGTGCACAAGGTAATCGCTGCAACCGCCATGAGAACAAGACAGAAAAATGAGTGGGACTTACGAGAACAGGCTTGCTTACACTGAATGAGGGTGCAAAGTGTACAGCTCAACTATCTGAGTACACAGATTGTACACTTGTGCCTCTTATCCTAATAGGTACTCAGAATGTCATACCCATTGAGCATGCTCAGTCCTCTCTGGGCCTTTCTGAGGTCTGCCCCTCCCCCCTTCCCCATATTTATTTTTATTTCCTGCAACCTGTGGCTCCTGCAAACCTTAAGATGTGCATGAATGGTGCATAGTTGGCATTGCGTGGACATAAGCTCCCAAAACGTTTTCTGAGTGTCCCAGGTAGGGAATAAGTTTGGGGGAAATTGAATTAGGGGGCGATCTTGGTTCCTGGGTAGACTATTAAATTGGGCTATTAAATTTAAGTTGACTTCAGATATGGTTTGGGGGTAACACGTGGGGAACTGAAGGAACTGAATGGATCTGGAACCAATCTTTTCAAAACAAACAACCTGTTTTGGTGTGAACTGATGTGGGGAGCAAATTAATTGAATAATTTGTCTGGGGTGGTTTGGACAGATAAATTGGTTGACTCACTTTATGTAACACTGGATGTCTAAACCTGTGTCTCAACCGGTAAATCAGCATTTGCAAATTTTATGTAAATATGTGCCCATGGCCCTATGGCCCAGGCCTTTTAAGTTCCCAGAGAGAGTTTCCTGCACTGCACTTCTTATCATAGGGGATCCTAGGCTGGGAGTATGTTATGGGTACAGAAACTTAAGCCTGATAAAAGACTGCCAAGCTGATAAGATTTAATGGAGCTGATGATGCATCAAAATGAGTTTGAAAAGTTTGAAAGCAAAGCCAGTCAACCCTAACACATCATGCATAGCTCTCTCAAATGAAGTCATGGATTCTTTGGTGGAAGTTACGACTGTTTAAAGTGGCATGATGCTATTTTAAATGTGCAGACAAAACCTTAGACGTTTCATGCATGCCATCTGTTTATTTTCAAACTCCCAATAACTCGCATAGCCGTTGTTGAAATGCAGTACAGCAGTTAAGTAGCTACTCATAGAAGATGGGGCTGCATCTTAAGCAGCAAAGAAGCTATGGAGGAAAAAGGAGGCCTGGGATTTTTATTTCCCCCCCAGCTAACTGCAATGCCATAAATCAATACAAAATGTCGGAAGTTGGAGAAGGGTGCTCATCAATAGTTCCTCTTCATCCTGGAGAAGAGTGACTAGTGGGGTGCCACAGGGTTCTGTCTTGGGCCCGGTCTTATTCAACATCTTTATCAACGACTTGGATGATGGACTCAAGGGCATCCTGATCAAATTTGCAGATGACACCAAACTGGGAGGGGTGGCTAACACCCCAGAGGACAGGATCACACTTCAAAACGACCTTGACAGATTAGAGAACTGGGCCAAAACAAACAAGATGAATTTTAACAGGGAGAAATGTAAAGTATTGCACTTGGGCAAAAAAAATGAGAGGCACAAATGCAAGATGGGTGACACCTGGCTTGAGAGCAGTACATGTGAAAAGGATCTAGGAGTCTTGGTTGACCACAAACTTGACATGAGCCAACAGTGTGACGCGGCAGCTAAAAAAGCCAATGCAATTCTGGGCTGCATCAATAGGAGTATAGCATCTAGATCAAGGGAAGTAATAATGCCACTGTATTCTGCTCTGGTCAGACCTCACCTGGAGTACTGTGTCCAGTTCTGGGCACCACAATTCAAGGAGGACACTGACAAACTGGAACGTGTCCAGAGGAGGGCAACCAAAATGGTCAAAGGCCTGGAAACGATGCCTTATGAGGAACGGTTAAGGGAGCTGGGCATGTTTAGCCTGGAGAAGAGGAGGTTAAGGGGTGATATGATAGCCATGTTCAAATATATAAAAGGATGTCACATAGAGGAGGGAGAAAGGTTGTTTTCTGCTGCTCCAGAGAAGCGGACACAGAGCAATGGATCCAAACTACAAGAAAGAAGATTCCACCTAAACATTAGGAAGAACTTCCTGACAGTAAGAGCTGTTCGACAGTGGAATTTGCTGCCAAGGAGTGTGGTGGAGTCTCCTACTTTGGAGGTCTTTAAGCAGAGGCTTGACAACCATATGTCAGGAGTGCTCTGATGGTGTTTCCTGCTTGGCAGGGGGTTGGACTCGATGGCCCTTGTGGTCTCTTCCAACTCTATGATTCTATGATTCTATGAAGAAATGTCCTTGAAAATCTGTAAGTCGAGTGAGCTAGACTGTAGCAAAATCTGATGCACAGATTATAGGCTTGATGACAAGGTGAGGGGCAGCGGTGACAGAAAGGGGCAGTGAGGTTAGATGGCATGGAGTGACAGCATCTGTTTTCTCTCATGCCATTTTGACCTCATTTCTTCCTTTGCAACATGCTAAATGGGCTCCTTCAGAGAAATTAACATGGGCACTGGAGTACAGGAGATGGCACAGAAAATGTATCCAGAAATCCCAAAGTTCTTAGCTGATGTCGCCTTCTTCTTCTTCTTCTTCTTCTTCTTCTTCTTCTTCTTCTTCTTCTTCAGATTCAGATTCATTTTTATTTTTTAATGTGAGTTTACTGTCAGATCTGTTCAGAATCACAGGCTGGTTTTGATTGGTTTGCTGATTTTGGATGCAATGGACAGACTGTAGGTTGTCTTGGTTGCTCCCTGCCATGGTGCTAGTCATTCTCCACCAGAAAACAGCTCAGCAAAGATGATTGCAAATAAGGACTAGAGGGCGTGCTCCAGCCCAGAGAGAAGCATGCCTTTACAAAGATGGGCGCTTGCGTTGTCTTTGTGGGTGGATGGATTTGTTTGTTTGTTTTGCAGTGGGGGACCAACAATGGAAAGCTGCCAGTTGAGTCTTCTAGACATACTGTATTCACTTGAGTTGAATGTGCCATCAAATCTCACACACACCTCAGTTTTCAGAACTTTGAAACCAAAAAAAGTATTTGCTGGCAAATGTAAATGTTCCATCGAATCTAATGCACACCTTACTTTGCACAACGTAATTTGGCCAAAAAAGGTGAGCATTAGATTGGAGTAAATGTCTGGGACCTGATTCTCCTTCTAGATGCATCTGGCTGTCCTTCCCTGCCTGTGGCACTGTCAACACGGAGCACCAAAACTTAGTCTGCCATCCACCAAAGAATCGTGATTATCACCTTGCTCACCTCTCCTCCTTATGGGTTGGATCCAGTTTCAGTCATGCTTAGAGTAAGCCAATGAGAAAAGTTAGTTGCAACTTACCTAGTGATGGGGGAGAACTTTATTTCAGTTTGCATTTAGAACCTAATTTACCAAATTTGCACTTTACAAAAAAACATGAGAACTGAAACACAGCCATCCTTCAAAAGTCACACTTACTTGAATTTTGCAACACATTTCTCCAAATAAATGTTTACAAAAATACATATGTTGGAGGCAGGGGGTGGGGAAGTGCCTAAAAATGAACATATTAGTGAAAAAATATGTTCTTGTTCTCCTATTTTAACAGAACAGAACAGGAGGTGGAAGGTGCCATTCAGAACATGCAGTTGGGCAAATCTCCAGGGCCAGATGGCTTAACCTCAAAATATTATAGATCTTTGAAGGACTGGATAATTCAACCACTAAAGGAGGTTTGTAATGAAATTTTGGAGGGGAAAAAAGCGCCAGAGTCGTGGAAGGAAGCTTATATTACACTAATACCGAAAAATGAGTCTGAAAATGAGTCTGAAAAGACACAACTTAAGAATTACCGCCCCATATCCCTGCTCAATGTGGATTACAAAATTTTTGCAGATATATTGGCTAAAAGATTGAAAAAAGTTTTAGTTGAGGAGATACATAAAGACCAAGCTGGCTTTCTCCCGGGCAGACACTTGTCTGACAACACGAGAAATATAATTAACATTTTAGAGAAGCTGCAAGTGAATATTAATACTAAAGCTGTTTTAATTTTTGTAGATGCGGAGAAAGCCTTTGACAATATTTCTTGGAGTTTCATGAAGAAAAATCTTCAGGGGATGGGGGTTGGTCAAGGGTTTGAAAATGGTATAAGTGCAATTTATTCAGAACAAAAGGCTAAACTAATAGTTAACAATGTGGTGACAGAGGAATTTAAGATAGAGAAAGGGACACGACAAGGCTGCCCAATTTCCCCATTGCTCTTTATTTCGGTCCTGGAGGTTCTGCTAAATATGATCAGAAGGGACCGTTTGATACAGGTCGGAGTTAAACAGTACAAATTGAAAGCCTTTGCAGATGATTTAGTACTGACGTTACAGGAGCCAGAATCTAGTACTAAAAGAGTATTAGAATTGATTCAGGAATTTGGTCATGTGGCAGGATTTAAGTTGAACAAGTTAAAAACTAAGGTGCTTGAGAAAAAATTAACACCAATTGAGAAAGAGAGGTTTCAGAAGGAGACAGGTTTAACACTGGTTAAGAAAATAAAATACCTGGGGGTTAATATGACCGCTAAGAACTTAAACCTATTTAAAGACAATCATGAGAAATGTTGGTCAGAAGTGAAAAAGGATTTAGAGATATGGTCAAACTTGAAGCTTTCCTTGTTAGGTCGAATTGCTGTTATAAAGATGAATGTATTGCCAAGAATGTTATTTTTGTTTCAATCATTGCAAATCTTGGACAAAATGGACTGTTTCAAGAAGTGGCAGAGAGACATTTCTAGATTTGTCTGGCAGAGAGACATTTCTAGATTATTATCTGCCCAATAATAAATGTTGCAAATGTAAAGAAACTGAAGGTACATTCTTTCACCTTTGGTGGACGTGCCCAAGGATTAAGGCTTTCTGGGAGATGATATATAATGAAATGAAAAAGGTATTTAAATATACCTTCTTGAAGAAACCAGAGGCTTTTCTCCTGGGCATGGTTGGCCAATTGGTGCCAAAGAAGGATAGAACTTTCTTTATGTATGCCACAACAGCAGCAAGAATACTTATCGCAAAGTATTGGAAGACACAAGATCTACCCACCTTGGAAGAATGGCAGATGAAGGTGATGGACTATATGGAACTGGCAGAAATGACTGGCAGAATCCGAGACCAGGGAGAAGAGTCGGTGGAAGAAGATTGGAAAAAGTTTAAAGACTATTTACAGAAAAATTGTAAAATTAATGAATGTTAGAATGATGTTGGATAGAAACTAAGTGGTTTATAGCTGTAATGTTATAAGGGAATATGAGAAAATGGACTATTAATAGGTAAAAATCCAATGTTACAATATTTTAAGATTGAAGACTAGGATAAACAAAGAGAGGAGGGATTTGCTGAACTAACAAACTGAACTGGAATACAGAAAAGGGAGGCGTGAGGAGGTCCGGGAAATAAGCAAATGAAAGATAAGTCATTGAAAGATTGAATTGTTTTTAACTATTTTTATTTTGTATTTTTCTTTTTTCTTTTTTTATTTTGTAATATTCTGAAAATCTTAATAAATATCTTTTTTAAAAAATATGGAAAATGCATTATATTAGGATAAATTACTTGCAATGATGCATGCATTAGTCAAAACTGCATACAAAAAGATGTGTATTAGAAAAACAGACATTAACAACAATGTGATATAAATAAAACACAAGAAGCTTTCAATGATGAAATCAAAAGAAAGATGCCAATTTTTCTTTTCATGCGCATTGTCTGTCTTTGTTGTTTAGAAAAATTAAAGTATTTTTAAAAAGCTTTAATAGGAGAAATGTGCACTAAAATGCTGAAGAAATTTCTTTCTTTTTTGGAAAATGACAAATTGCTGCTGAAATGTGGAGAACTGAGTTTCAGATTGCTAGGGTTGCCATATTTCAAAAAGGACTTGTCTTTGTCTGTCTGTCTGTCTGTCTGTCTGTTTCTCTCTCTCTCTCTCTCTCTCTCTCTCTCTCTCTCTCTCTCTCTCTCATAGCAGCTCCAGAGCAGCGTCCACAGTCTCTTCTCCCACTCCCTCCTTTTAACTTTGCCTTCCATTCAGTGGCATATGCAAAGTGCAAAGCCTGCCACAGCTGTCTGCAGATGCTGATGAAGATTTTAGCTGTGACAGACACAATGGGAAATTGTTTAAATGAGCTGGAAAGAGCCACGTTAGCTTCGTCATGCTTGGTGGCCCCGTGGCAGGAAACATCCCCGAGGCAGGCAAGCCTTAATCCGAAGACACAGATGCTGAGGGACAGAATCTGCACTCCTCCCATATGTTGGGCCCCTGCTGATAATTTAATGCATTCATGTCAATTCCTAGTTATGATCTCGGAGAAGCAACATTAAATATGCTTGATTATTTTTGTGCATGATCTTCTGTAAATAAGCACGTCAATTTCTCTCTTTTTTTGGTAATTATTTTTCTCAAAAATAATAATCAAATAAGGCTACAAAAATCAAACCACCATCTATCATTTATACTTCTAATAAAACATCCTACTATTTTACAAACCATCTTTTGAGGTTCTTTAAACCTCAAGACTTCCTTCCACCCCCTTCTACTGGTTCTTTACATCTTACATAATTCTCTGCATTTTGTTATCATTTTTATCCGCTTGTCACACCTTTACATTCTCTAATTCTTTACTACTTACAAGTGCTTAATCTAAACATGCCAATGTACCAACTTGTTTACAGTATTTCTGCACATACACAATAAATTTTCCCCTTTCTTTTTTAAACTTCTCATTGTCAGTCTTTGAGTTTTGCCGTCAGCTTTGCCATTTCTGCATAGTCCATAAGTTTTATTATGCCATTCTTCTATTGTTGGCAACTGTTCTTCTTTCCATCTTTGGGCTAACAGCTAACAGGATCAGGGCTACAAGCCCGTCAATTTCCAGGACAAAGTTGTTGACCTTTTTGGGGGAACATCTACCCCCCAAAATTTTTTGGGGGGATTTTTACAGCATTTTTCTTTAAAAATTACCCTAGTTTTCCTGGACATTTTGCCGATTAGGCAAACAAAGATCCACCACAGGCCATTTTGACAGTCCAATTCCTGGACATGTCCTGGTTAGTCCAACATTTGGCCTTTGATCTGAACAACAAGATTATAAATTATATGTTATTTTATTATCAAATTGAAAATCTCGCATTTATTATTGATTGGTTGTTCAGCATATAAATGGTGCCTCACGCAACACATGCAAAAAGACGACGACTACAAAGAGCTTATCTAAATTTCTGCACTGGAGGAAGACTACAGACAGATGGGAAGGAAGATGAAAGGGCAACAGACAGACCAGAGAGGAACATGACAAAGATAGTTACACGTCCGTTGATTTTGTTTGATCTAAGCACCAGTTATCTGACAGTATTGTGATTTTGCCAGCCTGTTTCTCTCCACCCTCCCAATACAAGCCAATCCCCAGAGGCCATGTGGGCTTCCCCACTAGGGCTTGCCATTCTTCAGTTGCTCCCTTTTATAGGGTAGAGGGAGGTCCACACAAAATCACTGCCCATTTGTGACCCTCCTGTGTTTATTCCTTGCTTCTTTCATTTCCCCTCCAGCTGAGAGCACTTCCAGATGGGGGGCTTCATATGATAAACAGGTTCACAATAGGTTCCTTGCAATAGCTTTTAATTTTTTTGATTTATCCCATTCCCCACCCTCCACCCCCAGAAGAGCAAATTCAGATGAAATGGGAAATGTATGGATGCTACTAAAAAAAATGCATGCACAAGGAGGCCCTTCCCACAATAAACCCTTGTCTGGAATCACCCACGGAAACCCCCATCTTTTAAAAAAATATACCTCAGAGATGCTGACAGTCCTTAGCCTTAGCACTCCTGTCCTTTAACAGGTGTGTAGTTTGGCTGGTACACTGACATTCGGGGGGGGGGGGGGATGACGACGACACCACACCTCCTCACTTTCACCTGAGCACCACTTTGCCATTTCATTTCCAGTCACCACCTTTCCCAGGTACCTTCTGCCATGAAGACTGGTTGCTTAGGGCAAATGGGTCACTGGGTCAACTGTCTGACCAGCCTCAGCTGGCTGCCACCTGCCTCCTTTCTTACATCCGTCCATGGCATGGCCTCCGCTGGCAGCTTCCTTCTCTTTAGTCCGTGGAGACTAATACCACCCTTTGGCCTGTACTTCTAAAGCCAAAAGTAGCTCACTGCAAGGGATACCAGGAAGCAGGCGAGGAGGTTCTTGGTTCAAGCAGCAGCTGAAAGTGTTAGCTGTCAGTCTGGCAAAGTCTGGTATTCAAATTTTGTGTTCTAGGCTCAAATGCTTTGTGTGTGAGATAAACAGGTCTCATTCAATGTGTTCCTCACAAGCTCAGCAAAGGTTCTTAATGTGCCAAATCATGATTGGTACTTGTGACAAATCATTCAAATAACTTGTCCACCTGTGTTCAATTTTTGTTTCAGGGAGGTGGGAGATCTTATGGAAATATGATAATGCTCCTTTGTGCTGCTTTAAAGTCTTTGCCACAAAACCACTGAAACAGAGTGGCTGGGTGCATGAGCTCTGGGTGAGTAGCCCTTGGGCTGAGCAATAACAGCTTAGAAGCCATTTCATAATAAAATAGGTGATTAAGGAGCAGAACGTAATCTGAACGGTTATACTGCAGTATAAAGGTAAAGGGACCCCCGACCATTAGGTCCAGTCGTGGCCGACTCTGGGGTTGTGGCGCTCATCTCACTTTATTGGCCGAGGGAGCCGGCGTACAGCTTCTGGGTCATGTGGCCAGCAGGACTAAGCCGCTTCTGGCGAACCAGAGCAGCGCACGGAAACGCCGTTTACCTTCCCACCAAAGCTGTACCTATTTATCTACTTGCCCTTTGACATGCTTTTGAACTGCTAGGTTGGCAGGAGCAGGGACCGAGCAACAGGAGCTCACCCCATCGCGGGGATTTGAACCGCTGCCCTTCTGATCAGTAAGCCCTAGGCTCTGTGGATTAGATCACAGCGCCACCCGCGTCCCTATACTGCAGTATATAATATGCATAAAGCCTGCATCCGCCTGTCTCAAGAGACAATGGAGTGTATCTCCGGGGATGAAGTCAAACTGCTGTGTCAGCACCACCACCTCCCTGGGACGCAAGCCTGGGCAGCGTGTCTGGAGGTCCTGGGCTGCCCAGATGACAAGACCCTCCTCTCGGCCCTGCTTATGTGGTTGGAAGGAAAGCAGAGCAGTATGTTTGGCTTCTGGCTGCAGGAGTTGCTGAAAGGAAGCACACAAGGCACCATCCAACTACCTTAGGGACCAAAGCAGCCAACTCCTATGGACTGAGGTCTTCCCCCCCTAAAATGTTTGAGGGGGCTAGCCCCACCTCCCACATTGGTGGGCATTGCCATTCAAATGGTATGCATGCACTGTGTCTGGTAATTGATAATGTAGGGTGGTGCTTTCCTGGCTCCCCCCAATATTCTATTCAAGTTGGCACCCTTGTTAGAGACTCCACTCTGGATTTGCGTTGGGCTCCCTCCTTAGCCTTTTCTTTTCCTGAAGATATTCTGCATTGCAGCGGGAGTTTTCCTTCTCGTAGATAAGAGATTTCCTTCTCCCACATGAGCTCCCTTCCCAGGTTGACAAGACCCATTTGCCCCTCGCTTCCATCTACAGCACGTGCAGAAACCGCCTTCTTGACTGTTGGACCCATTCTTGGTTTCGTCCACCCAATCTGCCAGAGCTTGTCTTCACATGCAGTGAGTCCCTAACTCACTGAGGGTTTAAAACCCATTGGCTTCCCTCACCTGGTTTAGCCGGCCAGGGAAAGCTGTTCCCAGGATGTGGCCGCTGTTGTATGCTGACAGCTTCTAGGAGCCAAAGGTGAGAGCTGAGTGCAGGATGGAGATCAAAAGCGGACAAACCAGCCCAGAAGAAGCATGATGTGTCCCCCACCAGAGGTAGTACCCACCCCTAATGCCCTATGCACCCCTCATAAAGCTAATGCATGTCAAAAACATGTTTACAGTGGTACCTTGGTTTAAGAGCAGCTTTGCCTTGGAAGCAGAACATGTTTCGCTTCCTGTTGAGTGTGTTACATTTGTAAATTGCGTCCCCCGCTGCTATGGGAAAGCAGGCCTTGGTTTAAGAACGCTTTGGTTTAAGAATGGACTTCTGGAACAGATTAAGTTCATAAACCAAGGTACCACTGTAGTTCAATTCAGGCAACTGATCTTGAGTTGTCTGTAGAGGAACTCCTCTTTCCTCCATCAAATGTGACTTGCTTTTAAGGACTCTAAATCTGTGTGCAGTGGGGGAAAGGGCTTACACAGTGTCAGGAGAACTGACAAGCTGAAAAGGAAATTAAACGAAACAGGCTTTCTAAAGGAAACACAATCCAATTAAAGGCTTCTCTTTCAAAGTACTGAGTAGGATTTGAAAAGTAGATTTCTGAAAGTGTTAGCTGTCAGTCTGGCAAAATCTGATGCTCATCTGATGACCACTGGCTACTCTTACACACCAAGTCACCTACAGGCTGATTATCCAATAGACTGTTTTTCTCCTTAAATACACATCTATAGACACAAACCCTGAGAAAATCGTAGATGGGGGCAAATTACTGAAAAGGAAAGTGTTAACCACCCCTCTCCCTGCCTCCCCCAAGCTGTGCTGTTCAAACTAGCAGCTTCTCAAGGCTGTATTTAGTTTCAGAAAAGAATTACAGGGTTGCATCTCTGTAGTTTGCCACTAAGAAAACAAAAGAAGAAAAGCTGTAAGATCTTTACTTTGGAAGGGAAGGCAATTTTTGCAAGATGGGATTTCAGGTGCTGTTTAAAGTAGGTCGAGGTGTGATGGAGCTAGTGATGGAGAAATCTGTCAACTTCAGTTCCTCCCAGGCTCTAATTTGTTCAATCTTTAATTCAGTAATCAACATCTGTGTATGATTTTTTTTTAAAGTACTTATGAAAATTTACCAGCAATTCAGTGTCAATTTCTCATGCACATTTTCTGTGCAATTTTGCCCAACATATGCATTCTGTAAAGCAGTATCCCCTAATAGAATGCTCTGCAATATATGCATTTCTATGCAAGCTTCAGTCTAGTATACACATTTTCCCCTACACATTACTTGGCTGGAGAACTGCATTGCAAAATCTGGATATTTGCAGATTCTGAGGGATGGCTGTGTCTTTTCAAAAAGCACAAATTAGATATATTTGCCTTTAAACGCAAACTGAGTCTAATTTCTCTCTCATCCCTAGATGGAGCATATTCTAGAGAGGAGAAAGAAAGAGATCTTCCAATTCAGCAAAACTAGTGACTTTCCACTCGCCCAACTTTGATGTTTATAACCCAGAGTACATACAATTGTGTTTTAAGATTTCACCATGTCTTATTTCATCCTCTCTAACTTGTTTTTTTTTAATATGTTATGCTATTTTCTTACACTTCTGACCCTGCTGTGTTCTTTGCATATGGGAAATAACATACAGACTTGAAAGGGTTTATTTAAATATTTTAAATTTGCATCTTTAATCAGTGCAGTCAATTTTGCCATCTCTGCGTATTCCAGGATTTCCACCAGCCACTCTCCCTTTGAGGGTGTTTTCTCCTCCTTCCATTTCTGCACACAGAGAATCCTTGCCACTGGAGTCATATACATAAATACTGCAGAGGCTTTCTTTGGGCTTTCGCTCTCTAGTATCCCCAACAGGAAGAAATCTGGCTTCTTGGGAAAATCCACTTTAATTTTAAAAATTATTTTCATTATATATCATGTCTTAAAAGGCCTTTGCCTTCCTGCAGGTCCACCACATATGATAGAATGACCCCTCACAGGCCTTTACATTTCCAACATTTGTTTGATACATTTTTGTACATTTCAGCTAGGTTCTTGGAGGTTACCATAAATGCCATCTATACAGCATCTTGTAATAGTTTTTTAAAGCCATAACATGCTGTAAATTTCATTCCTGTTTTCCAAAGCTTTTCCCAAGCAGCCATATCTATATTATGTCCAACATCCTTAGCCTCAGGGCTTTTCATTCAGCCAGAGAGCACAAGAAGGCAGGTGTGCGCCATTGCCATTCCAAGAGAAGAAGGGAGGCGTTAATGATGAGTTCTTGTACCTATTTTTCAAGAAAAATAGCACTGCCTAGCTCACTTAATCATTATTTTAAACACTTCATCCTTTGTTTCCCATGCTAACAGCAATTTGTACATTTTAGAAATTAATTTCTCATCATTTTCACATAAACTTACTTCAAAGGTTGACCTTTGCTCTGCAAATCCATTCTTTAAATCATTTTTATAGATTTCGTTTAATTCATGATATTGGAACCAGATACCCATTAAGTTTTGTATTTCGTTGAACTTTTTAAGCTCATTGTCCTGAAAACTCAAGAAATCTCTATATAAAGCCCATTTGGGTTGCAGATTTTATTCTTTATGTGTTCAGGCCTCCATTGCTGATAACCATAAGGGACTTTTATGTTCCATCAGATTCCTCCATATATAACATAAAGAAAAGCTTTCTGCACTTTGCCTTTGTCACACCACAGATATGAATGCCACCCAAATCTTCTGTCAGATCCTCCCAAGTCCAATAATGTAGTATTTCTTAACGTCACCCACTTTTTAAACCAAGTTAATCAAGCTGCTTTGAGACACAGTTTTAAATTAGGTAAGGCAAAACTTATTCTTTGGCATCTCTTAAATTCTTAAAACTTATTCTTGCCAAATAAATATAGTTTTGTCTTTTTGCCATTGTTTAAAACAGGGAACCACATTGATTACCAGCACAGTCTGAAACAGCATTTATTTTTGGTACTACATTCCTTTTGACGACCGGGATTCTACCCATCAGGGATTCTACCCATCCTTCTACTCCATCTCTGTAAGTCTGCTATAACCGTATTCCATATTTTCACATAGTTGTTTTGAAATAGCACTGCATTTTTATTTGTCAACCAAACACCCAGATATTTAACCTTCTTTTCAACCTTCAGCCCTGTCAAATCCTGTAATGTATATTTGATCCATACTGTATTTTTTTAAACTAAAACCTTAGTTTTGTCCTTATCAAAAGAAAAGCCATCTAATTGACCAAACTATTCTGTTTTCCCCAGAAGCCTTTCTGCAGCGCAATCTTGTTCTCAGGGAATTCAAAGAGGACAAAGGTGGCAGGTGCTCTGTGCGAAAAGAGAACTGAGGACACCAAAGAGAACGAGGTAACCCAAACTTCCATGGTATACACTTCTGGGGCCTATACAAATGAGAAAAACTAATCACACTGTTGTTCTTTCCTTTTGCTGCTATTGTTGCACTGATTAATCTGCTTCTCTCCCAGCAGAGAGGCTTGCCTGGCGCCATCATGACATGTCTTCAGGCTCCAGGCAAATCGTCCCTCTTTGCCCAGGCATTCAGCCATTAAATAATTTATGGCCTGTTAAATGGGGGCGGGGACTGCTATTGTGATTATTTTATTATTATGCTACGTATTATAATGCTTTCTGTTATTTTTTAATCTTATGTTCCACAAAATGTATTCTTCATATTGTGCACAGTCCTGGGTGGTATGTAAATTGAATTAATAATAATAATAATAATAATAATAATAATAATAATAATAATAATAATAATTCTGCTAATCATGTGGAGGGGCAAGAGGGTTGCCAAGGCACTGATGCCCTGCTCTTGACCAGCTGATTCATAGCCGACTACCTCTCTGGGTTGGGAGATATTTTCAGGCACCTAAGGAGAATGAAGCCGGCACACCAAGTACCCTATTATAGTTGGAAAGAGGTGCTGCAGGCCTCCGGCTTCCACCTACAGATCCTGCAGCAACAGAAAACCCCAGTAAAAATATTTTTGCCAAAAGGAGGAAGGTTTAGAGCAGACCTATGTCAGAGCACATCTCTTTATTACAAGTGTGGAGCATCCAAACTGAAAGCTGTTCAGCTGCAGTCTGAGGTGTCCTTACTGTCACTCCAGTATATATTTACTGTGTCACTGTGTTATTGAAGCCTTATTTACCTAGGGATCCATTAGCCACGCCATCCCCGGACCTCGGAGGGAACAAAAGTACCAGGAAAGCAAAATCTTCTTTGGAGAAAAAGAGTTTATTGAAAATCTGTGCACAGAGATAATCTGTACCCAGAGACAACCAGCTGGATAGCTCCTGAAAATACACTGGCTGTAAAGCAAGACACTTCAGCAGACTTTCTTATACTTTTCTGAACACTCTTCCCCCTCCCACACCTCCCCCAGACTTCCCCAATCGGCTAGCAAATGTTCAACTTATTCCCCTATATGGAACATCCATATTGCTTGCTAAACACATTTTATTGCTTGCTAAACATTCCTGTCTTTCTGCTAACCAAGCACTCCCTCCCCTCTCCTTCATACACGTGTCTTTTCTCATTCTTGCATTAGTAAGCATAAGACAGGAAAAGGGGCCTCTTTAGCAATTTAGCAGGTCTGGTTGGTTATTGCTTACAGTAGCAGCTTCTGCTAGCCAGCAAGGCAGGAAATGGACTTTTGACCTGCCAGCCAAATTTAGCAAACAGTCACTGGCGGTGTGCTAACTGTCTGGCCAAAATTTGCAGAAGTAAGATTAGCACAGGATTAGCACAGGAATTTACTGCAGATAGTATTTGAGAGCAACCTTTCTTAGGTACAGAATACAAAGCACAGAAAATATTGAGAGAAACCTTTCCCATCTCCCTTTATTATTGCTGTTTGTTTGCCCAGAGTTTGTAAGCGCAGCTTTGTTTTGTGTAGCCATTGTTTAATTGGCTTTCAGTGTAGTTGGGCTGATCTATGTATGCGAGAGAAAGAAGAATAACAGAGAAGCAAACGGCAGCACATAGCCCTCATACACACTGAAATTTCATCCCATTATTTATTCCTTAATAATCTGGGAGGGAGGCAGTGGGGCCTTTCAGCTCTTCCTCCTGTGCTCCCTGACCGTACCCTTCTGTTGGAGAAAAGTGCCTTGCGCCTGATATTATACTACTCCAAGGGACCTCCACAGTTTTTAAATCTACCTGTATCTTTCTAAAACATCAACTGCCACTGCAAGGGATGGTTGGACTTTCCGAGTCTGGTAATGGGCCATCAGAGGTTTGGAGTTGTTGGGACTTTTAATTTTGGAGGGAATTTGAAATATGTTTTTAAACATCACATGGAGCTTAGTCTGGACTGTGAGAAAAGGGCTGATTTGCTGAAAAGGGTCAAAAACACTATGAAGCTGGAGTTCCCGCGAGTGAAAGGAAAATATGAAGAAGAGCTACGAAAGGGACATGGGAGAGATTTAAAGGCCTCGGATATAAGGGCACCAGGTTAATGTGTCCGACTAATGGGACACAAAAAAGACTAACAATCCTGGGACCGGGGGGAGGGGACGCTGGAAGAAGATTGGATTGCTGTTATTTTATTGTATCTTTTTTATATTATTACTACTAGAAATGTTCTATGAATTTTGGGAAAATGTTGAGATGAAATTACTTGGCTCTTGTAAAAAAAGTCTAAAGAATTTGGCAAAAAGGTAATGGTTATGAGAAGTGGCAAAAAAGATTTAAGTTTTAAGCTTTAAGGTCGTTTTTATAAGACAAGATGATAATAGAGTAAAGTAACGTAATGATAAAATATTATGAATTATGGAAAGGATTTGCTGTGACAATTATTAATTAAGATACAAGAGATGGGAGGAGGAGGAGGTCATGGAAAGAAGGTAACGGAAATTGGAGAATTTGAAAGTGATGGTTTTATTTTCTCTTTTTCTTTTTGTGTTTTTGTCTTTTTTTCTCTTTTTTGTAATGTTGTCTTTTTTCTGTGTAATTTAAAATTTTTTTGTGTTTCAATAAATATTATAAACACAAAAAACATCAACTGCCACTTGACACATAAGGTTCTCCGCAGAAGCAGCCTCTTATTAGTTCTCCATGGCATTTGTGATAAATGTCCTCATAGAGGCTGACTCACCTGTCCTCTTTGCACTGTGGATTTAAGCTTTGAGTGGAGCTGGAGGATGGTTTTTTAAAAAGGAAGACTCCTCCATGTAAATCTCAACATGTAATGCCATCATCCTGGGTGAGAGCTTCCCTGGTTGAGCTTCCCTGGTTGCGCAAACTCCCAGGGGCTGAGGCAACCCCCCCCCCGCAAGTATAAGCCCCCTCAATATACAGGGAGCATTTGACTCCACCCCTGGCTCCTCACAGCATTGCAAGTGCAATGTCAGGGTGTTGTGTAATGTTGCGCACGGACCCCCTCAAACCTCCTAAGGTGATTACGCCCCTGTGTGTCACACATCAAGATTGACCAGGTATTTCTAGGATAAATGGAAGGAGGAGACTGGGGGCAGCTGCTTTTGCATTTTTTAATGCATAAGGGGAAATCCTCACCCCCCAGGAAACTCAGGCATGATTTGCCAACCTATTTTGAGCACAGCTGGCACCCATGTAATCTGCTTGGCTTATTTAGGTCTGCCTCTTGCATGCAGACTTGCATTGTGGAGGACTGGGGGCACTTGGGAGAAGATTTCAGGGATTTTGGAAGCCATTTTGACTAAGGGCTGTAGGGCTGGAATTCAGGGCAGGCGCAGCTCACCAAGTTATGTGGAAAGGAAGAGCCTTTGTTATCTCATTATTACCTTCGAGTCTCTCAAATCCATATGAAGAGAGGAGCATATTTAAAATGAATTTGTGTGTGTTTTCAGTGATAGCTGCTATTTCTAGAATACAATAAAGCTGTGATCAGGCAATCCATTTGATGCCAGTCTGTCCTGCTGAGACTCAGTTTCCTTATCTCAGTAGTCCTGCCTTTTGGGGTAGGGAGGCTGGATGGATGGAAGAAGTCTTTAGCTCAGTCGGTCTCTATTTTGGACTCTCTGGTTAGACCTGGGGGAACTTGCACTGAAATAAGTTTGCAACCTTGAAGGGAATCCCACTCAGTTCTTCCAAGTAAGTATGCACAAAATTACAGACTTAGACTGAAAAAATTACATATGAATTTTTGAATCTGTGTTCCTGGAAAACACTGGGGGTGTAGGAAGAACTCATGAAGTTGTCAGAGCAAATTACATCTGCGTTTCCTGTCAGATTGCCTTCTGTTCTGGGATGTTGTCATAAAAAACAACAACAACAGCTCCCTGAGGAAGTCAGTAAATCAAACAAATACAAGCAAAAGATTTGCTGTTGTTAAAATAGTTCTACATTCTTCTCAACCTGAATACTCCTACAACACTCATGCTCACATGGCCTGCAACCCAAAAGGTCTTAAAGGTGTGCAAGGTGCTTTGATGCACCTACTAAGACTTCCCTTTAAAAAACAACAAACTGTTTTAAACTATTGTTTAAAGGAAATTGCTCCCATTGTCAGAGACAATATATCTCTGAGTCCCACTTGCTGGCACCATGAGCGGAGAGAGCGATGTTGCTGTCCAGTCCCACTTGCGGGCTTCCCATAAATGTGGTTGGTCCTTTGCGAGAACATGATGCTGGACCAGGCATGGCGTGGCCTGATGCAGCAGGACTCTTCTTCTGTTCTTAAGTTAAAAACAAGGGGGAGGGGGAAGAAAGCACAACAAATGAGGGGAGCTAAATTACAAAGCGAAAAAATGAATCCTGAAATGGACAAACAGTGCAATGGAAGAAAGGAAACAAAATAACTCTGCCCAAAATCAAAGTTGTAGTTAAACAACAGAGAAAATACAGAACTTGGTCAGAAGACCTTTGGCAGAAGCTCCTTATACTGTATCTGTTCCACCTTAAAGCTTCCCTGAATTTCAGGACGGTGGCATATGGAATATATGTAGAATAAAGTTCTATAGTAGTAGTGTAACTGTTCTGAATTAGGACTTCAGCCATGAAGCTTCCTTGTTGGCCTTGGGCCAGCAACCATCTCTTAGCCTGACCTGCCTCATCTCAGAGGGTTGCTGTGAAGATAAAATGGGACTGAGGAAGAATCCTGCACACCCCTCTGAGTGCCTTACATGAATACATTAAATGTGCCATTTCCTCTTGTCACATCAAGATTGCTGTTGTCTCTTTCTGTCTTTCTTTGGGCCCAATCCACAGTGGCCACCTGCCAGCCAGTATTGCCTGCAGGTTTATTCTTTGCAGGGATTGAACCTGCCCCGCTTTCTCATTAAGACTGAGTTTCATTACGAGGGGCGTAGAAAATAAAGTCCACTTAATTAAAATGTGCTGCAGTTTATGTACGCTTACCTTGAGTTATAGACCTATAAAAAGGTAGGTGGTTATTTTTAAAATGTTTTCCTCATTAATTTATAAAGCATATTTGGGGAGCTGTAAACAGTTTTACAACAAAATGAAACCGGATCTGCGACTGCACATCCAACAGGATGCGTTCTGTTGCCCCAAGCGAGCACTTCTGGGGAGAGACACTATAACTGCAGCTCTGAAGGAGGTCACATCCCCGAAGGCCCTGAGGACTGTGAAGCATTCAGCTCAGGGAGGCTGCCTGGGGCACCTGGCCTGACTCACAGCTGGCTGGCAGCTCCATCTCCAAGGGAGGCCTTCAGGGCACAGAAGCAGCCGCTGAGGGACGGGCAAGACAAGTCAGTGGAGAAGAGGGTCTGAGCTGGGAAGCATGGTGGAGTTGGATAGTTTTACACTCTGGAAGGCACTCTGGCTTTATTTTTTGGGAGGTGAGGAATGCTCTTTATGCGGCAACATGTGCTGCTTTGCTTATTTTGGAATATGGCAAGGCAGCCCGGCTGCGTTTGGGGTTCTCCTGCTCATTCTGCCAAGGGGCCCTGGAGTTCTGTCCCCAGAGCTTGGGACCCGTCTAGGAGTGCAGGAGCGCCTCTCTTTGCATCTTGCTTCTGATGGGAACTCACTAAGTGGACTTAAGGAACGGGCAGGCAGAAGGTCAAGCAGAATTTGCCGGTACATCCCCAAGTGATTTTCTTTAGTAAATTCAGAAAGGTTTCTGGCTCCCAATTGTTTGATGACAGCAACAAAATTACCTTTCCCTGCTAAATTAGGCTGCTGAAAGGAAGAAAGTGGACCTTTTGTGTGAAATGACATTGAGCAGATCTGGTACTGAAAATGAATTTCTGGACTCAGAAGGACAGTCTCATTATTGTATCCCATGTTAGTTCTACTCCAAGTAGACCCACTGATATTAATGGGTGTGACTAGTGTAGGCACATTCATTTTAGTGGGCCTACTCTGAGAACCTAGTTAGATACAACCCTCTGTCCTATTGCATCTGGCTCTCCTTGGCAGATCTTGGAGTTCTAATAAACAGAAACGCACACAGAGCAAAGACCCCAAAGTCTGCCCAGCTCTGCCTTAAGTAAGGTTGCCACCATGGGCATAGCGGGGAGGGGGGTAGACTTGGTTAGGGGAGGCAGGACTTTTTTTGGGGGCGGGGCAGAACCAATGTGATTGGTAAGTTAGTTAAATATTTTTATTGCTTTACTTGATGGGGGGGGGGGCTGCTGCCCATGGTTGCCACCCATCCCTAGAAAAGTGGGATCACCCTGTTTCTGGACAAAAGCGTCCCCTGTTCTGTTTGGACTTTTAATAGAACACCTTTCGTCCATATTTGAGCTGTGGGTCCAGCTGATGAGGAGCCTGGCATGATGTGAGGGACAACAGAGAGTAGAGGGGAGGAGTTTCCTCCTGTCCCTCATGCCTTCGTTCCTTCTCTCTTGCAGGTGCTCCTCCTCAGCCGTCACCCACTGGGCTAGCATGGTGGGGGTCTGCCCTGCTTGGCCCTTCTGCCACCCCAGCTTCACCTCCTCAATCCTCCCTCTGTGCTCAAATCTCTTCCGACGCCAGCATGGGGGAGAGGCTGGAACTGCAGCTCAAGTTGCCCATGGGAGCCAGCATGCAGGAATCTTTTCGCCCAACATGGGGCTCAAACTCATGAACCTGAGATTAAGAGTCTTATGCTCTACCGACTGAGCTATCCCAGCAGTAGGGTGTATACGGATGTGATAATACAGCCTTGTTGTGGCAATCTTGCGGGTCTGAGAGCAGCTGAGGGAGCACATACTCCTACATCCCTAATAGAACTAGTGCTTCTAATAAAAGAGAACTAGAAGGAGCAAACACAAATATTTTATGTGCAAAGGAATCTCACATCCCAGAGAAGGGAACGAGGGAGACCTCGCCTAAAACACCACCAGACATTACAATTAGCTGAGCAGTTATCACTGAGGATGTTGATCTCTGCAGCAGCAGCTGAAGAAAGAGTTTAATTGGAAATCAGCATCATATACTGTACTGATTGCCAGTTGCTTCATGTAATTTTAAAGTACTAAAAAACCCAACCCAACCTATTTGCAGAACCTCTCTCCCAAGCATGGTGGTGAATAGGCTATGAAAAAGCCAGATCCTGCATTTCGTGCCCAAATGTTAAAAATCTCAGTCCTTTTCTCTCCCTGGAAGGAAAACACCACGAATTCGCGGTACTCTATTCCAGCAGTTGTGGTGTATCTTCCAGGCATTTGAACTGTGGGGACAGAGGTGGCCCCCATTCACTTCAGTGTAGTAGAAAGCTTTCTAATGAATCTATACAAACAGCAAATCATGTTTTAATTTTTTTCCTGAAGTGTCCAGGAAAGGTTGCCTTGGGATGGTGGTGTGCTTGGGAGGAAGAAAAAGCCCCTGAACCATTTACACATAGAAAATGAGAAGGGACGGCTGGAACACTTCTCCCCAACATCCAGTTCTCTGTGCGGAGGGAGGAGCCAGCAGTGCACACCCCACCCTTCTGGTCTGACGTCACACAGCCCAGGAAGAACGTCATCTGGTTGTCATCATAGTTACGTAGAGAAGAGAATTTTAGCAAGAGGTTTCCTCAACCTCCATAACTTATGACAAGAAAATCAGCACCTTCTAAAATTTCATTCCCCCCCCCCCCACTGATAAAGCCATGTCCTAGTGTAACTTCCAACAATATAATATCTTCTGTTCTATTTTTCAAATAAATATTCTAAAGATAATGGAGTTCTGCTAGGGTTGACATGGGCATTTTTAATCCTTAATCTTTCTTTAAGGAAAAATAATCATTTGACTGTTCCCTCACCTCAAGCAGGATGTATCATTTCCTGATATTTTTCACTCCTTATCTAGAATTCATCCCACTGACCCTCCTGATATTTCTGGTGAGTGTGCAGTGAGTTTATCCCTCACAAAATGTCAGAAAGAAAATGCCTCGGGAAAGCACAAAGGTTTTGAGTTCCACTCGCTTGATAGGGTTAGCAGCAAAAGGTTAATGGTTTCTCTCACCCTTTTTTGTTGGCTAAGGCACCATAATGCCATCCTAGAGACCAAGCTAATCTTGGATCAGCTGCTAATGGTTTTCTTCTAAACATGAAGACATCTGCTTAGATTCCCCTTTTCAGTTGTGTGCTGGGTATAAACATCACATCAGAGGAAAATATGATACAGCCACTTTTATGCCACTGTTTGTTCACAACATATGGCTTAGTTGGGGGGTGGGCAGATCACCCCCCCCATTTGTGTTGCTTTCATATTTGTTCATTCATAAGTCAGTTTCGTACCATTTCTGCATTAATTTACAAATGTTTAAAAATGCTTGAAACTTCATATTTAAATACATATTTTAATCAGTATATGTATATAATTGTGCATGCTTTTAATGTAAAATACATTTAGATATGCACTTTATCTCAATGTATGCATTTCCAAACCCATTTTTATCCTAAAATGCACATTTTAAACACATTTTGATCTCTTTATCGAGCTATAAGAAAAATTGGGACAGGGTAATTATGTTCTAGGTGGGACGCGGGTGGCGCTGTGGTCTAAACCACAGAGCCTAGAGCTTGCCGATTAGAAGGTCTGCGGTTCGAATCCCTGCAACGGGGTGAGCTCCCGTTGCTCGGTCCCAGCTCCTGCCAACCTAGCAGTTCGAAAGCACACAGTGCAGTAGATAAATAGGTACTGCTCCAGCGGGAAGGTAAACGGCATTTCCGTGTGCTGCTCTGGTTTCACCAGAAGTGGCTTAGTCATGCTGGCCACATGACCTGGAAAAACTGTCTGCGGACAAACGTTGGCTCCCTTGGCCAGTAAAGTGAGATGAGTACCGCAACCCGAGTCTTTTGCGACTGGACTTAACTGCCAGGGGTCCTTTACCTTTTAATTATGTTCTGATTGTCCTGTTAGGCTAGAAGGTACACATAAGAACAATCCGAATCCCGGGGCTTTGTGTACATGGAGAAATGCACTTGTTTAGCTGATACATAGGGTTACTTGGCTGATAGCCTAGCAAAATGTACTGTGTGTTAGGCAGCCAGCCGAACCCCCTGTAGGCCAGGCTGGGGTTGTGGGGAAGGACAGTCTGCTGGGACTGAACCCCGTCTTCCAACTGCTGAATGTGTACATGGGCAGAAGTGCTGTGGGTGGGGTCCTAACTGGTGACAACCCAGGAAAGCCCTGAAGCCAGTCTGCATGTCAGGGGTAGGTAGCTAACACGGTACCCTCTAGATGCACCTGGACTACAACCCCCACTATCCCTGACCATAGGACATGGGGCTGATGGGACTTGTGATCCAACACTATCTGAAGGGCACTGTGTTGGATACCCCTGAGGGAGGGGGCTGGGCCATGGCCTGAATAGCTGGCAACTATGATATCACAGGGGCTCACAAAGATCTGGTTGCCAGTGGATCAGCAGGGGGTGGGGGTGGGGAATGGCCTAGCCTGTTCTGGTACTTAAAAAAAAGATATGGTGGTTTTCCAAACAATTTTTTTTATTCCATACTATTTAAATTATACAATGGGAACAGAGAAGTGGGGGTGGACTGAAAGGGAGGAGGAGGAAGCAAGAGGAGGAAGTAAGGAAACTCAAGCGTCTCAGCTAAGGAGTTAGCAATATCCCCGGGTCACTAAGCACAAGTTTCAGTAAACCCAGACACAAACACAGCCATGTGTGCGTCTTCTTGCTGTTCTTGCCTGTAGGCTCCAAGTTCATAGGAGGACAGAGAATGTAACTCTGGGATCCTGTATTGTACTCAAGGTAGAAAGATCTCCTTCCGTGTTGCAGCATTAACTGCTTTGCCACAAACAAAGCAGAGAAGATCCATTGCTCTTGACTTGAAAAAAGGTTTCATATGGAGAGTATAAAATCACAATAGACAGACATCTTTAAACCATAAAGAGGACTAGGTTGGTGATAACCAGGACTTCTGCCCAAAAATGTTTTTTTGCCAAGCATGCCCATATGGAGAGGATATATTAAATACCTGCATCGTTGATTATAGTTGGGAGGCAGGCATCCATTTTATTGTTGAAGCAGACATGCTTCCAGACCTAGCAAGGACCATGCAATAGAAGGAAGCACTACTTTCCATAGCCCTGGTGGCTTTAAAAGCACTTTGATCTAGTCGGTGAAGCTTTTCATGGCACAGAGATGAGCACTGTCATCTGCTAATGTTTGTAGATCAAGCTTTTATTAAAGCTGCACAAGAGCAGAGTCCAGTAGAAAAGTGGGCAACGTAGAGATTTCTCTTATCAGCATGAGAACATCTGCAGGATAAATAACAGCTGCATGGATGCTCATGGGGTGTCTGCCTAAGGCTTAAAAGTAAGTTGTGGTAAACTCAAGCAAACTTAGAGGGCATGGAGGATTATTACAGAAGTTGCCAAGAATCTGAGTACTTTTCTGGAGTTTTAACAGGACACAGAACAGCATTTTCAAAACACATTGTGCTATAAAAACAGGTGCACTTCAATTCCCATTGCGAAGCATGACATCACTGTTAAAATCTCATGGGAGCTGAGTAGGGAAAACATTGACTTAATCGTGTGAGCAAATAGTGCAAGAAGCAGAGAACTTTGTTTACTTGCAAGACATGCAGCCTGACCCTATGCAAAGTGAAGTGCGCCTCCTCTGTTGAATCCATGGGCTCCGGCGCCCCAAACTCTGCTGGTTTGCAGCTTTAGAGTTTGGCTAAAGCAGAGGTGGGAACCTGTGGCCCTCCAGTGGTTACTGGACCACCTCCTCCATCTTTCCTGATCATGGCTCTGCTGGGGGAACTGGAGTCCAGCAACATCCAGTGGCAAATGTGTTCTCCTGGGTGAAAGGAAGACATGGATAAGGGAGATTCCAGGGTGAAACTGCTGAAGTGAATCCAGGTTCTGAATGAATGAACTCATGCCTTTGAGGGCTCCAAAGCACCATAGAAGTATTGAGTATCTATCATTATTCCAGGAACTGGTGCAGCCTTTCCCAAGGGGTCCCAAGGGACACACTCCCTGCCAGGCAAGTGGGCACAGACTGCAGCTGAGAAGAATGAGTGACATTTTACAAAGTCCACAATTCAAATCTTGCTTTGTCACACCCACGCTTTCTCATACATACATACATCATTTTATTTGTTCAATAACTACAAACATAACAAAAGTAATCGTGAGTAACAAATAAAATATCAGCAAGTACACAATGAAATGGAACATTTCCACGTAAGATTTAAAATTAATATACCAGAAAATTATATCAATACCAGCAATGCACCAACAAAACCCTTTAAATAAGGCCCCAGCCCAGGGGTCTCAGTCTATGGGAATCGTGCAAACCCACAGAGTAACATAGGCTCCCAATCTGCGGTCCACGGGCTTCATTCAGCAAGGCTGCGGATTTTCGACGGAAGACGGCACATCCGACGCCTTAAATATTCACACGGATTTTTAATTATGCTTGTGCCGCTTTTATTTCTTCCATCTTAGTGTATTACAGTTTGAAGTCTATGGAATTCCATAAAAACAAGACCCCATTTAGTCCGGTGCATTAAAGATGCCACAGCAGGTGCCCCAGACCCCCCAGCCGGTCCAGGCAAGAGTCTGTCGTTACCGGAGACCCCGAGCCGAAAGGCAGGAGCCCCAGACGAGGAGCCCCGGCGCTCGAAGCCCGCTTGCTCTCCGGCTCCCCCTCCTCGCTGCGCTTTCCCCGGCCCGCCGGGCCCTCGAGGACAGGTGCGCCCTCGGGGAGCCGGCGTAGCGCGGCGGCGGCATCTCGGAGCGGCGGGAGGCGGATGGGGCGGCTGCGAGAGCGCGGAGCAGCGGCGCTGCGGCGGCGCCTGCGCACTGCGCGCCCCTTCCTCCTCCTCCTCCTCCTCTTCCCGGGCTCGGTCCGCCCCGCTGGCGAGCGCGAGCGAGCAGGTGGCGCGCCGGGCAGCCGCTCCGTTTCTCCGGGCTGGGAGGAGGAGGAGGAGGAGGACCAAGGCGCAGGAGAGCAGGAGAGGCTTTCCCCCGCGGGGCTGGGGCGTCGTCGGGGCGAGCGGCGAGCGGGCGCGGGTCTGAGTCGGGCTCGGCGGCCAGGAGCTGCCTGGGTGCCAGGATGCGGCGGGCGAGGCGGCGGCGGCGGCGCTGCTGCTGTGCCTGGACGGGCGCCGCGCCGGCCCCGAGCATCATCCTCCTGTGGTGCCTGGGCGGCTGGGCTCTGCTGGGCTGCCGGAGCGCCGAGGCGGTGGCGGCTTCGTCCATCCTGCAGCTGCCTCAGTGCCAGGAGGTGAGATGCGGACGCCGCTTCTTCTTCTCCTCCTCTCTCCCTCTCTCCCTCTCCCTCCCCGTCGGGCAGACAGAGCCGAGCAGTTGGGGAGCCCAGCGCCAAGGCGGCCAGGAGGCGCCGCGCCCCCCGCTCTCCAGCTCGCTCTCCTCGGGCAAGTAGGAAGTTGATCTGGCCGCGTCCCTCGCAGGGATCTCCATCCCCTCGAAGTATCAGCGCTTCTTGGCCAAGGAGGGGAGATCCCACTTAAGCAGCGGCGTAGCGTGGGGGGTGCAGGGGGGGCCGGCCGCACCGGGCGCAACATCTGGGGGTTAGGGTTAGGGGGCGCAAATCCACGGGTTAGGGGGCGCAAATTACTTGCCTTGCCCCGGGTGCTGACAACCCACGCTACGCCACTGCACATAAGCGCTGGGGCACGAATAGGATTTCATTAAGAGCATTTTGGGGGGGAAGCGCTCCAGGTCTATGAACTCGGGCTGCTTCCAGGCGCCGTGTCCCTGGCGAGTTCTTCCCGATTTGTTTCCGCGGAGACTAGACCTGAGCTACTTTAGACGAGCGTTTGTCCGGATTCATTTGCAGGGGAGATGGATGATGTCCTTGCACCGAAGCAGGTGTGGCCTCACACTTTTCTTGTGGCAAAAACCTCCAGGGTTGTTTTTTTGAGAGGTGGGACCTGAGTTTGCTGTGCAAGAGCGATAGCAATTGTGCAGCTTGAATCGGGTGGCGTGTGATCGAGTTATACCCCAAAATAGCGACAGCAAGAAAGCGCACTTCCCAATGCTTGCAACAAGCAAGTTAGCCGATTGGTATTACTGTGTTAGTATTCTCATTTTGCGGATAAAAAGCGGAGGCTGCGGGGTCGCCCCTCTCCCCTGCCTCTACTCCGGTGCCATTTGCAGTAGCAGCAACGTGACACGTAGAAATTAAGCGAGCAAGGAGATAAATGGACTGGGGTTGGGGAGCAGCTCCTGCTGAATTTCTGGGTGTTAGGAGCAGAGCCAGCAAAAAACGGTGGCATCCTTAGAGATCGAAAAGTCCTCGTGCTTGTCTGGCAGCACAAAGCGAACACGCGTCGGCTCAGAAGGCCTATCGCATCTAATGGGCTTTGCTCCTAGGAATGGGGGTGCGCGATTGCTGCTGGATCACTTCATAACTGAGGTGCGATTTTAATTGAAATCTTCCTGGATCTTGGCTCCTGTTCTAAGGAGCCAGCTGCACACTGCAACTAAGCAGATGCCGTGAGACCTCGATGGGCTTTCTAAAAATTAAAATCAACTCTCTCTCTCTCTCTCTCTCTCTCTCTCTCTCTGTTTAGCTTTGGACAGAGGAGCTTGAGGGAGTGCTTAACCCTTTCCCTGATGACTGTTGTATTTTCTGAGTTTAACAGTCTTCTCCAGCAGCTTTTCACCTCTGTAGTGCCTGTTACTCTGGTATAAATTAATCTGGAACTCATGTGGGTGGGAGATGCATTCAGCGTGTGTGTTATTTGGAAGGAAGGAAGGAAGGAAGGAAGGAAGGAGACTTAAGTATCCCCATCTTCCTTAAAGGTTGCTTTTTCCAAAATCACAACCTCCTGAACCTGCTTTTTATTAATCACAATAAAGCAATACTTTTTAAAAATATGTGCTTGCACATAATACGAACTTTCCCTGTAACTATGTCTGTTCATTTATGGAGACACAAGCAGAGCCGTCCTCAACAAATGTTGCTTTCACGGTTGGCTGCCCGACACCAGACCTGGGCAGACTTCACGTCTATAGGATCTACTTTACCTATATGATAGGGTCCCCAAAGCCCACTCACCAGACCCAGGTGCACCCCATGAGCTACACACTAGGGGGACATGTATGTACAAATCTCTATTTGAGTTCCTTGAGATCGGGGCTTCTAATACGAGGGGAGGTGGGTGCTGCTTTTTGGTGCTGCTACTGCTAAACAATTGGGAATCAGAAACACTTGTTGACCTACTGCAAATCAGATCCAGATTGTCTCCTGCCCACCCTCTGCACTATGGGATCTAGTGCATTTGCCAGGATCCCATGCTTGGAATGCAAATAGCTCCCTCTGGGAGGAGAGTTGCTCCCTAGTGCCCTCTGCAGCATTATGGCAGAGGTTTCGGGTGCATCCCCCTGGCACTGAATTCAGTGACGCCCTCAATCCCATTGCCATGCTAAGCAGTGTGGGTTTCTCGAGCAAGCCCTGGGCCTGAGGCTTTGCTTGTTTACTTTGTTAGATCTGTGAAAAGGACCAAGAGGGCATTGAGCTTGGCTTTTCACTTTTCTCTTCACATTTGAAACCTGTCTTCATTAGCTCTTCCAGAGAACTCAAGATGGCATACATTTGTTCTCACAGCAATCCTGTAAGATAAGTTTGGTGAAAAGCACCGGAAGCTGCCTTTCACCAAGAAATCTTTGTCCATATAGCTTAATGTTGTCTGCACTGACTGGTAGCAGGTTGCAGACAGGGGTTTCTCCCAGCCCTACTTGGAGATGTTGAGGATTGAACCTGGGACCTCTTTCACGCAAAACAGATGCTCTACCACTTAGCTAGGTTAAAGGTAAGTTGGGCTGAAGCCTGCCTTGCCATAGACCAGGGTCTCCCAAACTTGAGTCTCCAGCTGTTTTTTTTGGACTACAACTCCCATCATCCCTAGCTAGCAGGACCAGTGGTCAGGGATGAAGGGAACTGAAGTCCAAAAACAGTTGAAGACCCAAGTTTGGGAAACCCTGTTCTAGACGATGCACTGAGTGTCCTGACTGAGGCAGGATTTGAAACCTTATTTCCTAGTTCCTAGTTCCAAATTCTATCCACATTGGCTCCACAAGGTATTATTACACTTATGGGCTTGCCATATGTGCATATCTTTTTCATCTGATGCAGCTGATGAGGTAAGCTGTTCATTCAAAACGCGCAGGACACACACTAAACCACTCAGCTCAGCCTTCTTCACTCTTGGGACTGCGGGTGTTTTTGGATGACCTTTGGTTGGTTGGGGCTGATGGGAGCTCTAGGGCAACAACATCCAGTGGGCAGACGATGCTTTCAAAGGGCAGCTCCGCCCCCTCCTGATTGTCTGGCTGTGAAGTCCTTCACGGTGTGCCATTGGTTGATTGACAGGTGGGCAGCCTTAGCCATCTGTCAGATTTGGCCTGTCAGGGATTGAGGAGATAAGGATCTGGTCGGCCTGCCAGGAAAAAAAAGTTCCCCAGCCCTGGCCTACAAGGAGCTGCAACCATTTCCTCCTTTGCAACATTTGAGTGTTGATAGGATCTTCTGTGCTGTGCCTGCAGAAGTCCAAGGGGAAACCGCTGGTGTCTTCCGTTAAAAGGTTCAAGAGGCAGGGGCTGGGAAGCAATTCTCTGCCAAAGAGAGCTTCTGCCGATTGCAGTAGACAATAGTGGGCTAGATGGATAAATAGCCTGACTCAATATAAGGCAGTTTCAGAAATGCCCACTCTCACTGAAGAGTCTCTGACAGGCTATGCTGCGTGCTCAATTTATATTGGAAAAATGTTCCATGGCTGCCTCTGCAGGGTCTTTTCTGTGGTGGCACAAAGAGTTGAAAATTATTCCTGAAGGGAATTGGCTTATTTCTCTTTCTCCTCCTGGTTCAGAGAAAAGCTAAGGCATTCTTATTTCACCCAGATTATGATCCTGCTGAAAAATAAATAAAATGGAAACTGAATCCCCCCCCCCCCGTTGTTAATGTTGACGTTTTGATTAATTCTGTATTGGTATTTTGATTTGGGAATATTTTGGATATATTTTAGACAGTTGGCTTATGCAGGATGTTCGGCAGAAGCACAGGGCTATGTACTCAGAAATAAGTTCCGTGGAGGTCCATGGGCTCTACTCTCCAGTAAATGTGCATCGCAGCCTTACAGAGCAACAGAAGCCTCTACTCTACCCTTCTGGATGGTGTTTGGATTTGATGTGGGTGTCCCTGCGCTTGGCTCTGCTGTCCTGCCACAAGGGCCCCTGCTGGCAAGCCCTCTAAAGGGAGCTTTTGGGAGGCAGGGAGGGGGTGAAGCTGGGCTGGCCGAGAATCTCCCAGATCCTCAGCCAGTCCACTTACCAATTATGTGCCCAACTTTGACTTCTCTGCTGCTCTGGCCAGAGCAATTGCCGCTTCTGCCCTGCCCAGTGCAACGGCAGAGTTTCAGAGATGTTGGCGGCTCCCCTGCAATGTTCACCTCTGCTGTTTCTGACCAGGAGTTGTTATTATTTATTAAATTTATACACCACCCTTTATCAAGAGATCCCAAGGCGGTTCACAGGATAAAATACAGTGGTATCTCAGGTTAAGAACTTAATTCGTTTTGGAGTTCTATCCTTAACCTGAAACTGTTCTTAACCTGAAGCACCACTTTAGCTAATGGGGCCTCCTGCTGCTGTCGCACCGCTGGAGCACAATTTCTGTTCTCATCCTGAAGCAAAGTTCTTAACCCGAGGTAATATTTCTGGGTTAGCGGAGTCTGTAACCTGAAGCGTATGTAACCTGAAGCGTATGAAACCAGAGCTACCACTGTACAAGATAAAACACAAGTAAATAATTAAACCAAAAGGTTGTAGGATATTAATCTCTGTATAAAGCCAGTTCCTGGGTTGTTCCACACCCAAGTGATCAAGAAGCAGAGCCCAGGGTGGGACTCTACAAAGAAAAGGATATGGATATGCAGATAAATACTAGCTTGGTTTTCAGCCGTGTCCATTTGGCTCTACCAAAAGAAATAAAGAAACTTCAAAACAGATTGCGTCTCCAGCACTGGAACCTGAAGTGAGTCCTTAGCTCCCTTCCTTGCCATTCTTTCTGCTTTATTGTGGGTATTTTAGTAGTAAATCAGCAAACCAACCAAGAGTATAAAGCCCACTGTAGTTCCTGCTTTAACAATACAGTACTTCACGAGTCGTCCTGTTCTGCCTCCTCCAAGCAATTCTTTATGTTTCTTAATAACCAGTTATCTGAAGAGAAGCCATAGCAAGCAATTTGTTTTTGCCCTGGATCAAGTGAAAGTCAAGTTTTGAGGTCTGGCCGACATGCATGCTGAACTCAGCAACTTTCTGGAATAAAATAGTTTGGGGAAATGTTGAGGTCTTTCTCTGCCTATCTGTTGCTTTCATGGCCGGTGTCTTCAGTTTTCAAGGCCTTTTGACCTTGTAGCAGTTTGAAAAGGAGGCAAACTTGTCATACTAGCAAAAGATTTTAGACTGTAGCAAGCTGGTGCTATGACATAATATACATGTTAACACACGCACATTCTTTCTCCCCAGAGTTTGATCATTTTTGTTTGTTTTTAAATGATACTGCCTTCAAATGATATCCCTCTTCCCAAAGGATAGAGAGTGGAATTGAGGGTGGAAGTGGGGGGAAGAGACTGATGGGCAGGTCCGGTTGTCTGTTGTTACTCATGCAAACACTTGTGATAAATGAATGGCAGGAGCAGGAGAATGAACAAAGGGGGAAAGTTGACCATTTCAGCTGATACTAAATTTCCTGCAGCAGTTGCAGTGACTATTAAGCCAAGTCAAAATCCAAACTTGTACATTTAAAAAAATAACATATCTATCTATCATCTCTCTAACTTTCTATATCTCTATCATCTATCTATCTGTCTGTCTGTCTATCTTTCTATCTATCTATCTATCTATCTATCTATCTATCTATCTATCTATCTATCTATCTATCATCTCTGTGAGTTGAGGGAGGAGTTAGCAGCCAGCAGCAAACTTAGCTCATTGCCGCATCTGGGAGCTTGCAACCAAGAGCTCTCAAACCGGGGCATTTGTGAGGGCGTTTAGTGGGAGAGTTTGAGGCGGAGGCCAAGAGTAGTGTCTCTCGGTGTGAGACGGGTGAGCTCCCCTTGCTCTGTCCCAGCCCCTGCCAACCTAGCAGTTCGAAAGCACACCAGTGCAAGTAGATAAATAGGTACCGCTGCGACAGGAAGGTAAACGGTGTTTCCTTGTGCTCTGGTTTCCGTCACAGTGTCCCATTGCGCCAGAAGCGATTTAGTCATGCTGGTCACATGGCCTGGAAAGCTGACTGTGGACAAACGCCAGTTCTCTTGGCCTGGAGCGAGATGAGCGCTGCATCCCCATAGTTGCCTTTAACTGGAACAAACTGTCCAGGGGTCCTTTACCTTTACATTTTAACAGCAACACCAGAACTTGCAGCGTACTAAGTGAGGAATAATCCTCATTAATGAATGTCTTTTTCTAGTCACTCTGCGATAGATGTTCTGTCCCCTGTTCCAGTACATATATTGATATCTGAAGCAGCTCTTAAGGAGGCAAGTTAGGAGAATTAGCATCTAAATCAGATGTGATAAAGCACAATATATTCTACATCTACAGCAGAAGTTGAACTTGTTCCGAGTAACTTCATGGCAAAGTCAACTAGCAATTCATACTTTCAAATGAGGCCCCCCTATCCATGTTTTATACTTATGTAACTCCCTAGTCTTTGCTTATACAAGGACCCACTATTATCCCTTTTTCTGGCAAGGAAGAGTGGGTGGATTGAGAGCCTGTTTTGACAGAAAACTCCTACCCTATGACTAAGGGTACATATATATAAGCCAACACAATGTGCCATAGACTGCTAGCGTTGCCAATATGTTGAGCCGAATAAAAACTGTTGCATTTTTTAAAAAAAAGTTAGACTGATAAGAAAGTAGATTGAAGATATTGTAAGAGTCATTATCAGTCTTAACAACTAATGCATAACTAAGCACACCGACTGCCAACAACTGTTGGGAACCCTCCCCCCCCCTTGGAATCCTGAACATTTGGGGTTGCCACCTGCCTGGAGGTATTGGCCAGCTTTCTTTCTTTTTTAAAGGATTATCAAACTGTGACTTAAGAAGTGTGTTCCTGCCCCCAGGAGAGAGCAAAGGCATGACCAAAGCAGAGCAGGTGAGTCAGGAGTGGAGCCTCATGGAATTGGATGCATCAGGTGTACCCCAAAGCATTGTGGGGTGGAGGCCGGGGCTTCTGGGAGTGGGCTTTTCTGCAGCAAACTCTTACACAATTCATCTTCTGGAATCGATAGAAGTGCAGACACACTACAATGTACATATACTTGAACAGAGTTAGGCAAGTGAGCAGAGTGTACTGCTGTGCCTGGCAGAGGACAGCAATGACAAGAATTATTCTCAGTTAGGGAGAGGGAAACCCTCAGGTGAACCCTCAGACCACTTAACTTCATCAGAAGACTTGGGAAAACCATGTCCCAACTCCCTGAATTGAATAATACAGTCACAGTGTTTTGGTCACAGAAGCATATAAGCTCATTAGTTTTCAAAACTGAGTGGTATGAATGTATTTAGAGGCATGGGGAATGTTACTTCTTTGGCTGCTGGCAGCATTAGTGTGTGTATGTGTGTGTGTGTGTGGGGGGGAGTCCCTGTGGAAATGAAAGGCAAAGGAGAACCTGGGTGAGCAGGCAGAGGAGGTGTCAATGAGGTTCCATCCCATGATTCATTTGAGATGACTAAAGAAGACAGAGGGAGACTTGGCAAAACAAATTGTGGGTTTGTGGCATGGGAAGGAGAGTGCTGTGGGAAAGCAGAACCAATGGCTTCATTCTGCAGCACATGGGGCAACCAAACCTAGACGCAGCCTCTAGCTGTGGTGAGTCCCGTCATGCAATCTGTTCAGAGATGCCCTCAGGGTTCACCAGCTTTATTAATTCAGCAGCAAGTTCCTGTAGGATGCCAGCAAACTCACTGTTTTCAAGTTCCAGCACCGTGGCCTCCTGGAGAATCCAGACATTTAGGAGTGGCTTTCCTGGCAGGGCAGGGATACCCCTTTTCTCCTTGGCAAAACCAAAAGTTCCTATCCCTCCCCTTTCTGATCACTTTGCTTTTCCATGGAGACGGATGCCAATAATTGCTATTAGGTTCCAGTTCTGCTTAGACTTTGCTGCAACTGCGAAGTCACATCTCTTTCTGGAACATTTTGTTGCATATCTCTATCCTACTTTATCAAATAATTCCTTCTTTTTATGTTTCTATATCAATATTTGAAACATTTAGGTAAAGCCATCCAATCTGACTGTTTTTCAATTATAACTCAAAATCATTTTTTAAAATTACTTTCTTGGGTTTTGATTTTGCTCCAGTCTATTTAAAAATGACCTTATTTGGTCCACTTTTCAGTGGTGGCTTTGCAAATGTGACCCTCTCTCCTTACTGATGTCTGTCTTGAAACTTTACTTCATGTTTTTAAATGACAGGTGAATATGCACCTCTTCCACCAAGTTTCTGAAGAGAGGGATTGGTTTTGATGAATCTGATGAGTTTCCCCTGTTGGGCTGTTGTTTTATGGTGTTCCTCTTTTATGCTGTTGCAGTTTTAATTTGGTTTAGCTTTTAAGTTTGTTTTATTGATGCACATAGCCCCGTGGGTGTAAATAAATAAATGAAGCCCATTCCACTTCTTCCCTGGTTGGGGAGAAAGTAACTCAGGTGCGGTTCTCCGCGTACACCAGCACAGCCCCATTACGGCCAATAGGAAAAATATCTAGTTTTGTGAGTCACAAATAATAACCTTTGAATTATTTTTAAAAAACATGCATTTTTAAAAACGCCAAAACAGACTGCAGTTTGAAAACAAACAAAGTCTGGAGTAGGGTTACCAACAACTGGGTGGGTGCGTGGGAGTCTGGCTATTTGTGTGTGTTGGTCAGTTTCTGGAAAAGGGTAAGACAGGGTTTTATTGGGGTGCCTCCCCTTGCCTGAATTTAGAGTGTTTTGTGCACCAGTGAGTGCCGAACTCTGCCCTCCCGATCTCCCCCAATGGGCTGTGCCAGCAAACTCTTCAAAGGCTCTCCAGCTGCAGATCCAGTGCAGGCTCTTTCCCCAGGTCTTGCTCAGATGCCCAAATTCAATCATTGGAGTTCTTGTTATTAAATATACCAAGAAAAAAGCACACCAAGAACTCAGGCCAATATAAGAACTCAGGCCAATATCAGGATTATACATCATTTCTTTAAGACCTCAAATTAAACTGCAGCTGAACTTTAGAACTCTATGCCTTTGAGAAGATCTAGGGGGTCTCATCTGCCCCTTTAAGTGCATATAAAAGGTAACAGGCTCACTTTCAAATTGAAAACACACAGAAAAGCTCAAGATACACGTTGATCTACCCACACGTAGGTGAGGAATCATATGATTATATGCTGCCTTAGAGTTTTAAATTTGATTCAACACATGTAACTATTATTAATATTGATTATTTTCAGTTCTTATCCTTGAGAAACATAGAAAATAACAGGATATATTTATCCGAAAGTATTCAAACTTACACAACCCTTTAAAAATTAGGTAAGGAACCAAATGTTATATATAATACTGATTTATAAATTATAATTCATGATAATTTAGAATTTAAATGTATTTTCATGTAACATTTGATACATCCAGCTGATGAAGGTGAATACATCGAAACAGGGCCCTGTCCTGATTTAATCCATAATTGACTTCTGACTTCTGCTTAGTGATTGAAACTAGGACCTCCACGATGAATCTGACTATGGACTAACATGAACTTATCTCTACTCATAAACTCTTTATCTCTAATTCTGTAATGAATTATTGTGTTATACCTATTTTTATGAGTTTGAGTTTGTAATCTCTATTTGAGTTTGTAATCCTTGTCAGAATAAATACTTTTGAATGGATTAGTTTCTGTTACTATTAACTATTGATTTGCGAGTAGGGACCCCTCCCACTATTGAAACTTATATTGGCCTGAGTTCTTGGTGTGCTTTTTTCTTGCAAATTCAATAATTGGCAGGCCTAATCGGCAGGACATTTTATAAGAGGCACCAAGGACTTTAAAGCGTTGAACTAGTGTTCAGCTCAAGAGCTCATTTAAATCTCACAGCAGCTGCTGTGTATGTGGAGGAGTCCTTCCAGTTCTGCTCATGTCAGACCTGTTGTTCTTCGAGGATCCTGCCTGCTCTCTTTTAATGAGAAGAGGAGAAAATGCCCGTGAAAAGGTCTCTTCAGAAAAATCTTGAAGAGAAAAGTGAGCTAATCACGGTAAACCTTGTTGAAATGGATTTCCTTCCTAGAAGTTTAACAGCTGCTGTGCCAAACTGTTCAAAATAATGTAAAAACCATTTGCTATGCATTTATTTTGATATTTTTTTTTTAAAAACCTCAGTCTTTGTAGCCCGGAAGCTTGGGCCTGTTAACAAGGCTTATGGACTGGAGCAGGTGGGTTTTTACTCTTGAGCCTCTTGTGGAATTTAGGTGGTGGGAAATAATCGGAGGTGGAGCTTTGTTCTGTGGGGCAGCTTGTCAAGACAGCCAACTCATCTGTTTGACTTTTATGAAAGCAACAACTCTGTATTAATGCCTAGGTAGTGGTTTAATTTTGTCATGGTATCAATGTAAACATGCAAACTAGCGATTGTTACTACGTTAGGCAAGCAGGAGCCTTGGTTCAAAGTTTACAGCTGCTTTGTATGTGGCAGAATCCTAGAGCTGGGGACGTGGAAAGAATCATCTAGTCCAACCCCCTGCAGTGCAGGAGTCTCAGCTCAAGCATCCCTGACAGATGACCATCCAATCTCTGCTTAAAGACCTCCAAGGAAGGAGCGTCCACCATCTCCCAAGGGAGACCTCTTCACTGTCCAATAGCTCTTCACAATAGTTCTGAACTGCTCTCCATCCAAGGGCTATCACAGCCAGGTTTGGCGGTTCAGGCAACATACTGTGGCCAATAGCTATGCCAATACCACGAATTTGTGTAAATTCCTGTTAGTCCACCCCATGTCTCCAAAATAATCTCAATCTGTGGCTCACACATTTCGGCTGGCCTTTGTAGCCACCAACATCATTTGTGGTCGCTACTGGCTCTGCTGCGCACCATTGGGAAGAGAGATTCCCCCTGCCCTGGCCTCACACAATATGAGAGACCCTTTCATTCCCCACGTTCTCACCACAATGTAGAGAACTCATGATGAATAATATCTCTCATTTTCTCCTGAAGGCATGTGATCACCAGAATGAAAAACACTGGGTGAAATCCAGTGGTTGATATACTCAGAGCTGACCCATTGACATCAAGTGACTTAAATTACTTAAATTCATTACTTTAAATGAGTCCACGCTAGAGTAACAATGGCTACCGTTCATTGTCACAACTTGCCCTGTCCCTTTTCTAAATTACCTGACACATATGAGACCCAGGAGAGGGTTGAGTACTTCCCTCCTAGTTTATACTGGAGGCACAAAGTGGTAGAGAATGGCAGCATGGTGAGAGACGCCTTCTCCGGGGGGGGGGGGCATTGTGGGAGTGGGGGGGGCACTGGCATTCTGAGCCAGGGGCAAGCGGTTGCCAAAACAAAAGCCATGCTTTCCTCAGTGGACCTGGGAGTCCCATTTGTGGGCACTTTGTCATGGTGAGAGGAACACCTGAGGATTGTCATTGGGGAGGATTTTTGGCCCATGCTTTCCATGTGTTTTTATTCATTATAGATCAGTAGCATGTTAGGGATAAGACGAGGCTAGACCCTGCTCCTTGAGTCACAAGTTTTCTGTGTGCACGCATCTCTATTCCTGTTTTTGGTGTGGATGAGCCTTGGGTTGTGTGAGTGCCCACGTGCATTCTGAAGTGGTAGAGCTTAGACACAGGTTTCCCATTTCAGTGACAAGCAGGCTGAATAAATTGGATAATTATAGCAAATTAAGGCCACAAGGACTTCAATGTTAAGATAAAACCTTTTGCTGCTGTTCCAGTTAATTTGTGATAGCAAAGTAATTGCTGCTGCCATGATGCTAAGCACACTTACTTGGGAAAGAGACCCTTTTGTTGTAGAAAAGGATAACATATATTTTAAAACAAAAATAATATAATGTGCCACTGTACCCATGCACATGTCTGGCCTGCTGCCTCCCCCCCCCCCCCATGTATGTGTGTTTGTCTAATGCTAACTGCTGGATTTCAGCCCTGAGGTTCTGCCCTGTCCGTATCACCGTCCACAGGGCTCCTTGCCCATGTGCAGCCACTGACCTGCAGGAAGAAAGTTTGAAACCCCTGTCTTTTCCATTATTACTGTCACCCATGGTTATGCCATTGTTCTGGTGCTGGATGTAGCTGTCCTTGTTTAGAAATGGAAAGCGCTGTGGGAGAAGTCCTATTTCCTGGCAATTCAGTTCTAGGGAGGCTTCAGCAAAAGCTGTCATGTTCCATATCGCCTTTTGAAGGAAGGCTATCCAAAACAACACAATGATAAGGCTTACAAACTGACTGCTGACCAACTGGTCAGGCACAAAGAGCAGTTCTCTGCCGTGGAGAGTTCAGGGCCATGCATTTCACTTAGTCCAAGATAAATGTCTAACTGCAGAACCAACTTAATAGAGGTCAGAAATATTTAAATTCAGGGACTCTTCATAGTTCCACCTCAGGTTTCACCTACAGATTTTTTTTTGATTGTTTGAAATTCACATAAATGCATTGTGTTTTATTTTTTAAAAAGCAACCAGTCAACCAAACTGTTTTTGGAGCTGAAATTTGCTCAAATTTTAATCCCCATTCTTTTCTCTTAAACTTAATGTAATGGCAAGACCCAAAAAATGTTCTGGTTAAAAGGCTTTCTTATACTTTTTACATGAAAAAAAATTGTTTTCCTCTTTCAAGGAAGGCTGTTTAGAAATCCCTTGAGAATATTTTGTGCATAAAAAGGAATTGTATTGCAAGGAATTGTATTGCGCCTTGAAGCAAACTTTGAGTGTCTGCAGGACTTTAAAGAAAGTCTCATGCTTTTATGGTGAAAAAGTGAGAACAATTTTGCGTAAACCATCCATGATGTAGAATCTCTGTGGAGGCCCCTAGGCAGTCAAGATCTTGGGATGCCCGTCACAAATTATCTTCTAATACATTTTTTAATTTCCTTTCAAGATCAAATCATTATTATTTTGATCTGTTGTCATGGGGCCCGTAAAAGGTGGGGGGGCCAGAGGCCGGTGCCGACTCTGACTCTTTGGTAATCTGGCATTCTGTAGAACAGGGGTGGCAACGTTTTTTGAGGCCGGTCCGGTCCACTCCCCAGCAGACCTCTTGGTGGGCCGAAGCGTGTGCCCCTGTGCGCGCCTGTGCATGCTCTCAAGCTATTTCCGGTGCACTTCCAGGACGGAGGAGCACCCATGCGCAGGCGCACACACTATTTCTGACACTCTGCCCACCTGAAAGTTGGTCCCCGTGGCAAGAAAAAATGGCACCGTGGGGAAAAAAGCACGGAATCCCCACGCTGATCCACGGAACGGCTGTGGGCCAGTTCCAGGAAGCTCATGGGCCAGAACTGGCTCATGGGCCTTAGGTTGCCGATCTCTGGTGTATAATATCTACTGCACAAATTGGGTAACAAACTGACTACCCTGATCAAGGAGAGAGCCAAAAGGACCGCAGCAGGGAAATCTTTGGCTGCTTTGGCCCTTGAGCCACTTGGTTGCTCAGTTTCCAATGTTCAGGCTGTGAGCGTGTTGCTGCTTATGTCTCCAAAATGGCACCACCTGTGCATAAGAGCAGGCCTAGGGTGACCCCAAGACTTGCAGAAGTTCATGCAAATCCAAAACCACCTTTAGAAAGCCAGGAATGCAAAACCAGGTGGGAAGGGAGTATCCTGGATTAGGGCAGTAAATCCAACACGGCAACATTTTATTACAGGTCTTACTCGTTAGAGCTTCTTTTTAGTGAGTGTCCTATTTCCCTGCATTAGGTGCTCAGGTGCAAAAGTGACAAGTGTGGCTAAGGGGCACAGAGGCCCTGAGTGCCTTGCTAACTGCCTCTAAGGGCTGTCTTAGCCTGGTCATCGCACAGTCCGCAGGAGAGGTAGTAGCTGTCCTTGCCTTGAGAAAATATGCAAACTGAGATACTGCAAATTTCCTTTTCTTGAAAAAGGCAATAAACTAGTCCCCAAGTTAACCCAGCAATCACTTCTTTATTCTGAGCATGGGGGAATTTAGCTGATCAGGGACCATTTCCCATGTTTTTTCTCTCATATATATATATATATATATATATATATATATATATATATATGTGTGTGTGTGTGTGTGTGTGTGTAAGATATTGTACTGCACACTAGTTCACCAGCACAAGTATGCTCACAAAGACAGTGATTTTAATAAAAACAATAACAATGCGTGTGACTGGCATGGGGGGAGGGGAACAGACTGATACCTGGATGCTGAAGAGTGAGACAGTGTTGTGTTTCATAGGTGCAAAAGGGGGGGGTTCATTTCCCTTCCTGATATGCAAAACAGCATCTGTGGCCTTATTCATTATTAATGAGAAATAGATTTTACTTAATTACCAATGTCAGGAGGAAACGATCCTTTCTGCTAATGGCTATCTCCATTGCAATTATCTCTAAAGGGTAATGAGAGCTCACTTTTTGTTAATGTATCTCATTAGCCATGGATCATATTACAGCCAGCTAACCTGCTGCCCTGTTAGAGAGTGAAACATCCCCCCCCCCCAGCCACACAACCACTGGGATTTTCCTTCAGGTTTTAGTGGTTTGTATCCTGCTCAATTCACAAGTCTGTTAAGCCTGTGGGAATATGTTGTGTCTAGATCTCAGTTCCTCTGTTTACGTGGTTGTGATGCAGGCTGATCATTTGATATTATGTGTTTTCATTCAGATGTTGGCCAAGGCTGACCAACAGGAGTTGAGGGGCTCATTTTGTTTAGTCTCCAAATGGCTGCAGGCATATGGGCGGCAATCTGTTGGCTGCATATTGGACAAACTACTTTCTGCATCGTTTTCTGTGAGCTGGAAGTGCCATTTCAGATTTCAGTAAGTGGAAGGCAAGGTTTTCAGCAAGGCTTAAAAATTAACCCCACTCATAGATGCATTCAAGATTAAATTGCAATTCTAATCCCGCATGCTTTGTAAGGCATGTGAAGCTTACAAAATAAATATCTCCTTACAGAAATTGCTAACATGTTCAACTAGCGCATTATGTACGGGGGGCGGGGCTAAAATACACCCACATAATACAGTATATACAAACTCCAGAATGTTGTCAAACTTGGCTTGTGCATGTCATGGACTGTCTGGACGCAGAGGGATGGTGGGAGGAACCAGCTGGGGAAGCCCCAAGGGAAGAAGTCTCAGAGCCCGAGGAATGGTGATGGGTCAATGATTGGTGGTCAGACAGAGAAGAGGGAGAAGACTGGGAAGAGGAGGTGCTGGAAGCTGAAGAGGTAACAGGGTTTAGTGCATGGGGGGAGTCTATGACAGATAGAAGTCCAGGATCAGAAGCAGAAGCTGGCAAGTGGGAGGAGGGCGGGCATGCCCTAGATTGGGATGTGTCATTTAAACTGGTAGAAGTCTTCCCCATTCAGCAAATCTGAGTGTTGTTGAAGTCAATGGCGCTATCAGAAGTCCGCTGTCTTTAGTGGGTCTTCTCTGAGGATGACTTAGTTGGACATCACCCCTTCCTGCTAATCAGTCCATTCTGGAAGAAAGCCAGCTCAACAGGAAGGAGCTTCCAGAATAGCTCTTTGCCTCTTTTGCTGGCGTTCTATCTGCAGAGAGCTGGTTTCAATATGAAAGAACATCCGGAAATGTGGTTCTTCCACCTGAACTGTGGCAGACAGTCCTGTTACCTCAAGATACCACCACCCAGCAGTACTTTCCAGCCTTGCAAGGGGTTGGACTACTTGACCCTTGGGGTCCCTTCCAACTCCTTCCTAGCAGCATGTGTGTTACAGCGTCTTATGCAGCTACTGCCTCAATATTTGCCTTAATACAAATAAGTTTGTATTAAATAAGAGATTTTGATAATTTTTCCTAGTCTCTCTCTCTCTCTCCCCCTCCCCCCATTTTAAAATGCATTTCCATGTTTTATGAAGCAAGTGTGGAATTAAATGTACATGGGAGACAGTTTACAGAACATCGTGGTAAGCGAGAAATGCCAAAATGCAATTCGCCATCTGCTAGAAAATCAAGGGAGACAGACAGTGAAGAATCTGACGAGAAACATGGTGTGCTAGTTTCTGCTACCCCAGGTGTAAATTTACGCACTCTTCATTCATGCAACTAATGATTCACGACTTAACACTGGTGTAATCAAGAGCAACGTTTGGCCCATTACAGTACATATGTTTGAAAACAGACTGTGAAACATTATTTTTGCAAGGAGTATGAAAGGCACCTAATAGGTAGAGCAAAGCTTTTAGGGTCAAATAAATAACTGTGCTGAAATATGATCTGATTTCATTTTTATCAATTTCAGTGAAAGTTGTTACAACAGGTGCTTCCAGACAGGTGTTTGGTTGTGGAATGGATGCTCCTCAAAGTGTGCAGGTTTTTTGCAGCACCCATAAGGGGTCAGCATCAAAATCCCGACCTATTTTCCTAACCCCCTTTAATATAGATTTACCCTTTTTAGAAAGAATCCAGTAAGTTAACACACACACAAATACACACACACCTATTGCCAACGGCCCATCTATAATAACTGAATGACCCTTGGCAGTATTAAGACCCCAACTGAAAATTCCCCAAGAGGATATACTTTCCTTTATTAAAGTGTGAAACAATTATTTGTGTGGGTGTGAACACATGCATTATGTAAGGGGAAGGAGATTACTGGATGGCTGGACTGGTCTTTTGGGCAGGGATTCAAACTCATCGCTATGGATAGACCAGGAAGTTGATAAGAATGCCGGGGGCTGTAATAGGTTGGTGGCGTCTGCATGATTCCTCTGGTGTATGAAACGCCTTTCCCATTTTACTGCCGATGAGATGCATCCCACTGCCTATGATGCCTCCTTTTCTCTCTGGTTGCCGCATGTTGAGAAGGTGGTAGGAAAGTGTACTGCCTCTGAATGTGAGTGTTTGATTTACCAAATGCCTAGAGGTGCAGAGGTGCCTCTCTATGTGACCCTTGGGATTCCCCCAGGCCACACCCGTCCTCAGCCCCGCCCCTCTGGCTAGGCCACGCCTCTCACCAGCCCCACTTCATGCCCTTCTTGGGTGCTTCTAACAGAAAGGAGTGTAAGTAGAAATTGGACCACTGTACAAAATTACATTTGCTGCTGCCATGTGGCCCCCAGAACGTTGCCTAGATAGGAAGAAGGTCTTGGTTTGAACAAGGTTCCCTGTCCCTGCTGTGTAGTTATCCAGGAAGGGACATGCAAACGGTCACAGGGCAGCTTCAGTCCCCCCCTCTCCCAAGTTGGGCAGAGAGAGGCTCCAGTTGGAAACTGCAGAGGACTCTTGCCAGGCAGGGTTGATGATTCAGAGCTAGATGGGTGGAACAAGGGTGGTGATCTGCCTTTAACCAACCTTTGGTTGGAGCGACATCATGATGAATCCATTGCCTGCTCACCCATGGTGAGCAAGATGCTGTTCCAGATGACCTGAAAGGGAAGCTCATTTAAACTGAAAATGAGCCCCCAGCCCCACCGGCATCTTGTTCTTACATGGTTGTGCATGGCCAGCTAGACTGACTTATGTAGACTTACCTGCTGGGTTGTTTTTGTCTTGTTGCACCAAGTCCTCCTCCAGATTGCAATGGTGTCACTCACAATGCCTTCTGTCTCAATTTTACATAGAGTCCTTAATGGGAATTGGGAGGTTTAAAGTGTATAAGCAGTAAGAGCAAAAGATGACAAGAAGAGCACAAGATGAATCATGCCAAAGGCCCACCCAGGAGGGCATCCTGGTCTCACCAACCAGATGCCAATGGAAATGCAGAAGCAGGACCAGAGCTGCAGGTGCCCTCCCCCCCCCAAGGAATCCTAGGACTCAGTGATGTTTCTCTTTCGTGGAGAGGATGGATCCTCTGTGTGTGTGTGTGTGTGCGTGTGTGAGAGTGAGAGAGAGAGAGAGAGAGAGAGAGAGAGAGAGAGAGAGCCCTCAGGAGAAACCGCCAAGTTCCATGGTTGGAACCAAGCCCTGCTCTTTTGTTTTCATCTTAAGAAAGTCCCTGTCACTCTGCATTGGCTGTTGTCACCTAGGCTGTCACTGCCGGTAAGATTAAAGTGAAATAATAAAAAGGGAGGTTGGGAAAGGGCTGAAAATGGATGGTTTATATAATATTTCTGCATTTTTAAAACCAACGAGAGTAAAGAAAAGGAAGGAATCTACCCTGGCAGCAGAGAATTAATAGCAAATGAGCAGTCTTTTGACTGCTTTCTGAGCTTGTTAATTCATTTCACTTTCTCAAATATGACAGCCCTGCAAAGCTCATTTCAGATGCAGGCTGAACTACTGAATGCTCCAGCTGTACAAGAGTGTAGCTTTCCTTCTTTCATCATGCTGGTGATGTGAGCCTTGTGGGTGCTGCAGGCAGTATGGCCCCATTGTACACCCCAGGCTAACCTTGTAAACTCTGGGTCACGAAGGATGAGCTCCTGCTCAGACTTCTCCTTAGGCTGCTTTTGCCAGTTCTGGAAAGATTACCAACTTGGATGGCTTTGAAAGGAGATTATATAAATTCACGGAAAATAAAGCTGTTGGTTGCTACTAGTCATGATCACTGTATCTTCCCTCTCTGTGTGTTGAGGGAGGGATTAAACTGCATACCAGAAATTTAGCTTTGAACCATTAAAAATCAAAGAACCATAGAATCTTAGAGTTGGAAGGGACCCCAAGGGTCATCTAGCCCAGCCCCCTGGAATTCAGGAATCTGCTAAAGCATCCCTGACAGATGGGCATCCAACCTCTGCTTGAAAGCCTCTAAGGAAGGAGAGTCCACAACCTCCCAAGCGAGTCTGTTCCACTGTCAAACAGCTTTTACTGTCAGAAAGTTCTTCCTGATGTTTAGTCAGATGGGTGGGGTTTAAATTAGTTATTGTTGTTGTTGTTGACCCTCCAAGTGCTCCTATTTTCCAGGGACAGTCACAGATTTACAGAAGTCATCCTGGTTTCTGATTTGATCCTGGTATGTCCAGCTTTTCCTTAGGATGTCTCTAATTTCATTGGAGGGTCTGGAGTTCTGCAAACCCCGAGCCAAGGAGATACATAACTATACAACCTTTAGAAGACATCTGAAGGCTTCCCTGTATAGGGAAGTTTTTTTTTTTTAAAAAAAAAGTTTAATGTTTTAGTATGTTTTTATATAGGTACGTTGGAAGCTACCTAGAGTGGCTGGGGCAACGCAGTAAGGTGCGTGGGGTACAAATAATAACACCATCATCATCGTTGTTGCTGTTGTTGAATAGGATGTCCCTATTTTCATTGGAGAAGTGTCGGAGGGTATGTTGTTGTTGTTAGAAAGTGTTGTCGAATAATTAACAGGAAGCTGTACAGGCAGTGCCCAAGCAAATCAGAATGCTCATTGTCATATAACCTCCCTGTAAACAAATTGGAATGGGTGCTCAGTAAATACTGGGCACAGTATGACCTCTGCCTGAGCTTTGGTCAAACAAGTAAGGGCGAGTGCTCTGTAAATGGCTTGTCTGGAGGACCTTCTGGTGTCGGAAGGCAGTAAGCCTATGGATACACATTGCTGAGGAACCCCAGGGGTAGTTTGTTGTTGCGGGTTCTGCTTGTGAGAAAGGGAGAACTACCCTAGCTGGACATTTGGCTTGATCCAGCAGGGCTCTTCTTATGTTCTTGACCACCTCTCAGTTGCTTTATATAAATATGCAGTTTCCCCTGTGTCTTGGTCTCCAAGCTGAACATGTCTTCTTTTCAGTCCAGACCCTGCAGAAAAAGGAAGCTCTAATGAGAACATGGTGCCCCTGAAAGGTATGGGATTTTTAAAAGTAGTAATGTTTTCAGATCAGTTTGTATGGGGTGGACACATTTATTCTATTTGCTGTCATTCCAGGCTACTTTTCAAGGTGGTTTAGGTAATAGCAGTTCTAACTGAGGGCTGATCACTGTTGTGCCACCCAGATGTGGGACTACAATTCCCACCCTCCCCCTATTGCCTGGGGCTGATGGGAGTTGTATTCCAGCAGCATCTGAAGGGTCCCATGCTGGCTCCCTTTGTCTCTCAACAATTCTAGTGGTGAAACCACTGAAGCAGCCAGGTCCTCAGGTGGAGTCTAAAAACCAAAGAGCAGAATCTTCGCTAGCAGAAGATTAGAGCCGCATCTCTTCTCCAAAACATGCTTCTTCTTCTTCAGCCTTGGCAAATAGATAAGTGTAAGGCAGCGTGTCTTAAAAGTTCCAGCGGCAGGTGGGGAGATGCCATAAGCCTGGAGCCCCAACACAACTAGCTGCAGTTGCTCTCTGGAGAAGGCAGCCTCACACTGCTTTGAGGTTTTTTCTTACAGTCACGTGGTATAAAAAAATTATGAAATAAACTAAAATAAAAACAAGGGCAACAACTTCAGGGCAGATGCATGTCATACATTTAAAGTACATGCAACACGCAAGACGTCTTCCGGAGAATTCTGGGAACTGTACTTTCCCTCTGCAGAGTTTCACACCCCAGGGCCCTTAAGCAACTGCCAAGGAGGCCTTGGGGGGAAGCCGGATGCTGTAAATGTGCATTGAAGGAGCTTGAAATGTGTGGTGTGGGCCTGCCCTCTGAGTAAAGCCTTTTGAAAGCAGATCTTCATGCCAGGGGCTTGGGGAGACGATGCTGCCTAAGATTTGAGAACTGTTATACCTTTATCCCTTTTCAATGGTGCTTCAGTGCTCTCTCTCTCTCTGTCATTTGTAAGAATCTGCTGAAGAGCTAACAGCTTCACAGTTAACTGTGCTTAACCATAGCACAGAATTGCAAACTTGCTCTGTTGTGAGAGCTTCTCATTTTAAGAGCTTCTTCAACCTTGAATTGCAGTATTCACAATCAGAGAATGCTGTTTACTGCACATTTCTAAGCCTCACTGCTGCTGCAAAAAGCAAACAAACCTCCAGAACATGATTAAGGGAGAGATTGAAGGCTATAATTGAGGATGCCACAGATATCTTTTACTTCTCTCTTCCTGAAGGTCACCAGTCTTCAGTTGTCACAAATAGACAAACAGATTTTCAAACAGATACTGCATATATTCACAACAAAAGCAACAACCATCTTCACAGCCCAAAAGGGAGATATGCTGTTTATGTGGTCTTATTGCACAGAACAGGAAAAGAAGTCTGAATGTGCTGCTTCAGTGGAGAGGAAGGAGAACCATAGTGTGGTCTTCCTCCTACATCAGGTGTATCTCTGACACTGACATGCAGAAGGTCTCTTACTATCTCCCCAGACAGTGTATTCAGTGCAGACCTAAATAGTCCAAAAGTCTAACTTGGTATAAGGCATCTTCCTGTGTCCCTAGAATATTTTTCCAAAGTAGGGCTAATTACACATACACATTAGACATACAGCACATTAAAAAAATACATTTGGGTGATGACTGGCAGCAGAAAAACCACCCATGTTTCTTCTCCTCCAAAATCTGAGCTTTTCAATAGAGGTAGTTCACACTCTCAGTTGCCATTCTTTGTTGTGTACAGTCATCAACCAATTCAATCAATCAATCAATCAATCAATCAATCAATCAATCAATCAATACAGTATATGAGTGAATCAAGGCTAAGAATTTAGTGTGGTAGTGCTACTGAGGATTTAGTGTGAAATTTCTGTTCTTCTCAAGGAGAACTACTGTATAACCTCAAAAGCTTCTCAATGTTTTTTGAAGCTTTGCCAGCCTTCTCTGAGCTGAGTCACCCGGGACTCTTTCTGAAGGCTTGTGCGCTTTTGTGCTCCTTGGGTATAAAAGCCCAGTGTTGTACTGAAGGCAATTGAGTGGAGCAAATCAAGGGGGGCAGAGCTGTCTCCGAAGTTGGCAATTTAAGGATGTGTACACTCTGCCTTTAAAGCACATGCTTTCCCTCAAAGAATTCTGGGCATTGTAGTTTACCCCTCACAGAATTACAGTTATTAGCAGAATAATAAGAACTTTGTTTTTTGGGGGTGTATTTTGAACGTTCTTCAAAGGTAGAATGTGTATGCAGCCTTTAAGGTGGTTAGGATGGTGGTACCTGAGGTTGAATGGTACCCTTCGCAATGGTATGTTAGAAGAGGTTTGGCTAGTGAGCATCTTTGGGGCAGGATTGGGAGGCCGGCATCCGTTGCAAAGCCAAAGAGACAGGCTAGGGATGCTGGGGGTGTCCTGCCTGCTCTGCTGTCCATCAGCCTCCTTGGCTGGGCTGGCCAAAGTGGTCTCCTGTGTGGATTAATATATTTTGCTAGCGTACAGAAAGAAGAGTATTGACAGGTGTCAAATATCTTCCATCATGGAATTCCATTGGTGGGAAAAGATGACATTTGTCCAGATCTTCCTTTACCACCTTATGTGGGCTTCATAATGCCCTTATGGAGGAGACTAGGGAAACCTGGATTAAAATTAACTCATCAGCTATTTCTCAGGCCATGGGTGGCAGGGACCAGTTGCTCTTACTCACCCCCGCTTCAGTTTGCCCCGCTGCTTTCTCCCGGGAAAACCCACAGTGTAGTGGAAAACTGCTTGCGCTTCAGGGCTGCCTGGCTGTGGGGGAAAAGCGCAAGTGTGGAGGAGCCCTTACTCTACCTAACATAAGCAGGGTTGTTCTGAGGATAAAATAAATAATCCTCAAGTCTGTCACCTTGAACTTCTTGGAGAAGGAGAAAAAGACAAATGGGTTACCTTGCACTTTCAGGTAATCCTGTGGGAGAGGATTTTTTTTAAAAAAATCAATAATTATTTCACAAAAAAATTAATGCAGATACAAAGATGGCCTTTTTGTTTCAGTTTGTGGAATGCATTTGCGTCTCCAACAGGAAAAGTGATGCAGGGTAGTGGAAGATTTTGTAAACAGCACAGGAATCCCTGCATTGAGATGCAGAGTTAGCTGCTTTTGACAATCAGCTCTTTGGTATATTCTCTCACTTTCTTCCTTTTGTTTTTCTTACCCGTCTGGACTGTATTAACCTTGTGCTGCCTCCTTAGTACTGACTGGAATAAGAGATGACAGCCGCTGCCCTTGACATTCGGCATTCCAGTCCATATAGATGAACACTTTGTGGAGTTCAGTATGGAGAAGTGTTTCTTGCACATACAGACGTGGAAAGCCTGGGTCTAATAGAAGCGAGTGTGCCTTCTCAGCATGCTTTTCCCTGAACAGCAAGAGTTTACTTTGCTTCTGGGAAGTCCACATGGCCATTTCGCTGGAGAACAACTAAATGCTGTTCTCTCAGCTTTGCTCCCAGACAGAGAAGAAAAGGAGGGTCTTCCACAGTCCTTTGCAGGAAGCATTCTGACTTTGAAAAGAGCAGCCCATTCAACTATTTTCCACCAGTGAATACTCTTTCAAGTGGCACAGAGGATGCACCAGTCAGTTGCTGGATTTCAGAGGAATAATTTAATGCTGTAAACTTCAGGCCTGGAGACTGAGTGTGTCTCTCCAGACCTCTCTATTTGATCCTTGGGACTCTTTCCAGGCCGTTCCCCACTCCGTGGCTGCCTCCCTTTCCCCCATTGCCCTTGCCTCACATCCTTCTTGCATGGTGTTGACATGCTGGAATTTATTGTTGAACTCTTACCATGGCTCTCAATTGCCTGGATGGTGTATAGAAAGAGATGCATGAGTGTTTGTAGAAACCAGCCTCCTGCACAAAGGTAATATTTATCACTGTGCTCAAGCCACTTTTGTTTCTGGCCCCACCCATCACTGGCACGCCCCCATCCCCTAGTTGCCCAGAAGGGAATGTGGACCTTTGTTACATGGTCACTGGACATGTTGGAAGAGTAGAGTGGCAGGATCCTATCAGAACTAAACTAGTAGTTTAATGTTATCGCAAATACATCTCTATTCACCCCTAGCATCTTTATTTATTTTAAACATTTAAATTCTTCCCCATAGGGACGCAGGGGAGTGTGGGAATGTTCTGGGGTGCAGGAGAGGATATATTGTGAGATTATATCCTAATCCAACTTGTGCTAACAAGTTCCCAAAATATCAGCAGAGTTTATATACATTCCCCTTTAAGTTCGCAACGGTAACGTGTGCACAGGTTCGCTAGAACCTCTATAATAATTACTCTGGTAATTTCCCCTTTGTTCCCTCTTAAAATACAAGACACAACACAGTCTTTATAAAAGTATAAAAGAGTTTACTCACGATCTGTTCACAATATGATCCCAGACGGCAGACAGGCTTAAAAAGGTAAAATACACTTAGAATCTATCTTATAGGAAGATAGCCCTCTCCTCTCTTGGCTGAGAGCCAAGAGGGCATCCTGCTTCTTCGAAAGGTGATGGCAGAGAGAGAGAGATGGCTGCCTGCCCTGTGCTTTTGTCATTTACCTGCACAGGTGAGGCCACACCCACCTCTGGTCACATGCGGAGGAAGTCCGTCCCCAGGAAGTTTACCTGCTTGCTGGACAGACATCCCTCCCCATGTTTCTAACATGTACACTCTAGGAATGTTGTCATTGACTGCTCCTGTGTTTACATCCCACATACCCCTTCTCAGGCAATACAACATATACAAAACATAAACAACTTTATTCAACCACCCAGAGTCCCAGCTTGACACGTAGATTCTGGAAACTCTCTCTTGGTAGGGGTTTCGTCAGGATGTCAGCAGTCATCTCTTGGGTGCTGCAGTAGGATAGCTCCACAAGTCCATCCTGGATCATCTGGCGTATGTAGTGGTATTTAACCCCAATGTGTTTTGTTCTGGCCAGGAACTTCTCACTCTGCGTCAGCTTCAGGCAACTTTGGTTGTCCTCTAGCAAGCTGACAGGCCCTTTTCTCACCAACCCAAAGTCCTTTATGAGTTGATCAAGCCAGGCGATCTCTCTGCAGGCTTCTGTTGCTGCAACGTATTCTGATTCTGTGGAAGATAATGCTACACAGCTCTGTTTATAACTGCCCCATGAAACAGGTCCATCCCCAAACATGAAAACATGACCACTTGTTGATTTATAATCAGCATTATCCCCAGCCCAATCAGCATCTGTATACCCAACCAACTTAGGGTCTTTGACGGCTGGTAACCTTAATTTACAATTCATGGTACCCTTCAAATATCGCACCACCCTCTTTACACCTGCCCAATCATGCTCAGTGGGAGAATTCACTTTTCTGCTAAGAATCCCCACAGCATTAGCTAAGTCAGGTCTGCATGTGGTAACTAAATATAAAAGTTTACCAATCGTCGACCTGTAGTCATTGTTGTCTGGCAACTGCTTCGAATCCTGCTGATTCTTCAGGAAGTCAGTAGCCATCGGTGTAGCAACTGGATGTGCGTCTTGCATCTGCATGTGCTCAACTAGCTCGTGGATCTTCTGTCTTTGGCTGAGAAGAAATGAGCCGTCCTCTTCTCTTTCCACCTGGATCCCGAGGTAGTACTGGACATCTCCTAGCTCCTTGACCTCCACCTCCTTGCTAAGGTGTTTTACTATCTGTGTATAGTCTTTCTCACTTGCTGTGGCAATAATCAGGTCATCAACGAATGCTAGGATATATGAGAATTGTCCATTATTTGACTTACTGTACAAGCACTTGTCAGCATCGCCTTGCTTGTACCCAAGTTGCGTCAGCATTTTATGCAACTTCTGGTTCCAGGCTCTGGCAGCCTGTTTAAGTCCATAAAGTCCTTTCTGCAATTTGCACACTAGATGTGCCTCATGTGGTTTTACAAAACCTTTAGGCTGTTTCATGTAAATTTCCTCTGAAATCTGCCCATGTAGAAAAGCGGTAGCAATGTCTATGTGTTTCACCCTCATTTTCTTGGAGGCTGCAATGCTTAAAAGCATTCTTACGCTGCTGTACCTCACAGTTGGTGCAAAAACTTCATCATAGTCTTCACCAAAACGCTGTGAAAATCCCTGTGCTACAAGTCTAGCTTTGTAGCGCTGCACTTCTCCTTCTGACCCCTTCTTAACCTTGAAAACCCATTTACTGCCAATGGCCTTCTTACCGGGAGGCAGTTCAGTGAGTGTCCAGGTCTTGTTCTGATGCAGTGCATCCATCTCCTCCTGCGCGGCCTTCCTCCAGAGACTGGCTTCTGCAGCTGGCATCTCCTGTATCTCTTCCCAAGTGGAAGGTTCCTGTGGAAACGCCGACCCTGCAAGGTAGGACAACCGTACTGGTGGGACACCTTTGTTGGTTCTGGATGAGCGTCTGACTTCTGGTTCTGCGACCGCATCAGCTTCCTCATCCTCCTCCAACGCAGGCATGTCCCCATCTGAGTCCTCATCTTCATCTCTGGTGCCGCCAGGGTTCTGGTGCTCTGCGTCTTCTGGTGCGTCACCTGTAGGGGGCGCTGTAACACTCGAAGGCAGATAATTACTTCGTGGGGTCTCAAAAGGGAAATATACAAACTCTTGAGTCCTTTCTGACTCATTGGAAGAGTCCACAACAGTGTTCTTAGTGTCTACTTTTCCATATTCATCAAAATAAACCGCATGGTATGCATTTGTCTTACCAGTTTGTAAGTCCATAATTCTGTATCCTTTGCCTCCAGAAGCATATCCCACAAGGATACCTGCTTTTGCCCTGGAGTCAAGCTTGTGTCTGTGTTCCTTGGGCACGTGGAAGTAACACGGACTTCCAAACACACGTATGTGCGACAGATTGGGAGCTTTCCCATGCCAAAGTTCAAATGGTGTGCGCTCTGCACCTTTAGTTGGCAATCTATTCTGCAAATAGACCGACGTGTACACTCCTTCGGCCCACAGCTTGTGTGGCAAACGTGCATCCTTTAGCATGCACCTTGTCATGTCCATAATGGACCTAAACTTTCTCTCAGCTATGGCATTCTGCTGTGGTGTGTAAGGAATTGTGGTGACGTGTGCAATTCCTTCCTTGGCCAGGAGAGCCTGCATTTCATTTGAGCAGTACTCACCTCCATTGTCGCTCATTAACACAGCTGGAGCTCTCTGGAATTTGTTCTTGACCATGGCAATGTATTCCTGGAGCTTCTCCACTGTTTCACTCTTCTCTTTGAGGAAATATACAACACAAAATCTTGAAAAGTCATCCAGAAATATTAAAATATATCTATTCTTTCCCAGTGAGGGAACATTCATGGGTCCACATATGTCAGTGTGCACTATGTCAAGCACTTTGTTGCTTCTTTGTTCTGCACAACGTGGAAATGAAGGTTTTACAGCCTTCTCAGTAATACAGCTTATGCACTTTGCTGGAGCTTTGTTGCTCTGCTTTACCTGCAAACCTCTTACAAGATTTCTTTTCTGTAGATCCAGAATGAGGCTGGCGTCCCTGTGTCCTAGCCTTCTGTGCCATAAGTCCAGATCTGCTTCATCCTTCTGGCTGGAATATGCCACTTTTGCAGACTGGTTCTCTGAAAGATCAAGCTCATATACACCATTTATTAGCTTTGCTTGAGCAAACACTTTGCCATTTCTAGTCACTTTACATTCTCCATTTCCAAATGTGACCTGGAAACCTTTCTTGTCCAAAGTGGACACACTGATTAGATTGCAGCTCAGCTCTGGAACGTACAAAACTCTAGAGATTGTGTTCTCAATGCATTCATTGTTTATATTGCATTTCAGGCTCATGGAACCTGCACCTTTTGCTTTAACAATGTTGCCATCTGCAATCTCAATTTCAGGTCCTTCTTCATCATTTATTTCATTAATCTCATTAAAATAGTCCTTTTTATATGAAAAATGCGAACTCGCTCCTGAATCTAAAATCCATTTGTTACGTTTATTTTCACGATTCTGGACAGCTAAGTTCCTTTCTTGCAGTAACCATGTGCATTCACATTTCCCCTTCTTTTCCCCTTTTGGCTGAAAGGGGTGGGGTTTCTTGGCTTTAGGAGCTCTGCAGTTCTTTGCAATGTGTCCTTCTTTGTTACAATTGAAGCAAATCACTTTCTTAGGCATCTCTTTGGACTTTGTACATTGCTTAGATGCATAACTGCTGTCCTTGCTTCTAGCATTTCTCACTGGAGATTCACCTCTATCTCTGCATTCTTCTTTTAAATAACCAATCAAGTCTTTAAAAGTCAGACCTTGTCTATGATCCATCAAACTTACAAATGCGCCAAAGCGTGGTCCAAGTGATGATAACAAAAATGCTATCTTTGTATCCTCATCAAAAGCTTTGGGAGTCAGATCAATTCTTTGAATAATCTCAGTAAACTTGTTGATGTGCTCTGTGAATTCCTCTTTTGAATTCATCCTCAATCTGGTTAATTTACACACCAAGTTTCTGAAGCTGTTTATGCTAGATTCTCCATATACGCGCTCAATATCTCTTAAGATTTGAGATGCATCATCTGTACTATTTATTAATGATAGCTGCTCATCACGAAGTCCACTCAAAATTATGTGTCTAGCTTCACTGTTCATGCGTTTCCAAGCACTTATCTTGGCTAAATCCTCCTCAGACGATCCTGTAGGCTGAGGCTCTAAAGCTTCCAAAATGTGCTTATAATCTAAACATGCTATCAAGCGCTGCTTCCAGTGTATGAAATTGTACTCATTCAGCACAGGCATTCCTAGCTTTGCATCACTATCAAAAGCTGCTCTAGCCATCTTAAAATCCAAAAATTTGAAAATTCTTCAAAATTTCAAAATTTCTCAAAATTTTAAATCAAAATCTCAAAAATCTCAAAATACAAAACAATTCTTCACTGCCTTGGGTCACTGTGAACTCTGAGGGAAGGGGGGGTTGCTTAATCCCCACTGCACAATGGAACAAAGGACCATGTGCTTACCAGGAAGTTAACTCAGAAAAATACTACTCAACTTAAAATCACAATCCAATGCAATCCTTCAAAAATACGCAGAAATATGCAATACTGGGCCCATAACCCTTTGTGGGAATGTTCTGGGGTGCAGGAGAGGATATATTGTGAGATTATATCCTAATCCAACTTGTGCTAACAAGTTCCCAAAATATCAGCAGAGTTTATATACATTCCCCTTTAAGTTCGCAACGGTAACGTGTGCACAGGTTCGCTAGAACCTCTATAATAATTACTCTGGTAATTTCCCCTTTGTTCCCTCTTAAAATACAAGACACAACACAGTCTTTATAAAAGTATAAAAGAGTTTACTCACGATCTGTTCACAATATGATCCCAGACGGCAGACAGGCTTAAAAAGGTAAAATACACTTAGAATCTATCTTATAGGAAGATAGCCCTCTCCTCTCTTGGCTGAGAGCCAAGAGGGCATCCTGCTTCTTCGAAAGGTGATGGCAGAGAGAGAGAGATGGCTGCCTGCCCTGTGCTTTTGTCATTTACCTGCACAGGTGAGGCCACACCCACCTCTGGTCACATGCGGAGGAAGTCCGTCCCCAGGAAGTTTACCTGCTTGCTGGACAGACATCCCTCCCCATGTTTCTAACATGTACACTCTAGGAATGTTGTCATTGACTGCTCCTGTGTTTACATCCCACAGGGAGCAGGGGATGCTCCAATCAATATAGTAATTAAAACAGTTTACCATAAAACCAATAATTAAAGCCATTGACAAAATTAGATTGCAAAACCAAAGCCAAAACACAAACACTTAGGAGAAGGAACACAGAAGAAATGTGATTGTTCCTTCTTCAGTTTCTGCCCCCCCCCCAAGTTCTCAGTTGGTCATTGAGAAAATAGTATGCTGGTGGCGCTGTGGGTTAAACCACAGAGCCTAGGGCTTGCCGATCAGAAGGTCGGCGGTTCGAATCCCCGCAATGGGTTGAGCTCCTGCCCATCTAGCAGTTCGAAAGCACGTCAAAGTACAAGTAGATAAGTAGTTACTGCTCCAGCAGAAAGGTAATTGGCGTTTCCGTGTGCTGCTCTGGTTCGCCAGAAGTGGCTTAGTCATGCTGGCCACATGACCCAGAAGCTGTACGCCGGCTCCCTCGGCCAATAAAGCGAGATGAGAGGCGCAACCCTAGAGTCGGCAGAGAGAGAAGGGGAGCTACCCCACTTTTTAACAGTATTGTCTTTGCCTCCCTCCCTTGCTCATAAGGCAGTTGGTGGCTGAAGGTCCTTTGAAGAAGTAGGGACAGTCCAGTCCAGTCTTGTTTGCCTGCCTGTCTCAGTCCACTGTTCCTTCCTACAGGGGAGTTGCTGCTTATTCCTAGAAACAGAATTGTAGAGTCCGAAGGGACCATGAGGGTCATCCAGTCCAAGCTGCTGCAATGCAGGAATCTTTTGCCCAAACAGTGGCTTGAACCCACAACCCCAAGATTAAGAGTCTTGCGCTCTACTGATTGATTTTCCAAGATAGCACTGGGCTGATGCAGCAACAATGGTTGTAAAGGCGAATATTTGGAAGGTTGTAATCTGCAGAAACTGCAGGCAGCCTTGCACTTTGCCAAGATGATATGCAGTGGCGGATGAAGGGCAGCTGCTCCTCATACATACAGAAGTGGGTAGACCAGGGGATCAGTAAACTGCAAATCTCTGAAACTCCTTTGAGGCATAAAATGGCTTGATTTCTGTCACTTCTTTGTGCCTAACAAGAGCTGTGCCTGTTAGTGATTGTGTATGGAAACTTGAAGGCCGAGATTGGCCCTAGATTACCGGTAACTGTATACAACCACTGGGACAACTTCAAAGCTCAGTGCCCAGCCTGATAAACCATAGCTTAGCAGTCAGGAAGAAGCCACAGCACCATCAGCTTCCTTCACGTCCTCCCTTCCTTGCCAGGCTGAAGTTGATTTAAGATCCTGGCAGTCAGCTGATATTAAGCCGCAGTTCCTTGTTTGGATGTGAATGGCTAACTGTAGCTTGAAAAGCATTTTTGTTTAACTTCAGTGCCAAACATGAATGGAGTGAATAATACATTTCTCTTCAACTGCCTTCTTCCTTCATAGGCTCTACCTTAAGGGGCTGAACCCTTCCAATTTTAGGGGTTTGGCAGGTCCCATCAGGCCTTCTCTTGGCTGCAACAGGCCTTGCCAGGGCTACCTGTTTGGCCTTCCTGTTGAACCTGGCTAGGCCTCACCGTGGCTGTGGTAGACTCTGCTGGGCCTCCACATGGTTATGGCAGGCCTTGTGGCCTCCTCCCACCACATAACATCACATGTGCACATCATGCATGGGACGTCACACACATGCCATGGTCTCTCCTCCAAGTTGGCTGGAACTGGGTCCTCCCATCATTGAGGGAATTAGCAGCTGAGCATTTTGCATCTGCATAATGCATGAATGACAGACAAACACTGTTCACAAATGGCAGGTTAGGGACCTGACACAGGGCAAAACACTCAAATTAGGGTGCATTTCCCATCACTTGCAAAATACTTTTCAGTGGTACCCATGAACCTTCTGTCTGTGCAAATAAAATGCAAAGAAATTAGATTGGATTTTGACAACTGGCATAACAGCAGACTGCTTCTTACAATGCGTTTTCCTGTTTAACCATTAGTGTGTACTTGGTGGATAATGAGGAACTGCTTTGGCTGCAAAGAAGAAAGCCGTCATTAACTACCTTTCTCCAACAGGGATCAACTAAGACCCAATCAGGCATGTTCTAGCTCCACGAGTAAACAGGAAGTAACTAATTAGGGGAACAGAAGTTGCTTTAACAGGCAAAGCCAGGAGGAAGCTGCTGACAGTGTTGGGGTGAAGGGAGCCTGTCCTTGAACAGGCGGTCTGAGCTGAGCATGGCAGGATCTTATTTGTGAGGATAAATCTTGCTAGATTTGATGAGGAATAGAGCACCGTTTTCAGTGCTGTGCAGAGCCGTTGTGCATAGTTTCCTGAATTTCCAGGCATGGTCCAGGAATTACGGAAGTCATCCTGGCTTCTGATTTGGTCCTGTCCTGGAACGTCCCTATTTCCTCCGCCAGCACCAGTACCATCACCACGAGCTCGGGGAAGAAGTTGAACCAAGCAGCGACCATGGTGGTGGCGGCTGTGAGAGAGCGTCCTATGGCCTTTCTATCCTCCTCGCTTGGGCAGCTCATAGCAGCTGCTGGAGAGCAGGAGAGGAGGAGGAGGAGAGGCTGCGGCCGCACTGGCTCTGAGGGGCAGGCAGAGACAGGGCTGCCCTGGGAGGGAAGGAAGGGCAAGCAAAGCAGAGGGCAAGGAGTCTTGCTTTTTTTTTTAATGCGTTGTGCATCCGTGTCTAATCCTGCCCCTTTCTAAAATTTATTCATTGGTGGGTTTTTTCCTTTTTGCAAATCTACCAAAGAATAAAATAAAATAAAATCAGAATTGAGAGGTTTTTCTCAGGAGGGTGGAGAGCATGTTTTGGCACTTGCCCTTTTTCTGATAGGATATGCTTTGCAGGGGGAGTTGGGAATGGGGGGTTGAAGAGGGTCAATTGGGAAGAGTGAGAAATGTCTCTATTTTCATCTGAGGACTGTTGGAGGGTGTGACACTATTTTAATTCTGCATGCTTTAGCTCAGTGCTGACGTTTAAACCCTAGAAGGTTTTTGCTTACAAAATTCTGACATCCTGATACTAGCACCATGAAATGATGAAGCTTTATGAAGAGCTTCAAATAATATTGTCACACACTTTTTAAAAGTAGGAATTTGCAGTTGTATTGGAAGGTTTAAAGGTGGTTTACTCTAGCCGTGGATGAATCCTAGATGGATCTAGTCTATTTCACTTTTGCATGTGTTCAATCTCATAATTCCATTCTTTTCTTTTTCCATGTTAATTTGTGATCTCTCTTCCTGAAAAAAGTGTGGAATTCTGCATTTGAACATTTATTTAAATATTATTTTGCAACTTATTTTCTCTCAAAGCATTCATTTTTACAAATGTGTTTTCCCTTAAAAATGCATTTTATATTATTTCTTTGCAATGAAGGCTGTGAGACAAATATTTTGAATAAATAAATATTTTAATACTGGGGAGTTGTTTTTGTTTTAGCTGAAAACTGTGTCAAAATTAGGGAAGCACAAAACCACTGAATAACTTAAGTTTTGCTCTACAAATTAGTCAATGAAGTGCAGATCAGGCACAAAACTTGGGTGGAAGTTTGGTTCTGTGTAAAAAGATGTCTGGCCATTAATTTTCACTCCAATAGACAGAATTACATTTTGATTACTTCTTCAAGAGTTCTAAAAGTTCCTTGCAATATGACTCTATTGTGGGAAGCCTAAAATGAAAAGACTATCTGTGACTTTTGTGCAATCCTTTATCATAGGGGAAAGCTAACTCTTAGCTCTTGTGAGTGTGGCTTCCCTGGGTGGGACTTTGGGGTAGGGCAGCAGAATGGTCTAGACTGTGTGCGTGCACTGCTGGTGTGCCGACACTGACCTGTCCGCTATCCCAGTCCTGCCCAGGGATGCCAGTGTTGGAAGGTTGCTCTTGGGATGCTACTGCACACATGCAAATGATCGCTTAAGGTTGCAGTCATGTGGTAGCCAACCTACATGTGTGGACTCCTTGAAAGGCTAGCAGGTTAATACAGTTGGTGGGCTGGGTGCCAGCTATGGGCAACCTGGTGGCCTCCAGATGTTGCTGGACTCTGGCTCCCATTAGCTTCCCATTACAGCATGGCCGGCGTTCAGGGCCACAGGTTTCTCATCTCTCTACATGGCAGCACATCTCCTTTGCCTTGTTCTCTTCTTGGGTCTCCGTCCATAGTAACTTTGCTTTACTCTGTTATGGGCATGGCCTGAAACATGACTTGTCCATACCAATTATGACCAGATGGCAACAGTGCAGATGAACCCAAAGGAAGGAGAGAAAAGTGGGACCATCTCATTCATTAGAGCTGTGCTGTGCTGCTGCTAATATGGTCTCCTGGGGCACTTGAAAGGTCTCCATGCCAACCCACCTCCCAGAACACCAGCAGGAGAGCAGCAGCACTGGGGAAGTCAGGGTTAACCTTTCCTCTGTGCCGGGGGGGGGGGAGCTGTGCCCTTCAGATGACGCTGGATCACAGCTCCCATCATAAAAGGTAAAGGTAAAGGGTCCCTGTCAAACTTGACTATGGGGTGTGGCGCTCATCTACTTTTCAGGCCAAGGAAGCCAGCATTTGTCCACAGACAGCTTTCCGGGTCAGTGGGTAGCATGTGACAGAAACCAGAGTGCACAGAAATGCCATTTACTTTCCCCGCCACTGCGGTACCTATTTATCTACTCGTGCTGGCATGCTTTTGAACTGCTAGGTTGGCAGAAGCTGGGACAGAGCAACAGGAGCTCACCCCGTCATGCAGATTCAAACTGCTGACCTTCTGATTGGCAAGCCCAAGAGGCTCAGTGGTTTAGACCACAGTGCCACCCGTGTCCCTCACGGCTCCCATCATATTGGCATCCTGGCTGCGTCTGAAACGAGCTGGAGTTTCTGGAGGGCCACAGGATACCTTTTTCTGCCCAGTGTCTTTTGCTGATGTGATTCCTCTCCCATCCAAAGCTATTTGCCTCAGAGCAGAAAAAAAATGCAGGCACTGGTATGAGGCTAATAGTACCTTTGGAGGGGAAGAGTTTTAGATTGCAGAATTGGCAGGGGAGAGTGGTTAGCTGCTTTTAGGTAAAAATGAAAACATCGGGAGATATGATTATGGGCTTCCTACTTTTGGCCCTGACAGTAGGATTCCTGATTTGTCTTCCTTGTGAGCATACCAAGAAACTAGTAGCGTAAGGAGGGTACCTGTGGTATTCTGCCCTCATTGCAAACTGGAAATGGATTCAAAATGCATATTAAAGATAATGGAATATATTGATGGTTGTCATTTTGCAAGCTTCTCTTTACTGAATGGGATAATTAGGCATGTTCACAAAAAGGAAGCTGGAAAAAGCCAAATACTGGCTTGGTCAGTGTCTGACTGAGAGCATCAGACCAGGCTGAGTGGCATCACTGTGATTTCTCATTCTGGCATCCCTGCAGCTGGGAAGGGACGATGGCTCAGTGGGTAGAGCACATGCTTTGTCTGCAGTAGGTCCCAATCTTTGGTACCTCCAGTGAAAAGGATGAGGTAACCAGTGATGAGTGGGACCTCCCTGAGATCCTGGAGAGCCACTGCCAGTCAGTGTACACAGTATTGGGCTAGATGGACAAGTCATCTGATCTTGTATAAGACAACTTGATCTCTGGGTGTGTGTCCTCAGCCTAATGCATTAAAGCATCTTTGGCAGTTGAATCCTGCTAGCAGGAGAGCAGAAAGCTGAGGGCATGTGTGACGGACAGTGGATTTTCATGTAGCACCTTTTGAGCTGTCTTATTATAGAGCAGCAGAGGAAGTCCATCTTAGCCAGAGAGGTATAAAATCAGGAGCCTGCCTTGAATGTAGAAATGATTGGCTCTGGCGCTCTGAGGAATGTTCTGGGATGCTCTCAGTCAGTGTGTCATTTTGTGGCAGATGAATGTGGAAGCTGAGCTGGTGAGGGCTTTGCTTAATGCAGGGATGGGGAATCCAAGGCCTTCCAAATGTTGCGGGACTACAACTCCCAGCAGCCCTGACCATCCCCCATGCTGCCTGGGGTGGACAGGAGTTGGAGTTGAGCCACATCTGGGGGGCCACAGCTCCCCCCACCGGTTTAACATGTGGCTTTGTGGGGAAAGGAGGAAGCCTATTCTGTGGCTGAGGAGGAGGAGGAGGACTGGCCGAGGTGTTGCAGTTGTCTTTGCCTGGCCCTTTCCACATCATCTTTTCATTTACATGGGTTGTACCATCCTGAGCTGCTGCTCGTAAAGTTGCACCGATGCAACAGAATTCCAGTCTTGAGCCTGATCCCAGATGTCAGTTAGAGTAGCACCAAACATTATACATGATGTGGGGATGTAGCCCCAAATGACATCCCTGCCTTGGGCTCTTCCCCACTTCTCTGTCATGTCCAGCCACACTTGCCCATGCCATGCTGTCATTCACCCTGTTGTGCATTTGAACTCTCACACCATCAGCATCTAGGGATCAGGTGTAGCAGCAAAGAAAAGCCATGAGGGGAGGCTGTGGTGACATGGGGGGAGCATGCCTGAACATTATAGGGAGAGCTGGGAGAGTTTGATGTGGACCAGCTGTTTTTGGCATCAGCCCTGCATCACCGTTAAGACCCAATCCCCCCGTTTTTGTTTTGAAAGATTTAAATTGATTTAGTCCTATAAATGTCAATACGGCTAAAATGAGTTCAGGCTGAAGTGTTCTCTTGAACTGATTTGTAGTTCACAGCCAGAGCTGATATTGTTTTATTTATATCCTTAGATTTGTTATATCAGGCTCCCTTGCCCAAATGAAAATGTAATCTACAAATCACTTGAATGTGGCTAGGATCAAAGCATAATAGCAGGTTATGTATGAGCTGCCTTAAAAACCTGTGTGGCATGAAAAATGAGGCATAGGTAATCAATAGCTGGTTACTGTGCTTTGTATTAGAGTGATTTAATTGCTCACATCTAGATTTTCCTTCCGCTTGAAATTTGTATGAGACCTTTTTCGTTTTCTGCCATTGGCTCTTGTCCCTGTAACTGACCAGAGGAGCTTCATTCATAAAACATAACGTGTTTAGAGGGAACTTTATATACACTGTGATTTGGGACACTCATTTCCTTTAAGAATTCAGTCTAGTCCTGTTTAACCCCCCCCCCCCCCCGCAAACTCAGGACAGTTACTCAAAAGTCAGTTTATTTATTAATGAGATTTACATGTCACTCATTACATATATTTTCTGGGAGGCTATAAGTGATAATTATATACAAGTACAATGAATATTTTCTGATCTTTTGTTGGTTGGTACCCATTAGGCATTGTAACAAGACAGGCAGGCACAAGACACAAAGCAGCCATGTCATTGCAGCACCGTGGAGAGCTCCTTGTGCCTACTGGCTCCAACAAAGCCCGGGCGGGGGGGGGGGGGGACTCCACTAAGGCCCTTGAACATTTGCCTCCAGTGCAACCCTCCTAAGTTTGAAGAATGGAGATTCTTACAGGAACAGACACCACTTCTCTTTTCTCCCACCCGAGTAGCTCCCATGTGTCAGGAGCAGCAGTGCTGAAGGCCCTTGGGCTCAGGGAAAAGTGCTCCCCAGGGTTCTGGCTCCAGTTCTGCAGGTTCTTGTCTGCCAAGTCCAGACTCAGGGCTTGCCCACACTTCCACTTGTGGACTTCCCCCAAGGAAACCCACTCTTTGCCGCTGAAACGGAGCAAACGTCAATAAGGGTTTCTGCAGATTGCTGTTTGCTCTGATTCAGCAGTAAAGATCAAGTCTTCCTGGGGGAGTGGAGGGGGCAAAAGAGCCCTGCTGTTCAGGCAGGGGACAAACCCAGAAGTGGACACCTGGTCACCAGCCTCAGGCTCAGCATTAGAAGCCCAGACCAGTTTAGGAGGCAGATGCTGGGTAGGCTTGGGTTCAGCAGGCGTATCTCCGACCTTAAGGTCAGGGCTGTGGCACTGGTGCAAATCCACTTCCAACCCTCTTTGCAAAGTGGGTGTGGCACCAGTTAGTGAAAATGCCAGTGCCACCATACTGTGAACTTCAGATAGCTCTGAAACAGGTGAATGAGGCAAGGCTGACCTGCCTTTGTTGCTTCTCCATAGCCTCTGGCTGGCAGAGGTATGTTGCCTTTTACATGGATTTTCCATTTAGCTGAGATGGTTAATACCAATTGACGGTTTCATTTCTCTTGAGATCTCATTGGTCTGTGCGGATGTAAAATAGACTTGGGGAAACTGGACTGATTTGCTGAGCACATAACAAATTTGTGGCATGAAACTGGTCTCTCTTTCTTACTATTTTATTTAGAATTTTCAAACACTCACTACATATTTAATTTTCACTGTTCTTTCTAGTACATGTGAACTTCCCCTCCATCCCTCCATGGTTTCCTTATTTTCCCTTACCCTGCTGCATATTCTAACTTACGTAACATCCCACTTTCATCCTAACTTAATATCTTTTAACAATAAATTTATTTATAAGCTTTTACAATATACAAAATAAAAATAATCACATTCATTCTCTTATTTTGACTACCCTCCCATTCTTTCTGTGGTTCCTTCTTTATATTTTAATTTACTGCATATACAAATTATACCAATTTGTTATACAGTATTGGCCTGAATATAAGCGGCACTCCCCCCCCCCCCCAATTCTGATCGTGAAAAGTTAAAGTGTGGCTTATATTTGCAACCTTAAAAAGGTATAGGGACCCCTGACCATTAGGTCCAGTCACGGACAACTCTGGGGTTGCGACGCTCATCTCACTTTACTGGCCAAGGGAGCCGGCGTTTGTCCGCAGACAGCTTCCAGGTCATGTGGCCAGCATGACTAAACCGCTTCTGGCGAACCAGAGCAGCGCACGGAAACGCCGTTTACCTTCCCGCCGGAGCGGTACCTATTTATCTACTTGCACTTTGACGTGCTTTTGAATTGCTAGGTTGGCAGGAACAGGGACCGAACAACAGGCGCTCACCCCGTTGCGGGGATTCGAACCTTCGAACCACCGACCTTTTGATCGGCAAGTCCTAGGCTCTGTGGTTTAACCCACAGCGCCACCCGCGTCCCTATTTGCAACCTTACACCGCTGGAAAAGCGGCGCAGCTCCCCCCCCCCCCAAGAGCAGCCCAGGAGCGTGGGGAAGGGCAAGCCCACCCACCACTCCAAAGCCTCCCTTGAGCCGCTGGAGAGAAGGGGGAAGGGGGGGGGAAGGCTGCCAGCAAAGCGGCATGACTCCCCCCCCCCAGAGAGCACCCTGGGAGTGCGGAGAACGGCGCCCTTCCTGTCCGCAGCTCCCAAGCCTCCCCCGAGCTGTCAAATTTTAAAGGTGCAGTTTATTTGCAGGTGAGGCTTATATTCGGGCCAATACGGTATATGTTATTATTTTATTATTATTACTTTGCATTTTTTACATTAACCCTGCTAATGTCTTAATTTGTTTACAATAACTTTATGCTATAAATGAGTTCCATTCTTTCTTAAAAACTTTATCTTCTTGATTTCTTGTTCTTCCGGTATATAACATTCTATCAGCAGTGGTCATACAGAAATACCTTTTTATTTTGCTTAGGTAACTCTAATCCCATTATTCCCCAAAGAAAAGCCTCTGTTTTCTTAATAAAGGTTAACTTAAACATTTTTTAAAATTCATTATCTATCATTTCCCGGTAGACTTTTGCCTTATTGCAAGTCCACCACATATGGAAAAAGGTACCTTCTTTTTCTTAACATTTCCAACAAGTACTCGATTCAGTTTTGTACATTTTTGCTAGCCTATTAGGTGTTAAGTACCATCTACACATCATTTTCACATAATTTCCCCTCAAATTATAACAGGCTGTAAACTTTATATCATTATTCCATGATTGCTCCCATGCCTCTATTGCAATATTATGACCAATATCCATTGCATTCTAGCAGGTTTCTCTTTAATTGGAAGATTTTCTTTATTTTAAACACTTCATTCAGATGTTGATACTGTAACCAAGTTGTTAACCTTCCTTGTAACTCTTCAAACTCTTTTAATTTAATTTCACTACCCTCCTCCTTTAGTAAATCTCTATAGGTCACCCAATTTTCAGTCATATTTTTCTGTTTCACCTCTATGGCTTCTAATGGTGAGAGCCAAAGTGGTCTTTTGTTTTCCAAAAGCTGCTTACCGTATTTTTCGCTCTATAACACGCATCTGACCATAACACGCATGTAGTTTTTAGAGGAGGAAAACGAGGAAAAAATATTCTAAATGAAACAGTGGATGTATGATTTTTATGGTTCATGCTGTGGCCACAGACATGTGATCTGACAGTGAGTTTGGGGTAGCCCAATGCAAAAATCCTGAGGATCCATGTGGATCCGTGCTTTGTAACCACGTTTTAAGTGGGGAGGGAAGGAAAAGAACTCAAGGGACAAGGAGCTTTTCCGCGGGGAGGAGGGAGGGAAAGAGCACTGTTGCTTTAAAGGTATACTTAAGGTATTTGCCCTGTGCCTGGGTTTTTTTTCCCATTTAACAGTTTGCAGCCTTTTCCTTCCGCTCCTTGTTTTGAGGCGGAATAGATTTGAGCAAGTGAGGAGGACTTGGGATTGCAGGGGATTTGCCATTAGCTGTGTAAAAGTGCTCCTCCTTGCAGCCTGAATGGTAAGCAGCCACCAGCAGCAGCAATAGAATGGAGCACAAAAAAGCGGTAGGGGCACTAGGACCCAGACAATGCTCAAATCTATCCTGCCTGAAAACAAGCTGCTCCATCCCAGCCGATCAGCTGAGACGCGGGGGATTTGCGAAGTTTTCCCCTCTCCCTCATGCCCTCCCCAGCCTTTTTTTTTTTACTTCCTGGTTTTCACTGCGTGGCTCAGAGCTAGAGGTTGGTTTTATTTTGCTGCTGGTTGCTTAAATTTTATCTTTCCTGCCGTCTCTCTGCAGCCTCATTGCTCTGTTTAGAGAGCGCGCAGACCTTTGCAAGCGTCTCTCCCTCCCGTGTAAGCGGCTGCTGCCGGCTTTGCTGCTATGGCTTTCCTTCCCTCCCTCCTTCCTGGCTCCAGGTCGCTTTAAAGAAAGCAAAGTGAGAGCCTCGTAGAGCGTGTAAGTGGCTCCCGCTTTGCCTGACTGACGGCAGCCATGGCTCTGATCCGTGCATTCGCTCCTTAACACGCACAGGCATTTTCCCTTACTTTCTCGGAGCAAAAAAGTGCGTGTTTTGGAGCGAAATTTACGGTATATTTATCTCATATTCTATATAGGTTTTTCCTAATTATATGCTTCAAAAAGCATCTGTGTACTTTTGTCTTCCCATACCACGTGCCATATGCGTGCCAACCAAAACTGTTTTCGTGACCTTCTAGGTCTAAAATATATGGATTCCTTAAAGACAACCATTCCTTTAACCAGACATGACAAGACACCTCATAATATATTCTCATGTTCAGCAGAGTATCCTAACAGTATCTAAATTATTTTTCACTGCTGTTTACAGTTCAAATCCTACTTGCATATTAATCTGGATACTATATTCCTTCAAATATTCTACATAAGCTTTCCACTCCTCCCTAGACACTGACTCCTCCTGATCTTTAATTTTCATTGTTAAACATCTGTCAATTTGTTTGCCAGTCTTCCTTGGTTGGTATTTCTTTGTCTTTCCACTTTTTGCTCTTGTTGCTGTCATCACATATAGTAATAAACTGACCAACTTATTGGGTTATTTGCATTTTAAAAAAACTCCAGCGATGGTCTCAACATCTCTGTCAGAATAAAGGAGGAGAGAGTGTTTCCTCTCTGCCTCCAGCCTAATTAGTTAGAAAAGATCACTAGAGCATTTGACCGGGTTATTTCCCTCCCCCCATCTCATAATCCTCCTTTTGTTCTTTTCTTAAAGAAGCTTTAGTGTAGTTTTTTTTTGTACGTTTAATTCCTGTTCACATGTAAATATAGATCACACGCGTGTCTCTAAAGATTATGGAAGCCCCTTTTAGCTGAGGAGATCTTTTAATAGCATTGTATGCTGTTAAGCAGTTAATCAGGTTAAGGGGAAAATGTCTTATCTGCAAGATGAGAAGTGAAGTGTCCTCTCTTCAGAGGGAAGGAGGAAAATTACCTGCTTTCAACCATTTGTTCTACAGTGATTACAAGATAGGCAAGATGAGAGCCATTATGTTGTTCTTAGTGTTTACACTTGAACAATCGTGCTTATCTATCTTGTAGAAAAGCTATTTCCTGAGAGTCCATCACACTCTATAGTGCAAGGGGGGGGGACTTCAGGCTCAGGGGCCAAATGTGGCCCTCCATCTTCTCTCTCCAGCCCATGGAGAGCCCATATCCACACCCCCATTTGCTCAGGCCACGCCTCTTGGCAGCCCTCTTTCCATGTGTTCTTGACGTCTCTGGCTTGCCAGGTTGGAAGGTGGAGAAATGAGTGTAGAGAAACCTTAGTGTGGCATTGTGAGTTGAGTTCTACACTAAAGTATCGCATGTGCAGACATTTCTAGTTTTTGCCTCTAGTTCCTTGAAGGCTGCCCCTGAGTGAATGTGGACTTTGGATGGAAAGAGGCTTCGCTAGCCCTCCTCTAGCAGGGCCAAGAAGCAACCCGGCCTTAAGGTAAAGGTAAAAAGGTAAAGGTACCCCTCACCATTAGGTCCAGTCACGGACGACTCGGGTTGCGGCGCTCATCTTGCTTTACTGGCCGAGGGAGCAGGCGTACAGCTTCTGGATCATGTGGCCAGCATGACTAAGCCACTTCTGGCGAACCAGAGCAGCGCACGGAAACGCCGTTTACCTTCCCGCCGGAGCGGGACATATTTATCTACTTGCACTTTGATGTGCTTTCGAACTGCTAGGTTGGCAGGAGCAGGGACCAAGCAACGGGAGCTCAAGCCGTTGCAGGGATTCGAACCACCGACCTTCTGATCAGCAAGCCCTAGGCTCTGTGGTTTAACCCACAGCGCCACCCGCGTCCCGTAAGGATGTAAAATGGTGTAAATGGCCACTTGCCAAGAAAATCTGACACATTTGACATATTTCACTTCCAAAGAGAGAAGTCCCCCAAAAGGATTGGGAAAAACAGGGCCAGCCCAATACATTTTGGCACCTGAGGCAGACCCCAAAATTGTGGGGGGCCCCCAGGGAAAAAGGGGTGAAGAAGATCTACATTAGGAACAAGCGGAAAAGGAAGATTGACACCAACATCTGCTGCCCCAGTGTATCCTGCTGCCTGAGGCAGTCCCTTCCCCATGCCTCATGGATGGACCAGCCCTGTGTAAAAAGGAAGTGGCTGAAAGGCAAAGGCAACAGGGTCAGACCTCTCCAGAATGCTCGGAAGTTGTTTAAAAACACACTATTAGGAGCTCAACAGGAATGTTGATACCAGGAATCAGAACCAAGATGATGCTTGCATCGTTACTGAGCAGAGTCCAGGAAGCTGGAGGAGGCTTATTCCCTGACAGTGGTGCGTGGAATTACCGGTACATTCTTGTGCAATTCTTGGTGTATCAGTGATGGTATCAGTTATCTGAGCCTGGCTGCATGTTCCACTTGCCACACAACACATACACAAGCTCTAATTGTTGAGAGCTCCTGAAAGGTGCCTCTTCACAGGCAAGGAAAAGTGGAGGAATTTGCCCTGACACCAATACGGCTAGGGAAGGAGGCACAGCTAGCAGGTGGATCTCAGTATCTGTTTATCTCGCTTAGCTAATATCTGCTGATCTTCAACTGCCAGAGCAGATTGTGCTGTGCTGAATTTCCAGAAGGCTTGATTTTTGATGCAAAAACGTTTGTCTGCTGTGGGTGGTGCAAAATTCTCGGCTTTCCACTCTTCCAGTATTTCCCCATGTCACTTCACCGGTATTGTTTCCCCTCCTCCTGTGCAGCTTTAGCACCCCCCACCCCACCCCACCCCACCCCACCCCACCCCAAAGGGCTGCCCTTACTGCACGGTGCATTGTGGATTGTGAAGTGAGCGTGATGATGTCATGGTGCTTTGGAGCAAGTCAGACTTTACTGTGTGATGATGTGGCTGAGATGATGTGGCTCCCATTGCTGTCACTCTGATATTGGGGGGGGGTGTGCAAGAGGCAATTTGTGCCTGTGGCCCTTGGCCTTCCAGCACTGAGCAGTAAGAAGGTCATCCTGATCCAATGTTAGCCTCGTCCGTTATGCATGACCAGTGGGGCAAAATCTTCCATCCTCATATTCCTTTCAGTGGAATATGCATCAGTACCACAGCTATGCTTGCATTTTGTCCCCGCTGGTCAGTGTTGCATAATGTGTAGCCAGGGTCCCCCCCCCTAAAAAAATAAAGTCAGTACAATAGCATAAAAGCAAAGGGTGTGTGTGTGTAGAGACCATGCTTTGGTTTCCTCTGGTCATCAAAATGGATAATGGAAGAAAGTACGAAGTGTCTTTGCCATTGTTGAAGAACCACAAATTGCAACGATTGGAAGGAGAACATTTATAAAACTGTCCTGCTGAGCCAAGTGGTTGTCAGAGGGGGATGGAACAGATTATCACCATTTATGGCGCAGAAGGAGTGTGCTCAGTGCAGTCAAGCAGGGCACCAGAGCAGCAAAAGGGGTGATGCCCCCCTTCATCTTTAGGTGGTCTTATAATGTTAAGATTAGTACAGTTGCTGCAGTTGTACCTGTGCTTTCCAGATGAAGGAAGATCCTGTTATGTTGTGTGCTTGAGAAATTCTTACAACATTGTTGGACGACACAGATACCTTTTCACTGTCAGAACAGTACAAGGCAGTGCATCGTGGAAGCTATCTGGAAATGAACATCTATCTATTTTTGGCCTTGCTCTCTGTGTTACTGTTAACCTTTTCAGCTGAATCTTACAAATTGATTTTGGTATGCTTCCTGGAATACTTGGAAAAATGTCAGCCTTCCATTAAGAAAATTATGCAGGTTAACTCTTAGTTTGGTTTTCACTAGAAAAAGACCCCTTCAGCTCCTAGCATTACAGCTCAGACTCACCGTAGTCTTTGCAAAAATGCAAAAGCTGAGAGGAAAGGCCGGCAGGTTGCAACCTAGATTTGCCTTCTGCCTTGCTACTGAAGGGGGAAGGGAGGCAAGCACAGCTTTCCCTGCTGGTCCCTTTACTGTTATCTATAGACATCTTCCCTTCTATTCTCCAACTCCAACTCTCACATCATGAATCAATGTCATTTTCTTCCTCGGTTGGAGAAGGACCCCCCCCCCCCTAAATAGGCATTGTAAACCCTTCTGGAAGCATCCATGTTTATCATAAGAAACAATGTGTCGATATTTCTCTCTCTCTGCAATGGAAAGTCTGTTCAATAGCATATTGGATTCATTTTACATGGCATTTCATATTGTTTCATCAACTGAGATGATCACGTCCCTCTGGGGTGTCTAAGAAGGGGCTCTTCCCAGCAAAGCTAGAAACAAGGCGGAGAGGACAACTCACTATTTTTGTTTGTGAGCTTTCAGATTCCCTTTTTGTTACATCTAACCTGTGATGTGCTAGCTACCAACTGCACTTTGTGTTTCTAAGGGGTGTTTATTTAGTAAATTTAATGCAAAAGGACATTATCACTATAGTGGAGGTTTTTGGTTTTTTTATTTAAATTCCCCGTGAGGCTTGTACGAAGTCAGGCACATTGTGCTGCTGCAGAAAGAATTGCACTGGCTGCCCACCAGGTGCTGGGTGAGCTTCAAGGGCTGGCATTGGTGTACAAAGCCCTGTATAGCTTGCGACCAGGATCCCTACAAGTCGCCTCTTTCCTTACATCCTCAGCCAATCACTGTTCTGCAGGAGAGGCATCTTGCAGATCCCGTCCTGTCAGGAGCAGGGCTGGAAGAATACGTCAATTTCAGTTCTTTCGGTTTTTCATTTCTCTAATTTTGAATTCAGTTCTCCAAATTTATGTAGCAATTTTATTTTTAATTTATTAAAAAAATTAAAATCCTAGTGAGAATTATTTAGCATTTTAGTGCAAATTTCTCCTAATAAACACATTTTCGTGGGCAGTTTTGACTAATGGACACATTTTTACAGGGAATTCCTCAACATATAATGTATTTTTGCATGTTATTTTCATTTGTTATGCCCACTTTCTCCTAATATTTGCACTTTTGTAAAGATCATTTGGTTGGAGAACTGCATTGCAAAAGTTTGGATGTTTTGGAAGGTGGAAATTTGCTAGCATTTAAAGCAGGATGTAACTGAATCAAATTCACCCCCACCCCTAATGCAGAAGTCCATTCCACACCCCAGTGGAGTCGGCTGTATGGTGAGACCCTTCTAGTTCCTGGATCCAGGAAGGATTCAGATTCCTGGAGCAGTCAGGCTAGCTTCCTGCTGAGGTAACGGGTCATTAAGGTAACAAAGGAAGTGGCTTGGTGCCAGAGAACAAATTGGTGGGGCTGCCTCCCTTCACTTTCTGGTAGTGAGAAAGACAAAGAGTTGAGTTGAGTGAGCTGGAAGCTGGAAGCAAGGCTGCAGGCTGGGAAGCCAGGGAGTCAGAGTTGTGCCTGGTTTTTGCTGGAATCTCAGGCTGTGGCTCTGGGAGAAGCAAGACCCTCTTGGGGTGTGAATGCTGTGAGCCCCTCTCTCACCTCTCAGAGACTGGGCAAGTGAGCAACCGTGTGTGTTTATTCTGTTGTAGATAGCTTTGGGATGCCTCATTGGAAGTGATTTATAAATGAAATAAAAATAATAATAGGCCAGTCAACAACAATATGGCAATGCCTATCGATCAATGGTGATCAGTGCTGATGTTCTCCTTTCACATGTGACATTCGGGGCAAATGTCCCCCATTGCTCTCCTAAGAAATGGTGTGCCTGATAGATATGGATTTTGTTCATCAGCATCTTTATGGCCACTTCTCTTGAAAGAGAGCTCTGCAGACTCATAGACTCATAGAATTGCAGAGTTGGAAGAGTCATGTAGTCACAGCCCTGCCCTGCAGGAATCACAGCTCACATTTATGAGTCACTTTGAGTATTTGTGCTCACTCCTTTGAATGGCATTCCTGCCCATGAGCATTTTGTCTCACAAGCACTGCCCCTTCCTCTGGCTGGACGTTGGCAGCCACATTTCCAGAAGGCGAAGCCCACACTCTCAGAGTTGACGCATTTGTTGCCAGTTAGAGGAAATTTGGGCCCAAGTCTCGTTTTCTATGCATTTTCATTTAAGTCCTGATACTTTGTGACCCTTGTGCATTTTGTCACATCCATGTCCGCCCAGACACTGGCAGTTCAATATTTCGTATATTAATGTGTTTCCTCCCCTTTGATGTTCTACTGATGCATTGGGATTAAATAGAAATGTAAATATATCATAACTGAAGCATTATTATTATTGCTTGCAGACAGAGTACCACTTTGAATACACGGAGTGTGATAGCAGTGGGTCCAGATGGAGAGTTGCAGTCCCAAATGTGGAATGTTCTGGTTTACCTGATCCTGTCAAAGGGAAGGAATGCAGTATGTATTGATGCTTTCTTGTTACAAATCTCATGTAAAGCTTGCCATTTCTAGGTTTGTTTTTTGTTGCTTACATAATCAAGCACGACTTAGGATGTGATCAAATGCCCATTTATTTGAGAGCAAACCTCACTGAGCTCTGTGGGCCTGCCTTCTAAGGAAACACACGTAGGGATATTCTGTAGATACATTTGAAAAATCAAGTTGATATCTAGAGGGGTTTGCTGCTTCTTACTCTTTGAATATACTTACTCTGTGGGTTATTCTTAGGTTTTTGCTATTCTTAAAACCAGCCCCTTTCTCTAAAATTTTATTCTCTGACAGTGACAGCCTCCTCTCACATGTTTATAATTAAATGAACCCTAGTCCGCAGGTTTTTCCTCGCACAAGATTAAAAACTTAATTTTTAAAATTAGTTTGTTAATGCAAGTATAAAGCTAATATTTGCCAGAACGATGCTGTTTTATTTTGCATTGCTTAAAAGGTGGGTTGCACATTTTAAAATAAATAAGCATGGCTAAGATTGAAAGAGTGAGAGAGGTTGGCGTGAGGTGGCCGGGAGCTGGGCATGGGGTAGATGGGCACTGACAGAGCCCATCTGGTGTTGCTGACAGTGTTTGCACCACGTCGGTCCCCCCCTCCCCTCAAGGTCAGGTGAATGCCACCCCCCCCCCCGCTGCCATCAACTGCTCCTCCTCAGACAGATGTATCTGGACTCCCCCCCCCTCATGGGGGGAAGGTGCGTTTTGAGTGGGAAACGTCCACCTCCTCCAGATGCTCCTCTCTTCAAAACCACCTCATGGGGTGAATATTTATTTCAGAAGACCTGGCAGTGCTCACATTCAGGTATTTGCTGCGTAGGACTAGAGCTAAAGCCAGAGCTGATCTTGCTCTGAATGGTTAACAGTCCGGCTGCTGCAGCTCCCAAGCTCAGCTGGCTCTGTGACTAAGCAAACGCACCCCCTTTCTGCCAGGTCTCGAATGCGCCAGCAGCCAGCTTAACAACAAAAGGTTTTCTGCTCTTGATTGCGTCTGACCTTGGTGGGTTTTTTAAAGTACATTTCTGGGACACGCTGAGTGCTGCTGAGCCTGATGGCTGTTTTATCTTGAGAGGATAATGACCACAATAGCCCAGGATGTACAAGAGATGGGGAGCCAGTGGGCGGAATAGGGGAAGAGCCCTGGGTTCCTGGGGGAGGAGCTAAGCTCTCCTTTGAAGGAGGGGGGTGGACCAGCCAAAGAAAGGACTGGGCTTTCTCTTGCCACAGGTGTATTGCAACGCAGGGATGAGAAAAGGTATTGAAATATTGGAGAGCCAGAGAGTAGGAGATGTCAGTGTTGGGTTCTTGCTGCTCCTTTGACTTCCTGGCACCAGGATCACATGGTAGTTCAGTCTCTCTCCAGTCTGTGCCAGTTTCACTGTTCATAAATCCCTTAAGTTCATAAGTTCACAACATAAAAATACTAAAAAAAAGAACACAAAATATGGTACATAAAAAAGCAATACACATTTAAAATACATATTGCTTAAGAAGCCAAAGGCCTGGTTATAGAGAAACATTTTTGCCTGGCACCTAAAAATATGCAATGAAGGCACCTGGCAAGCCTCCCTGGGAAGAGGATCCCACAGACAGGGAGCCACCACAGAAAAGGCCTCGTGTTGCCACCCTCTGGGCCTCATATAGAGGAGGCACACAGAGAAGGACCTCAGAGTCTGGGACATTTTATATGGAGAGTGGTGGTCCTGGAGGTATTGTGGTCCTGAGCCATTTACAGCTTTATAGGTTAAAACCAGCACTTTAATTTGGGCCTGGAAACTGATTGGCAGCCAGTGGAGTTGGGCCAAGATTGGTGTATTATGCTCAAACCATCTTGCCATGATGAACAACCTGGCTGCCAAGTTCTGCACCAGCTAAAGTTTCCAAACCGTCTTCAGAGGCAGCCCCAGGTATAATGAGCTGCAGTAGTCTAACCTAGAGGTTACCAGAGCATAGGAAACAGAAGTTAGGCTGTCCCTCCTAAGACAGGAGCACACCAGCCAAAGCTGATGGAAAGCATCACCTGAGCACTAATCTAACCTTATACAGTTACCATGAGATGCAAAGTAGGACTTTTAATCCCATGGTAAGTTTACTTAGGAACCTTTTTTGAGGATGTAGACTTTGTTGTAGAGTTGGAAGGGACCACCAGAGTTGTCTAGTCCAACCCCCTGCAAGGCAGGAATATTTTGCCCAACGTGGAGTTCAAGACTACGACCCTGAGATTAGGAGTCTCAGTCCAAGTCCACAACCTCCGTCTTCATTTCAACGTGAGCCTGTTTTGGAGCCTGGGCTATTTTAGCAGCACCCTTTTAAAATTAAGATTGAATTGAGGCTAAGAGTGTAGGCAGTTCTAATAAATGGGGTGAAATAAGCATGAATTCAGGGTCTATTAAGAAGCTCCATATAAATGATTCAGATCTGGCATGCTGAATCAGGAAAAGGAAATTATAGGTTATAGTATTCATATGAACATTTTGAGTTTAATTTTTCCAGTTTAATTCTTTATTCTTTATTGCTTCATGATATTCCTTGGTGTCTTCATTCAGTGGTACTATATTGACTTTAACCAGATAAATTCTATGATGCTATGCAAAAAAACTCCACAACACCCCCCCCAAAAAAAACCCCGCCCATGGAATTTGGTATGAGGAAAATAAGTATCCTGAGAATATTTATTTATTTTAAAAGTTTCTAACCCTTATAATTGGGGCAATAGGCTTGAATGAGGAATGTCTTGTGAATTGATCCCAAATGATTCAAGGTCAGGGGAAGGCTGGGGTGTTCGCTACCCCATGAGCGGAAGCAGCATAAATATTGACACTTGCCCAGGACATTTCTACAGGTTGCAGAATTTGGGTTCCTCAAGTGCAAAATGGTTGATTGATAGCAAGCAAGCAAGCAAGCAAGCAAAGAAGCAAGAAAACAAAACAAACAAACAAACAAACAAACACACACACACACGGGCAACGGAAGAGCCACAGCTTTTAACGCAGGAATTTTCAAAGCGTGTTCTTCTGGGGAACTTTGGAGCTCTTTGGAAGGTTTTGGGATTTTCTCAAGGAGAACATTAACAAGGACAGGCAAACCAAAGGCAGCTTGGTTGTAACTTGGCAACACAGAGTTTCAGAAATTGAATGATGTTAAAACTGTGGTGGCGGGGGACTGTTACTATGATTATTTCATGATTATGCTGTTTGTTATGTTTTTATTATTGTGCTCCATAAAATGTGCCATTAATGTTGTACACTGCCCTGGGATCTTTTGATAAAGGACGGTATATAAATTGAATGAATAAGTTAATAACAATTGTATTGGGCCCTTATGTGGAGGCTCAACAGGCCTGGCCAGCCCTCTCCCCCAACTGAGCTACAGTGTGCAGAGGGACCTCAGTGGGCATGTCAGCATGGAAAGAGGTCTCTGGTGATAGACAAATTACCAGCTGAAACACAAATCAAGTTGCACAGATTGTCCTGGATGTCAAAAGAGATTCATTTTGCCATTAGCCATGCTCAGCCTCAGATTGAACCAGGCAAGCAGCTGGCTTCCTCCAAGCTACTTCTGCTCATGGACATATGCATTGTGACGTGAAAAGAGCATTGTCCTGTGAAACGTGGAAATAGTTGGCCATTTGATAAAGAGACTGTAATGAAGCAGCAATGAAGGCTCCTGTAGCAGTGACGAGCCCTGAGGACTTAATGCTGGTCTAGGCTCTCCTCTAGGACATGTTCATTAGGATGTTCATGTGAACATAGTGTTCATCTGATGGAGGGGATGACCTGCACCACCGCATAGGTCACAGGGATCAATCACCTGCAGATCAAGGATGACTAGCTGCATAGAATGGGGCAGGCATCCTTTACTGCATGTGTGGCAAACCTGAAAGTCAGGTTTGGTTGGAATGTGCCTGTAAACTGCATTCTTGTAGTTCCTTGCTAGCAGGTTCTTCAGAGATTAGATGGGCATTGGGAAGAATGTCTGGCCAACACGTTGCACAAGACAGCCTCCGGGGATGCGGGATGCTTTTAGATTCGAAAGACAACCAAACATGTTGGCTGCAGAGCTTGTCTTCTCCTTCTCCTGGGCGTCTCTGGCATTTTGACATGGTGTAATTTTCAACTAGCAGATTCTGGTCATTCATGAAAAACGAATTGGTATTTAGCTGCAAAATTAAAAGCACCTTTTGGTTAAAAGGTGTGAGTGCACATTTGTTCTAGGTGAATGGTGAAACTAAGTATCTTTGCTGCAAGTTGTCAGAAGTTGCGTTAATAAATTTTATAGTCTGCACTATTCAAAGGGCTGAAGGGAACAATTTGAAGCAACAATTTTATACAAAGAAATTAATCTGTATGGGGTGTGTGGACTGCCGTGAACATTCAATTCTGTTATTTTTATTATTAAAAGGTGTAGATTCTTCATCAATGTTTAAGCTGTCCTCATTGTGAGATCAATGAAAATAATTTGCTAGGTGTGTCAATGGTACTATGTAGATGACCCAAATATTGTGTGCTGTCCATGTTGAATAAGGTATTGGTTTACAGAAATAAAATTCTTACGATTGAGATTTGTTTTCAGATCGGTGCTGTGGTAAACACAACTTGCCTGTAATGGATACCAGATCTGAGAAACAGGTGCCAATCAAATTTGTGATTTTCTACGTTTGATGGTTGCTGAATGCTTGTTGAGAAGAGAGCTTGCAATGGACCAATTGCTTGTGCCCTTAATCAGCTGTGCATGTTTTCCTTCTCAGCTTTCTCATGTGCTTCTGGGGAATACCTAGAAATGAAGAACCAGGTGTGCAGTAAATGTGCCGAAGGAACCTACTCCTTGGGAAGTGGGATCAAATTTGATGAATGGGACGAGCTGCCTGCAGGATTCACAAATGTAGCCACTTACATGGACACAGCCATGGGCTCAGCAGAGAGCAAAGCAGACAGCTGTGGCAAGTAAGGACCTGGGGGGGGGGCTGTGTGCACACAGAGGCTTGGAGAAACCATTATAAATGAGGTGCAGTGGTGCCTCTGAATTTAAATTTTCCCTTCTCTGGTATATTTATATTCATAGGAATGTTGGAAGCCGCCTTGTACAGAGTCAGGCCATTAGTCCACCCAGTTCAGTATTGTCTACACTGATTGGCGGCAGCTCCACATGGTTTCAGGCTGGGAGATGCTGGGGACTGAGCCTGGCACCCTTTGCATGAGAAATAGGCACTCTACCACTCCACGGCCGTTGCCCACTCTTCCTAAGTTCAGAGTGGCTTGCATGGTCTTCTCGCAGTTTCCTGTTCAAGCACTGACCAGGTCCAGGCACTCTGAGCTGGAATGAGGCAGCAGAACCAGTGGCTCTCATGCAATTTACGGGGTCTCAACTCATTGACTGAAATGGTAACAATGCACAAAGGGCCCGGTGCTCAGAAATGTATGTAGTGGTCTTCCTTCAAGGAGTTGACACCACCACTTGGACCTCAGAAGTAGCTGTGAGAAGCAATTTAATATTATTTTTGTAGGTCCAAGACTGCCAAGCTGATCAACAGGGAAGGGGAAATTTTCAAAAGGAATCCACTGCATCTTGGAGAAATGGTTTCCTGATAGAATGTTAGTTGCAAAATGTCTTTTATTTCTAGAAAGCTTGAAAAGCAATTGAATAACATTCTATTGTCCTCCTAATGTATCAGTGAATGCTTCCCTGTCATCACTGTAAAGGAATTATAGCTAACACAAATCAGCTGCAAAATTTAATATTTTCTAGACAAAGAGAAGTGATGGATGAGAAGCTCTTTTATATTCTTGTCTTTATTTTCCCAGGATTTTTACTGCAGCAGATCATTAAGTAGCAATTGGGTTAAATATGGCTGATAGATGGATATTTATGGTGCCTATATTGTAAAACAATTCTTGTTTCTGCTCATGTTTGCTCAGATCATCATGGACTCCTCGTGGGAATTACATTGAGTCAAACAGGGACGACTGCACCGTCTCCTTGATCTACACGGTGCACCTGAAGAAGTCGGGTTCCGTCATCTTTGAATACCAGTATATTGACAACAACATCTTCTTTGAGTTTTTTGTAAGGGGGATTTGTGCACTAAATCTACACTAAGGCTAAACTGCAGAGGCAGTCTTCTGAAAAGAACTCTCGCAGCTTATTTTTGAGGCAGTTTATTGGCATCCTGAGTGTCTTTGCCTCTACGAGGCTTATCGAAATGTGAATCTGCCTTATACTGAGACAGACCACTGATTTTATTTAGCACACTGCTGATTCACAGCTGCCCCCGAAATATGCTTTGCATCGACTCATAGAATCGTAGAGTTGGAAGGGACTCCAAGGGTCATCTGGTTCAAGGCAGTAATCTCAACTAAAGCATCCATGACAGATATTATTATTATTATTATTATTATTATTATTATTATTATTATTATTATTATTATTACCCCACCCATATGACTGGGTTGCCCCAGCCACTCTGGGTTCTGGCCTCCAATGAAGGAGAGCCCGCCACCTCCTGAGGGAGACTGTTCCACTGTTGAATAGCTCTTACTGTCCAAAAGTTCTTCCTGATGTTTAGTTGGAATCTCCTTTCTTGTAACCTGAATCCGTTGGTTCGGATGGCCCTCCCCTCCAGAGCAGGAGAAAGCAAGCTTGTTCCCTCATCCATGTGACGTCCCTTGAGATATTTGAAGATGGCTATCATATCTCCTCTCAGTCTCCTAAATGTCCCCAACTCCCTCTTCCTCATAAGGTTTGGTTTCCAAACCTATGATCATCTTGGTTGCCCTCATCTGCACATGGAATAGAGTGGGACTATTACTTCCCTTGACCTGGACACTATGCTTCTGCCAACCTGAGTCTTTCCCAGATTCACAGAGGAAGTGTTTATATGGTGTCTAGAGGCTGAGAAGTCTAGTTTAGCCAAATGATTTAAGTGCTTTTTGGTCATCTTGTCTCAAGCACATCAAAACCTATGGCCTGTCTCAAATGCTTGCTGAATATCCTTCCTTCCCAAAGCTGCTGGCACTCATGATCCAGCTTGGAAAGCATGGAGATTCTGGATGTAGGAAGTGTATCCTCTATCTATGGGTTTGTTGCACCTGGTGGCAGCTTGCCCAAAGGCCGCTGACTGTCTTGATCCCACTGTCCGTGTGTCTAACCTCCGTGTGCGGATTCATACTGTTCATGACTGGCTGGATCTATAGTTTTTCCAGAGGGCCCTTATCGACACCTGTTGATGCAGGTGGAGGTGTTTCATGCCAAGAACCAGAAACTCCACAGCCTTTTATCCTACAGAGCAGCCAATGGCTAGTTTACAAACCTTCCAGTATGAGTGAGTTCAGGGACTCCCCATGCCAACAAATCTACATGTTGGTATGGTAAAGATATGTACAGGCCAAACTCAGCCGATAACGCTCTAAAATGTAGAGACTGTAATACTTTGGATTAATTGGGTTGTAGCTAAGGCACTCTGCCATTTTATTTACACGACTGGAAAGAGAACCTGGAGCGGCCCAGGAACCACCCACTCCAGAACTTTGCCCAAGAAGTGAACAAGGGCTCCACAATTTTTTAGATTTTCTGGGTCCAGCTGGCCTTTCTTAAGGCGTGGTTTTGCCATTGCCTCAGTTAGGCTGGCAGGGACCAGCCCCTTTCTAACACAAGCGGCCCACCTTCTAACTTCCTCAGCAAAATGAAGCCCACCTGCGAGCTCCCTGACAGCCTCTCTGTCTTTACAGTCCCTGGCAGGAAGAGAAACTCTGGCTTCTGGTGAGTCTGGCAGGCAGATGCGTTGGGTGGGCTTGCCTTCGACTTTGGTTCAAAAGGAGGGCTGGCACCTGAAACAAAAATGTGATGTAGCTGGGGACTTTTTTTCCTTCTTTTTTGTCTTTTTTTGCAGTTTCCAGAGCATCTTGTGTGAAAGGCAGAATTTTGGCTGGGTTCCCAGAATTGTTTGAGTGAACCTTGGGTTTTTCCTAAGTTAAAGTCAGCCAAGGCATCTTTACACAAATTGCACTGCATATGAACCGTGAAATGCAGGACAGACCATGTTGCTCACCTGCATTTCTCCCCAGATTGTTGAATGTGCGACCGGCGGGTGTGCTGTCTCTCTAATTCCCCCACTGCAGGCTTTGCTGAGCCGAGGGAGGCGAGGTGGGTGGTGCCAACACAATGTGACAGCTTGGCAGCTGCGGGCATTGCTCTCCCGCCCACTTACCTTCCTGCACAACTCCTTCACTTGGCATTAGGATCTGCCGGCAGAAGTCACAGGAGCAAAAAATGTCTGCTCTCACCAATGTCTAAAAAGTCCGGCCCCTTTACATGCCCGCAGCTCTGTCCCTAGCACTGCCCAGGCCCCATGATTTTTGAAATCAAAAGCTGGCAACCCTGACTTGCACATTATCCAAGCTCACAGCCAGTTCCAGCCACTGGGCCAAGCGACCTCTTTCTATATGAACTTAGACGCCTGACATGGGTCTAGCCATTATTTTAATTCCCCAAAGTGATGCTGGATCAGGGGTTCTGTGGAAAATGAAAGGGGTGGCTAACTCCGGCTGTCTGGCACTGGCATGAGTGCTGGTACAGAAAAAAATAAGGGAGACCAGGGCAGGCATCCGCATTGGGCCCTGGCGGGTTCTCTGGTTGTCAGGTGCTGATGCCCTTTGCCGGCCTGCTGTCTAATGGGCATCACAAACGCCAGGGGAGTGAGGGGAGCTCCTAATTCATGTTGCCGCCTTGTGCATTCAAACAATGCTGTGCAGGTGGCTGGATGAAAGTAGAGGAAGACTAAAGAAGTGGAGGATGGAAAATGTTCCTCTTGCTCATCTCCCCCCCCCCCCCCGCTTTGTGTGAGGGATGAATCACTCCTGTTTCTCCTGCTGCCACAAAGGGCGTTTGGCCCTAATTAACATTTGCAGACTGTTTGGAGACAATGAGATGCGGCACTGTGGGCAGGAAGCGCCATGTGCCAGCTCCTTCTATGCGGCAGGCATGGGAACATGGGCAGAACAAGCATGCCGCCCAAGGCACCGTCCTTCTGTTGGTTCAATACCATCCATTGCCCTTCGCTAATAAGACGGCACGTGCTCACGGGAGATGTCTTTTGAGGTACTGTCTATATTTTTAACCATACCGGCTTGTTAAGGTTCTGAAAAAGGAAGCCACAAGTGATTCTCCTGCAGTTACATTAATTTGCTTCCAGATACACACTTGTAGCAGCCGCTTGGCTGGGCAGCAATTGATTTCTTTCTTTCTCACAGGAAAGCAAAAGCATCGACTGCCTGAGTATGAGGCCCAATAATCACTTCCAGCCAATGACGGATGTTGATCAAAGCATCCTTGATAGCTTTTCTGCACACTGGGGGTGCCGTCTTTAAGTCTCATTAAGCAAGAGCAGCTCTAGTGTAGCAGTTAGACCAGGAGCCACTGAGGGGAAACACAGACAGACAGACAGACAGACAGACAGACTGACAGACAGACATCTAGCTCCATACTTAGGCAGATGCGCAGGCTGGGTGTCTGAACTTGCCCAAACCTCCCCTGACTCTGCTCCTTCCTCAAACCTGAGACTCGCTTTGGGGTGTCAGAGAATTCCAATGAAAATGGGAGCAGGAGCAAAAATTGCTGATGCTTGCTTATTTCTCCCATGTCCAGAAAGGAAATCAACCCAGTGAATAGAATCTGTATTTGCTGTTGTTCTTGCTTTCAGTCCACAAATGAGTAGTAATTGTTTACATTTTCCCATATTTGCATTCTGTTTCCTTTGCACTGAAAATAATCAAAATAAAAAAATTCCTTCCAGTAGCACCTTAAAGACCAACTAAGTTAGTTCTTGGTATGAGCTTTCGTGTGCATGCACACTTCTTCAGATACACTGAAACAGAAGTTGCCAGATCCTTCTATATAGTGAGAAGGTGGGGATATAGAAGGATCTGGCAACATATAGCGCAGTGCAGTAACCGAGTTACATTTTTTAAAATTTGTGTTTCTGATACATTTCAACTAATCTAGTTACATTGAGTTATGTGAATGGATAAGTTACTTAATTTCACCACAGTGGACAGCGGGATGAACAATTTCTCATGGAAGACGAACTGCAGCAAAACAGAATCCGAATCGTAGAATTGCAGAGTTGGAAGGGACCCCAAGGGTCACCTAGTCCAGTGCAGGAATCTCAGCTAAAGAATCCCTGGCCGACGGCCACCCAAGCTCTGCTTAGAAACCTCCAGGGAAGGGGAGTCCACCGCCTCTGGTGGGAATCTGCTCCACTCTTGAAAGAGTGAAAGACACTCTTCCTGTCCAAAAGTTCTTCCTGATGTTCAGTCAGAATCTCCTTTCTTGTAAGCTGAATCCATTGGTTTGAAATGGAACCGCCTGTGGAATGAAAAATGAGGCCTTCTTGCAGCTCGTTTCACAAGGCAGAATATTATTTTTAGACACCATTATGTCTATAATCACCTTTAAAAGCTCTTTTATTTCCTTGTAGTTAGTTACTCCATAAAGCAAGGTCCAATTTTTCTGTAAGACATGGTTGTTGCTTTAAAAAAATTAATTATGTCAGTATGGCTCACATAGAGGAACTTTCCTGTGGATGTTGCCCCTGTCAGCTTAGAAGATGCTCTGTCTCACTTTGTCACAGGTTTATTCTTCTGAGCATTAGGGTTTCTGATTAAGCACCTCTCTCTCCCTCTTTCCTTTTACTCCAGTGTAGTTACCACAAAGATGCTTGAAATGTGAAGCTTAGGCTCCCCCCCCAACCCCACAGAGGCCTCCAACATCACTGCTCTAGATGAAATAGCATGTTATTATCACTTTTCTTAAATTCCTGCTGTTACAGAATAGCCAGTCATTTTGCCTGCACTGCTATTGAACAATTTTGCTATTCTCCTGAACAGTTATTTGCTAGCAAGTAAAGTAAAAGTGCCCTGCAGGGGAGCCTCCCCCTCATGCGCGGCCACAGAAGATACTCAGGAATCAGCAAAGCCAGCCATCTCTGCCTGCCAGGTGGCCCGGCTGCGGGAGAGAGGGATGCATCAATTCAGACCAAATCAGCATCTTTTCAGTTTCCAAGTATCCATTGCAACTGTGTTTGAAAACATATTTGGAAAGTTTGGATTCATTTGCTGGATCAGGCCAATGATCCGCCCAAGCCAGCATTTTGTCTCTGGCCCATTCAGCCCACGGTTGCTCCCTGCCCGTGCTGGTGGCAGATGCCTGAGGATCCTTCCAGGGATTAAACCCGGGGTCTTCTGTCCTTTGATTTAGAAACAGGCCACTATAAACATAGAGGCTTCCTTCTTTTTTGCCACAGGTAATAGGGGGGAATTCCCGCTTTTGCAGGGGTTCTGCCCCTGCCCTGCCTCATTCTTCCCCATTCCACCCCAGTCCCCTTTCAGCGCATTAAGCACATGATTTGCACATTAAGGAGATGCCTGCAGTCCTCTCTGGACCTACAGGCAGATTTGAGGGAGGCAACCAGTTCAGTTGCATGGGACATGGAGCCGGGGGGGGGGGCGCTGGAGATGCTGCAGCTATGATTTAGAAAGGAGTGCGAGAGGCGTCAGGGTGCTGAATTTTGGTGTCACACAGGGTGCCACTGAAATTTGAGACCCCAAGATCTGCCACTCAGGAATCTATTCCTCTCCCCCCCCCCCAGCAAACCCAACGCTAACTCAATCAGATCGTGACCACCACCGCATTTTGTGGCAGCGAATTTCACAAATTCAGTTAGATACTGCATTGTGCAATGCTTTCCTAGCCTTGAAGTTGCTGTTGATCAACTGTTTAGCACGACATGCATGTGTAAAGCGAATCAAGGCCTACAGCCATGATCGGCAACCTGTGAGCCTCCAGACCTTGTTGGGCTGCACCTCCCATCAGCTCTAAGCCGTGGCCATACTGGTGTCCAATGAATGGGGGGGGGGCACAGGTTGCCTTGCCAGGACTAGAGGAATCCAGCTGGCTTTTGGGTGCTGCAGAGCAGGATGTAAGTGAAGTCCTGGTCAACTCCTTACATGTAAATAAGTGTGGGCGAGGAAGCAGGATTATGCTGGCCAGCCCTGCCCCCTTAAGGTTCATCACCTTTTTCATTCTTTACAGCCCCCCCCCAAGTTTGAGGCTGAAGGTCTGGAGCAGAGAGCCCTCTCTGCTATGGAGACTCCTCCCATGATTTAGGTGCCTACTTGTGTGAATGAGGAATTGTCCTGTTCCAAGGGGATAGCATATCATGTGAGCCGTGAGCTCACTCAGTAACCTTAGGAAAGGCTGTGTTGTCTCCACTCACACTCCTCCCACCCCACTCTGGAATAATAATGACTTAACAGTCTGGGTTTACTGGGTGGCAAAGGTAAAAAGGGTTGCAGGTCGTGCTGTGGTCTAAACCACTGAGCCTCTTGGGCTTGCTGATTAGAAGGTCAGCAGTTTGAATCCACACGATGGGTGAGCTCCCATTGCTCTGTTTGAGCTCCTGGCAACCTAGCAGTTTAAAACCATACCAGTGCAAGTAGATAAATAGGTACTGCTGTAGTGGGAAGGTAAAAGGGCATTTCCATGTTCTCTGACTTCTGTCATGGTTGTCCGTTGTGCCAGAAATGGTTTAGTCATGCTGGCCACTTGATGCAGAAAGCTGTCTGTGGACAAATGCCAGCTCCCTCAGCCTGAAAGCATAGATGAGCACCGCAACCCCATAGTCGCCTTTGACTGGACTTCACTGTCCAGGGGTCCTTTACCTGTTTATCTTACCTTAATGGCTGGCACAAGGATTACTGAGATGCATGTGAGGGGTTTTTGAAAAACATTCAAAGTGTTACATAAATATTGCTTCTGTTATTGGCTGACAGCAAATTAACTCAATATCTGAAAGCTCCCATTTTTTAAATCAATAGATTCAGAATGATCAGTGCCAAGAAATGGACTCCACAAGCGATAAATGGATGAAGCTGACAGATAATGGCGAATGGGGCTCCCATTCTGTGAGTATAATGTTTCATGGCTTGGTGAATAGAATCATATAATCATAGAACTGTAGACTTGGAAAGGGACCCCAAGGGTCATCTAGTCCAACCCCCTGCAATGCAGGGATCTCAGCTGAAGCATCCATGACAGAGGGCCACCCAACCTCTGCTTAAAAACCTCCAAGGAAGGAGAGCCCACCACCTCCCAAGGGAAACTGTTCCACTCCTTTCTTGTAACTTGAAGCTACAGTGGTACCTTGGTTTACGAACTTAATCTGTGTCGGAAGTCTGTTCTTAAACCAAAGTGTTCTTAAACCAAGGCCTGCTTTCCTATAGCAGCGGGGGACTCAATTTACAAATGGAACACACTCAACAGGAAGTGAAACGTTCAACAGGAAGCGAAAAGTTCACAAATCAAAACACCTACTTCCAGGTTTGCAGCATTCTTAATCCAAGTTGTTCATAAACTAAGCTGTTCTTAAACCAAGGTACCACTGTATTGGTTTCTGTCCCACCCTCCATCTTCTATGTGACAGAACTTGAGATATTTGAAGGTAGCTATCATATTTCTCCTCAGTCGCCTCTTTTCCTAGCTAAACATACCCAGCTCCTTCAACCTTTCCTCATGTGACTTTCCCAATCCTTGATCATCCTGGTCACCCTCCTCTGCACGTGAGTATCAACCTCTTTCTTAAATTGTGGTGCCCAGAATTGGACACAGTATTCCAGGTGTGGTCTGACCAAGGCAGAATAGACTGGACCTGTGACATTCCTTGATCTGGACATTAGACTCCTGTGGATGCAGCCTAGGATAGATATAGTGGAAACCTGATCATCTCGTGATTGGATGTCTTTTTCACTCTGTAGTTCTCAGAACCCCATCAAGGAACTGACTGATTCCCTATCAGCAACCCATACCCTCAAAAGCTTATTTCCTACATGCCCCTACATGCTGTGGCGCATGGCTGCTTTCCCTGCAGAAGCAGGATTTAACTTCCCCTCCCTCCCATCAGCTGATGTGTGGGCAGTTCAAATCCTGCTTGGTTTTGGTGCAAAAGAGTTCCATGCTGAAAACTCTCTTGCACATCCACAACCTGCAGGAAGCAGGATTGAACCCCCCCCCCACTCATAAGCCAATGACAAGGGAGATAAGTTCTGCCTGATAAGTATCTTTATCCTACTCTCACAAGCCAACTTTGACAGGTGGGTGGGATAACCTGATGTCTCTCCCCTGTAGGCTGGCAGGGAGATAGAGACAAAACCGTTTCTCCACTTGCTTCATGTGGCTGCATCACTCAAAATTCCAAAGGGTTCACTGTAAAGATAAAAAGTTCAAATTTTTGAGACTGAATGAAGGATCATTCTCAGAACCACACAGAAAAAGAATCACCTTGTGTGAGCTGTGTAGGCCCGAGGCAGAGTTTCTCCTTTTATTTGCATGCAGATACCTTATCTCACATTTTTATTCCATGTCAAACCCATGAGCTGAGCAAACAGGGCAAGGCTTCATTTCTCTTTTCTGGGTGAGGGGAGAAAATGAAACCTCTGCAAGTGTTTTAAGCAGACCTATCAGTATGTTTGACTGAATTGTTTGCTCTCTAGGTCCTTTAAACTAGTTCAACAAAACTGGGGTGTGGTTTCTCAAAGATTCTTGTGCCTCCTTGTCTCTTTTAGCTCCAAGGCAAAAAGTACTCTGTTTTCAAGTACCCTGTTTTACTTCTTGGAATTTGCAGCAACAGTGGGATGTGGTTGTTTTTTCATTTACTCCTTGGTAGTTGCAAAGTCCGAAGCAGCAGACGGTGTGCGTGAGGATTCTTCCAGGGGTAGCTTGGCTTTGTGCAGTGATGTCAAGCTTCAGCAAGCCTTTCTGCATCGACTTTTCCATTCAAGGAATGCTCACCTATGTGCTTGGACACATGTACAGATCATGTAAAATGCTGGTTGGCGGGGGCAGCTCGTCTCGTCTTGCCGCCTTGGGTGATGTGCCTTAGTGCTGCTCCCGCTGCTGCCACCCTTCTGCTAAAGCCTCGCTTTATGGGGTTCTACAGCAGCTTCTCCTGAGATCCTGTGGCGTTCTTGTGAGATCTTACCGGAAGCCGCTGTCGCCACTTCTCACTTCTCTGGCAGTGGTGGCAGGAGCAGGTTTTCCACTTCTCAAGGTGGCTGCCTCGGCCCAGGGCAGCTGCACATGGGAGGGGAAAACTGGGAGCAGTGACCAAGCAGTGAGCAGTCAGGAAGCATCATGGAAACTTGTCTGCAAATTCCTGTTCTGATTGGAGAGACACCACAGAGCTTTCCAGGGAACCCCAAAGTTCCCTGGAGCACAGTTTGAAGTCACTGCTCTTGCCTAACATCCTGGAGTAGCTATGACACCAAATGAGGCCAATGAGGAAGAGACCCCATTTGGTAAAGCAGAGTGGACTTTGGGCTGATGAACATGAGCAGCAAAATGAGACTGAGAGTCCTTCCTGGACTGTTCTACTCCCCTCTGCAGATGGGGAGTTGCATTTGGAATACCTCCCTGTCTTAATAACATCCCTTCCTGAATGTAAAAAGCTAGTACTTTGGGGAAACACATTAGATCCTTTATCCCTGGTAGGAGACATTTCTAAATCGAGGGGATTGGGGATAGAGGGATAGCCTTGAGGAGAAACACCTGGGTTGAGGACGGTGGTCACCAGGGAAGTCTCTCAGCTTTACCCACATCAAAGAGTTGTGAGGAAAAGATGAGATAAAGCCACATCACAATCACAATCTCTCTCTCTCTCTCTCTCTCTCTCTCTCTCTCTCTCTCTCTCTCTCATCTATCTATTATCTATCTATCTATCTATCTATCTATCTATCTATCTATCTATCATCTATCCATCATCTATCCATCATCTATCCATCATATCTCTCTCTCTCTCTCTCTCTCTCTCTCTCTCTCTCTCTCATCTATCTATCTATCTATCTATCTATCATCTATCATCTATCATCATCATCTATCTATCTACCTACCTACCTATCATCTATCTATATCTATCATCTATCTGTCATCTATCTATCTCTACCTATCATCTATCCCCCGCAGGCCTGAATAAAAATAAGATATGCAACTTTTTTATTTGCCATTTGAAGTGAAATAATCCAGGAAGGCCTTGCTCGGAGCCTTTCTGATAGTTTAGTTCCTCTCTTAATATCTGTTCTAGGGAGTGCTGGGTCAGACCATTGTGCGCTCAGGGGCAGCTTCCGACTGTGAGTCTCTACCCATACCCTTGTACGCACAAGTCTATATCATGTTCATATCAGGCTGAGGTTTGAATGACCTTTTTGTGTGTGTTTTTGTGTGTGTCTCTTCTCAGGTAACGTTGAAATCTGGCACTAATGTATTATACTGGAGAACAACAGGAATCCTTATGAGTTCTCAGGTGGTGAAGCCTGTCCTCCTGAAAAACATCACCATTGAAGGTACAGAGCAGGAGTTGGCAACCTTTTCTCTCTATCGAGGGCCACATGCCCCAGGAACAAACTGTCAGGGGCCACCAGCTGATGGTGGGCAGAGCCAGAGACACAGTGTTCTGGATCTACTAATCCAGAAAAAAGGCTTTATCACACAAATATTCACCATGGCTGCCACATATTACAATTCCCAATTCTATGCAAGTCTACTCAGAAGGAAACTCCACTGGGTTTGGTGGGATTACTCTCAAACGTACAAAGGGAATGGGTTTAGTAAAACATGTCAAGAACCCGTGCCCTAAGACTCGGGACAGCCCCTCTTGTTCGTTCCGCAGAGTAGCAGAACTTTGGCAACGCTTGAATTCCAAAAAGACACAGAGAGCAGGAAATGTCTTTAGTAGAGATTTACTAAGGCATAAAGTTGGTTGCTAGCTCCCTAGCAAGGCAAAACTTAGATCATTTAGAGCAAATCCAGTTCCCAGCAGTAAAAAACAAACAAAACAAAACAAATATAAATGCAAAAACAAAATAGCAGTAGGAGAAAGAGAGAGAAAGAGAATAACAGAGTCCCCTGGCAGACAGTGTGTCTCTGGAGGGAAAGGCCTTGAAGTTTAGAGATATCCCAGCAGGAAAATAACATCTGTGCTTTCTCTGCCTCTGAGAAGACCTGAGAACCTTTAAAACACTAGAATGTCCCAGAATGTTTCTGGGGGCCTATGTACTTCACAAAACTTATTCCCTGACAAAACATCCATACAATATGCTGCTCTGAAAAGCAAGTGAACAGTACAGTAATCCCTTTCTGATATAAATGTCACCCACCCCTAGCAGAAGCTTATGGATTTCTTCTTAGACAACCGGGAAGGGGGGATTTGTGCAGCATACACACTAATCTATTTGCAGCACAAAAACTGTATTTCCCCCCAGTCTGGAATGATTCATGTTCATGCTCAATGTGCTGCTTTAAATCTAGATTGATTCGAGATCCTTCTAGATCCACCAGGGTGGGTGTGGTTACTTCACCAGTGTGTGAACTCCCTGCCCCTCCCAGTACATTATCTACATTTCTCCCATGCCCCAGTTGCTGAAGAAGGAAGTACCTGTTGCTCTCTTGCCATTCACCCATCCCAAGCAAACTAATCTTAACTAACAAGCACCATCACCACCACTAAGTGGCAGGACAAACCATCAATGAGAAAGTCAGGTTTTTAATTTAAAGGGAAAAACTAAAGGAAGTACATGCTGCATACTTTGTGTATCACTTTCCTTTCCACAACAAGCTTCTTTAGGTTGGGAGAACATATACAGCAAATTTGTCTTGTTTTGTGTTACTCCTCTTTCTCACCGCAATCTGTACTGGACTTTAGTTTAGACAATATGCTTTTGGAATGCCTCAGTTACAGGACGACTGCTGACCTCTGCTGGGGATAACTAGATTTGCAGTGATGCCAATATACGTACTGTATACCTAGAATATTTGCATTTAGGATTTACAGGAGCATGGGAGTACTCCTGGAAGTGAAAATATCACTTTGAGATATTGTCATCAGAAGCAATTCATAAATGGAACAAAATAAATAAAAATGAAATTCATATGCCACACCTTTCTCGGCTTCCATGCGGGCACACATTCCTTGTCTTGTGGCAAGTGGCTTTGGAACAGAGATTCCACTATAGTTTGGGATATATTTAGGAACATGTATCCTAGAGCAACACATTCCAGAGGTGTGATAAAGTCAGTCATTGACAATTAGGGGTGAATGAATAAGTTTTTTGGTTTTTTTAAAACAGACTTCATGTTACTTTTGCATGTCTTCTTTCTGCAAATAGTACACATATTGAAACATTTTTATTTCAAAATATGTATTTTGTGATATATTTTATCTGAAAACATGCAATTTTAGATGCATTTTGTTGTGTTTTTTTGAGCCAAGTAGTGTATCACAAAATTTTTAAGTGTGAAGTGTGAAGATAAGAAGGCAGTGTTTGGATGCTTCTTCCCTTAAGTCATGCTGAGCCTAATGAATTGGGTCTAATGCTGTTCTTTGGGGGAAGCCTTTGCTTCTATACTTGTTGAATTGCATTTGCTTTATAGGAGTGGCCTATACATCTGAATGCTTTCCCTGCAAACCTGGCACATTCAGCAACACACCAGGCTCTTCCACTTGCCAGCTCTGTCCTAGGAATACATACTCGGAAAAGGGTGCCAAGGAATGTACCAAGTGCCAGGAAGAAACACATTATGCAGGTATTGTGGAGAGATCTGAAAGGCTAGGTCCAGTTCAAATTAACCGTAAACTGTCATGTCAGAATAGGATTTAGTAGCCATGTGTACAATTCTGATTTGTGGTTATTTTTGTCCCCTCCAGCCCCAAAATGTTGTATGAGAATGTCCTGTGATATGTCTAGCTGAGGAGGTTGTGGAAAGGGCTGCTTCATAGATGAAGTGGTGTCGAGAGATTCTAAAGAGAATTTGCCCTTAAATCTAAGATAGCAAAGACATGTTGAGGACTGCAAATAGTTTTCCTAGAGAGGGTCTCCTTGAAAAGGATTTGATGATTGGTTCAAAAATGCTGGACTCTGCTGTCTCCTCCCAATGGCGTGGCACCTCTCTGTGCATGCAGTTTGGTCTGGGGAATCCAGATCTCTCTTGTCTCTCAATAGAATATACAATGGGGAGGGCTGTGGGTCAGGGGCAGAGCATCTGGCTTGCATTCAGAAAGTCCCAGGCTCATGTGAACAGGATCTCAGGGTCCGAGTAGACCACAAGCGTAACATGAGTCAACAGTGTGATGCTGCAGCAGCAGCAACAGCAGCAAACAAATGAATGAACAAACCCAAATGCTGTTCTAGGGTGCATCAACAGAAGTAGAAATCAAGGGAAGTAACAGTTTCGCTCTATTCTGCTTTGGTCAGACCACACCTGGAGTCATAGAATCATAGAATTGTAGACTTGGAAGGGACCCCAAGGGTCATCTAGTCCAAGCCCCTGCAATGCAGGAATCTCAGCTGATTCACAGACTGATGACAGACACCATCCAACCTCTGCTTAAAAACCTCCAAAGAGGGAGAGTCCACAGCCCCCCGAGGGAGATTGTTCCACTGTTAACAACCCTTACTGTCAGAAGCCCTGTGTCCAGTTCTGGGCACCACAATTTAAGAAGGATATCAACAAGCTGTAACATGTGCAGAGGAGGGCAACCGAGATGATCAAGGGCCTGGAATCCAAGGGACTGGTTGAGGCAATTTTGTATGTCTAGCATGGTAAAGAGGAGATTGAGAAGAGATATAAACCCAAACCAATGGCTTCAAGTTGCAAGAAAGGAGATTCCAACTCAACATCTGGAAGAACTTTCTGACAGCAAGAGCTGCTCAACAGTGGAACAGTCTCCCTTGGGGGGCTGTGGACTCTCCTTCTTTGGAGGTATCTATGCAGAGGTTGGGGGTCCCTCTGTCATGGATGCTTCAGCTGATATTCCTGCATTGCAGGGGGTTGGACTAGATGACCCTTGGGGTACCTTCTATGATTCTGTGCAAAGTATATTTTGGGTTCTGTGTTTATAAGTATCTGTTCTGTTTTCAGAGGAAGGATCAAGCCAATGCATTGAACGTCCTCCTTGCTCAAAGAAAGACTTTTTCCAAATCCACACACCATGTGACCGAGATGGAAAAGTGAGTAGCAGACCCTCCCAAAGCATTTCCACAGGAGTCTTCCACGGTGTGGACTGAAGTGTTGGTGGTCCTCATGGTTTGCATCCAAGACAGGGTGGCCAAGATGGTACCTTCCAGGTGTTGTTGGACTGCAACTCCCCCCATTTCAGGCCAATGGCCAGGCTGACTGGAGCTGAGAGGAGTTGGAACTGGCCCCCTTGACCTAAGTTTGATCCTTGGCTTAAGGAAACTTGAGATATTAATTGTAGTGGAAATATCAGTCTATTTGTTGGCCAGCTGCTCATAAGATAAGCATTTGCAATGTTCTTGGCAAGACTGTGGGAGTTTTTGTAAGTTAATCATCTATTTAAGTTCATAGAATTTATGAAACATGTTTTAGGTCATATGATATTGTGCTCTGTGACCTCTGCAACAACCTTGTGAATTAAGAGCATTTACTATCGAACCTTGAGGTAACCCGCTGTAATTGCAGATCACTGTGTAATTGAGCTGTGAAATCCAAATCCCTCCCCAAGGCTCTCTTATTTTGATTAGACTCACAATCCTTCTGCTTTCTCTTCCTGACCTTTTCACTCAAGCAAGAGGGAAATTATCCCTCTGAAATATAGAATGACTACATAGAAGAAAGCTTTCTACTCTTATGTCAGAGAAAGGGACTCATGTAGATACGAATGTTAGAAGAATAATTGGTTATTGTGCACAAGCTCTTTTGACACATAGCTGTTTAAGTGCCTAGACTCTCTATGTGGTTCTGTCCTTTCACTCCATTTTTTCTTTTACAAGGCTCCTTGCAAATGCTTTTCTTCCTTGCTGTGTTCACATTTATTACATTTGTCCAGGTGTGTGATCTCACTTGAGCTACTGAAATAAATGGAAAACATTCAGTGGATTTCAGATTGGACTATGTAAGATCACAGGAAATTCTGTTGAACTGGCTACCCACAAATGATGGTTGAATAAGTGACAGGACTGGGTAGTAATTTGCAGAGGCCTTAAGAATATGCAGAAAATGATACTGGATCCTGTCCCATGACTAGGCAGTGTGAGAGGGCCCACCTCACAAGGCAGAACGGGTTATCATCGAAGGGCAGCAAAACGACCCACCCACCCACCCAGCCGTCCATGTTATCTTTCCACCATGTAAAATGCAAGCACTTGCAATACATTTGTTATTTGTTATTATCCTTCTGTCTCTCCCTATTCAGTCATTTCTCCCTTGCATGCAGCTTCTTCACACATTACACTGAACAAGCTGTCTCTACACACATACAAGTATTTGTGTGAAAGCATGTCCACTTGTTGATTTGTATGGCTCAGCTGTTGTGCGTACAGGGACACAGACTGTATACCTGCTGAACATAATGTGTGAACACCTTTATGATTAACAGTCACATAAAGGGGGAAGCTGTTCATGCATTGCTGGTGTGTGTCCAGAAGGGAAGGCTACTGAATATGTGTTGTATCATCATCATCATCACCATCATCTTATTACTATATTATATACTGCTGACTTGCTAAATGGACTTTTAAGCAGTTTGCAGGTATAAAACCAATTACAAAATACTGTTGGCATCCCTCTGTCTTGAGAGACAATGGAGTATGCCTCTGGAGGTGAAGTCAAACTGCTGTGTTAGCAGCACTGAAGTGACCTCTCCCGGGCATAAGCCGGGGCAGCTTGTCTGGAGGTCCTGGGCTGCCCAGATGACAAGACCCCCCTCTCAGCCTCGCTGATGTGGTCCAAAGGAAAGCAGAGCATGAAGATGTCTCACAAAGCAGTGGAGGTTTAGGATCAGAATTTCCTCCTCCTAGATGGGCCACCTTTGCAGGTTGATGAGTCCCCCCCGACACCTCACTTTCCTCTACAGCACGTGCAGAAACCACCTTCCTGGCTGTTGGACCCACTCTTCGTCTCGGCTGCTCAATCCGCCAGAGCAATTACAAAATATGAGCATGCATAAATATAACACTCCGATCCGAACATTAAAACAAACACGCACAATTGAACTGTGCAATGGAACAAGCCCATTAAAACAGTTAATTATGATGTGTAAGCTCTCTCTGCGATCCGAAACCCTGGTTTCATAGGGCTCCAGTTCACAGGGAGAGTCTGTGGGTGTTCTGCAGGAATGCCCCCAATGAGAGGATGACAGGGTAGGCCTGGGAGAGGATGGATGGGGAAAAGGTCAACGAGAAGGGACCACTTTGCAAAGTTGTTACAGTAATTGTGTGACTGTCTGATGGGAACTTCTCTCTTGTCTAAGGGTTCATTGGCTTGCTGGCATTTGTTTTCTGCAGGGGAGAACTTTGGTCACATTCCTCCCTCCCCTCTCTGACTGTTTTCCTAAGAATTGTTCAGTCCTGTGAATAGCTGAGTAAAATATTCCTTATCTTAACTTCACATATTTTCTCTCTTTCTTTCAGACTCAGCTCATGTACAAATGGGTAGAGCCTAAGATCTGTAGGGAAGATCTTTCCGAAGCAGTGAAGCTGCCTCCTTCTGGGGAGAGGAAGGAGTGCCCTCCTTGCAACCCTGGATTCTACAACAACCGCTCCTCTTTCTGCACTCCTTGCCCCCTGGGCATGTTTTCTGACGGAACTCGGGGTATGAGAACCTGAGCCCATTGAAAAGACCAGGTTGTATCCCACCCTGTTGCTCAACTGATGGCACACTTTTGCTGGTGGAATGGAGAGATCATTCCTCCTCCCACTTGCAGTCCACCCTCCCCACCAATAAATTTGCTCCAAATGGTTCCCCAACCCTTTGGAACAGATATTTTTCTTGAGTGGGGGGAGAAGTGGAGGGGGAAATGCCAGGAAACTGTTTCTCTCCTTGTTCTGCTGACGGAAGCCTTGCTGTCAGCTTAGCAGGCCTGTTGGGTACAGCCCACTGTTGTGGCACTTGCTGGCGTGCCTGGCTTGGGAGAGAGAATTATTTCTATCCCACCTTCTGAAGAGGATATAGAGACACCGTTGTCCTTGGCTTATGCACTCATTGCATGGTCATCTATGCTTCACAAGATCTTGCAGGATATTATCTCATTCTTTAAATCTGTAAGATCCATTTCACCAGACGCCACGAAAAGAAGGCTCAAACACCAAAAGCCGTGTTGCCTCTTTCAGCTTTATTACAAAAAACTAAACTCTTCTCTGCCTTCTGCCTTGGCTGACTTCCTCCAACACCAGGCAACTTGTCCACACACAGCCTCCTTTCTTTCTTTTTATTGTAGAACGGCTTTTGTGGGTGTGTTCACTTTTATCACTCTGCCCCAGCTGTAATAGGATGCTTCTTCAATGTCCTTCCAGCGCCACTTAGTCCTCCCCAATGTGTCTGCTTGGTTTTAACTTTCCTCCAGTCATGATGCCTTCTCAGTTAGGATGCCTCCTCCCCATAGCAACGTTTCTTATGTGGAGTCATCATCCTGAGGTGGACTCTGCCCTGATCCCCACAGTCCAGCATGGAGAACCACCCAAGAATGGCTAGTTCTACCTGATTCGTAACACATCTAATAAAATGTTTCATTGTGAAACTGGCTGATTTTCTGCATGTATGCTCATCCTGTCTCATTTCTTTTTGTAGATTGTGAGGCCTGCCCTGCTGGTACAGAACCTGCTCTGGGCCTGGAATACAAATGGTGGAACGTGCTCCCTTTCAACATGAGGACTTCTTGCTTCAATGTTGGAAATTCAAAATGTGATGGGATGAATGGTGAGCGTGTCTGCCTTCATCACTAGCTTATTGTTCCTTTGGATGTTCTTAAGAGCTGATGTGAGGGTTAAGGGAATGGCCTGTGGCATTTCTAAAAACAGATAGTCATACTGATCAACCTTTAAAAGGCTGTGGTAAAAGTTGATGAGGTGAGATATGTTGGGCTCTTTGGAAAATCTCTGGATAAAAGCTAAATATCATTATTGTTGTTTTTCCCCCCATGCTCATCAGCAGCATTTGTAAATTAGTACTTTTATTTGTTGGTTCAGTTTATATTTGTCACTGAAGGAGGGTCCACAAGCTCCAGTAGGAACTATGGAAAAGAGGTATACATTCAGAAAATAAGGCATGGCACCAACCAGGCAGGGTTGCATCAGGGTTGCAAGTGTGTTTGTGGACTGTCACAAGAATAATGACTCCTCCATAAAAACTCTGTATCCACGGAAAGGTAGCATATCAAGGGACAGCATTCCAGTATAGCCTCTTCCCTGACTTGCTAGTTTTCTGCATAAATAGAGTTTTTTTAATGGGGCAGGGGCACTGAAACACTGCAGGAGAGTCCAAAGAGGATTTTGCTTATATTGGCTCTGAGAAAGATCAACAACAGGCAAGATTACTTCTTTCTTTCAGATATTGTAATTAAGGTTTTGTTGAAATGATGTGGGTTTATCCCATAAAATTACAGAAAGGAACGTTTGCCCACTGGTTAGATGGTTTGTTTGAAATTATGGATACCTGAGTCATTTTCCCACTGTGGCACAGATTTCTTTTCTTTGATTTTAAACACGTACCTTAGGCTGGAATAAAACAATAAGTTACATAGATTCCCTTAGACTTGAGCCAGCTTTGTTGCATCTAATTGCACTGAATTGGCCTAAATATATTGCATCTGTGTTTAACCAGTTGATGCATCTGGATATTCCCCCTCCCCGCTGTGATTTTTGTATCCTTTTTAATAAACCAACGTGCAATATTATATTTACGTGGGGTTTTTTCTTGTTCAGGCTGGGAAGTAGCTGGTGACCACATCCGAAGTGGGGCAGGAGGGACGGATAACGATTATCTCATTGTGAATCTTCACGTACCAGGATTTAAGTAAGGAATCATTAAATTTCTATGCTATTCCTCACCTTTCCCCTTTCTTATGTTATATTCTATCTCAAATGGTTTGTGCTTAGACAACATGAGGAATATAGTTATAAATGGGGACTGAGGTCCTAAACGCCACGTGGAGCAGATCTGTGAAGACAAGCACAGTTTCTGCTGGAGACGTGTGTCGATGGGACAGGGTGGACACACAACTCATTAGTTCATTAGTACACACCCATTTACTTGAATGTGAGACCTCTGAGGGCATCCAGGGAACATGATCCAATGAGTCATCTTCTACACGTTGCTTTCATTGACATTTTAAGTCGGGGAGCATTTAAGCCCACTCTCAACTTTGTACCACATCCACATGGGTATCTGCAGGGAAGACATGGGAGCATACCCTGCCCCACACCTGCACTTGGATGATCTATAGTCCCCACATCCCCAGCTTTCATTTTTAAAACGAAAGTCTGTTTCCAGCATTTACAGAACCTGCAAGGTGAGGCAAAATGGACAGGAGCTATTCTTCAGCACTTTTGTGTGAGAAACTGGCTTGCGCCTTCATTTGGGTGTTTCACTCTGGCAGGGACCTCTGGAAGGACCTTGTAATTGTGGCATTTCTTCTGTGTTGAACAGGCCTCCGACTTCCATAGCAGGGGCGACGGGGTCAGAACTTGGACGGATTGCGTTCGTGTTTGAAACTGTCTGTTCGGCAGATTGTGTGCTGTATTTCATGGTGGTAAGCAAGAACGTGCTCAACATTTTGACTTGCCTTTATTTATTTAGATTTGCTGAATAGATTTATAGCCACCTTTTTTACGAGGTGGGTCACGATAACATATAAATTATTATTTTTTAATTTTTTAATGAGATATTCACATTGTTATACACTTTATCTCTATCCTGTTCAAACATTAAATTATGATGACATATAAATTAAGCAAATTCATCACAACATATGAAACTAGAAAACACCATAAACAGCCCTGAGCCCAGTAATTCCAGAGGTTTTTGTTCCTGGGCATATACCAAGGATGGGAAATATCTTTCCTGTTTTTTCCACACCATTTCCAAGGGCTAATGACTTATAGGGCAGTTTAATCAAGCACAATGGGGTCATGTTACCACGATTCTAGATTGCTACTAGTAGGTATGTGGAATAATGTAGGAAAAGAAGATGAAGGCAACTGAGTGAAAAGTTCCTGACAAGAGAGAATCTGGTATAAGATCTCTTCCTTGTGGCCAAAGCAGTAGCACAAACACCTACAATGATGAAAGTTGGCATGTCTGCTTTAGTAAATAGCCCAAGTTCTGCTAATTGACACTGTACGTTTACTTTATGTCATTTGCTTCTAGGACATCAATAAAAAGAACACAAATGTAGTGGAATCATGGAGTGGAACTAAGGAGAAGCAGTCGTATGCTCACATCATCTCCAAAAACGCTTCTTTTACATTCACATGGGCTTTCCAGAGAACAAATCAAGGCCAAGATGTAAGTAGCACAGGCATCTTAGTGGAAATGAACATATTTCATTAGGTTTCAGAAAACACTAATGCTGTGGAACAAAACTTTTTTTAGGCAGTTTTGGGAGGCTTGCCACATTCTAAGCCACCAGGGGAAGTTTGGGTGCAATGGGTATTGTGCCCCAACTTCGGGCTCCAGTCCTACGCTCTGCCAACCCACATGTCCCTGTTATCCACAGACCCATTTCTACAGGTCAAGACTTTACAGAAGTATCTGAAGTCAGGATGGTGAAGATTTCTAGATGATCTTGAGCAAATCATTCTCTGCCATCCTAACCTATCTGTCAGGGTTGTTGTGAGCATGAATTGGGTGTCGAAAGAGAAGGAAGGAGAATGTATGGACTCCTTGGAGGAAGGACTGAATATAAATAGAACTAAGAAATAAAATAAAAGCCTCCTGTCCCTCTTTGACTTCAAAGATCAGCAAATTGTGCTGGGCTGCCAGTTTAAATGAGATTGCAGAAGGAGATCAGCAGCAGCAGCAGCAGCAGCAGCAGCAGCAGCAGCAGCAGGGAGGTCAGCTCATCATCCAGCTGAGAAATGCACTTCCTAGCCTGTTAGTGATCCCTGAAAATGATTTACTGATTTATGGGGAACCCCAAAGGTGTTCTGTACGGCTCAGGGGGCTTACAACAGTGTGGTAGGCCATGCTCCAGGTCAACACCCCTGGATTAACTCAACTGCCCAACTCTCTTGCCAGGAGCTCCTTGAGTCACCTTGCTTTCCGTTGCTGTCTTGCTATTAAAGCTTCATATGTTTTGCAAGGTTAGCATCAGCAGTGAGAGAATAAAGGCGGTGTATTTGAGGAAATGGTAGTGTGTCCCCTCAGTATGAGTTATTTTTGCCTATTGCTCTTTCCAGACCAGGAAGCTCATCAATGATGTGGCCAAGATCTACTCGATTACTGTGACCAATGCAGTCGATGGTGTTGCCTCATCGTGCCGTGCCTGTGCCGTTGGTTCTGAACAGTCTGGCTCCTCCTGCATTCCCTGCCCTGCTGGTCACTACATAGACAAGGAAACCAACCAATGCAAGGAGTGTCCTCCTCAAACCTACCTGTCAATTCATCAAATGTACAGCCAAGAACCATGTATCCCTTGTGGGCCTGGCAGCCAAAGCACCAAGGTAGACAGGTGCCATCAGTAGTTTTGATGTTTAAAAACAGACAAAAATAAGAATAACCTGAATCAAGTCAATGGTCCATCTTGTTCAGTACTTTTTAAAGCAGTGGTCAACAAGCTCACAAGTGGAGCAAAAGTGAGATAGTTAACTCAGGTGGCATGTCCCATCATCTGGTAATCAGAGTTCTCTGGCTCTGAATTTGGAGTTTGCATTTAGCTCTCAAGGGAATGGCTATTGAAAGGTCTACACTCTAAGCCATCTAAGTCTTATATGAAATTTGTCATTGTTTAACTTTGTTGTACTTTTACAGTAGGGAAGATATTTGAGCAGCCTCCTCCCCCACGGGATTCAGTGTTTCCCCAGATGCTCAGGTTTGTTGAGCACAGTTTATTTTAAAAGGTACATAGAGAAGTATATTAATTTCAGGAAACTCCAGAGTTTTAAAGGTAACATTGGCCCCCCCCATAGCAAATGCAGTGGACCTGCCTCCTGGGCGCTTTTGATTGATGACATCCTAATGACCATTTGTGTGGCTTTGCTTCTTCTGGTGCAGAGTTTACAACTTGATTATCTGAAACTTGCCTTCCCTTTCATTTTGCTTTCCTTTCTTAAGGACCATTCCGCCTGCTTCAGTGACTGCTTGTTCTCATATGCCAAGAACAACCAGAGCCGGACTTACGACTTCAGCAACCTGAGCAAAGGAGGCTCATTAATGAACGGACCAAGCTTTACTGCGAAAGGAACAAAATTCTTCCACTTCTTCAACATCAGCCTGTGTGGGAACCAAGTAAGCACCTGCCTTTCTAAGGCTAGCACTCCATCCCACATGTGAAAAGAGGAGGCCATCAAACCAGGGCATCTCCTAGCCTTCCATGGACCAGTGCCAGTCCCTTTCCTGGAAAACATGAGGTGCCAGTACTCATGCCTTGATAAATTGTGAAATGCCACTCCCACCCCTCCTGGGGTCTTTTGCACCCCTTCTCTCCTGAATTTGCGATGAATTTTTAACAATGCATTTATATTTATTTATTTAAAGTACTCTTTTGAAATAATAATAAATTAATATATTCATGAACAAAGTTCCTACATAATATGTACTTCTTGCTAAACTAGTAGAAGAATATATTTATATGTATTTAAAAATACTCTACTGAAACTGATACCACAACAACAACCCATTTCGTTTGGGGGATTCTTTTTCTAATTCACACACCTTGAGAAAGAGTACATTGAGAGAAGTCTGCTGCTTACTCTCACGGTGGAGATCACATTACTGATCCTCCCCCCAAATGACGCTGTTTCTGTCTAACAACAAGGAACACCCCTTCCTCCCCAATTCCAGCAATTTGTGGGGCAGGAATTGGGGGTGGAAGAAGAGGAAGAGTCCAGGTAATCAAGAGGAAGAAGGAGAGGAGGTGGGGGAAGAGCAGAGAGGTGGAAGAGGTGGTCCCAGAGGGATTCTGGCTGTTAGACTCTCCTCTGTCTCCAAGGACTAGGGGGGCTTAAAGCAACAGGAGCAGCTGGAGATGCTGGGCAGGAGAAGCCTCTGGTTGCTCATGCGCCACGTCAGATGAGGGGGTTTAACCGAGCTGGAAGGGGTATGGTGATGGCATTGATCCTTCTATCCAGGTCAGAGCACAAGTCTGAAGAAGAAGATGCTTTTTTAGCTGCCGCGTCACACTGTTGGCTCATGTCAAGTTTGTGGTCAACCAAGACTCCTAGATCCTTTTCACATGTACTGCTCTCAAGCCAGGTGTCACCCATCTTGTATTTGTGCCTCTCATTTTTTTTGCCCAAGTGCAATACTTTACATTTCTCCCTGTTAAAGTTCATCTTGTTTGTTTTGGCCCAGTTCTCTAATCTGTCAAGGTCGTTTTAAAGTGTGATCCTGTCCTCTGGGGTGTTAGCCACCCCTCCCAGTTTGGTGTCATCTGCAAATTTGATCAGGATGCCCTTGAGTCCATCATCCAAGTCGTTGATAAAGATGTTGAATAAGACAGAACCCTGTGGCACCCCACTAGTCACTCTTCTAACAGGTGAAGAGGTGAAGAACAGGTGAAGTCTCTGTGGACTGGAGGCAGGCAAATATTGTCTCCATTTTTAGAAAGGGGAAGAAAGAAGACCCAGGTAACTATCAACCAGTGAGATTGATGCAGATACCAGGAAAGGTCCTATAACATTTTATTCAACAGTCGGTCTGTGAGCACTTAGAAAAGGATGCTGTGATTACTAAGACGCAGTATGGGTTTCTCAAAAATAAGGCATGCCATACCAATCTGTCTTCTTTTTTTTGATGGAATTACAAACTTGGTGGATCAGGGAAATGCTGTGGATGTAGTATATCTTGATTTCAGTAAGGCTTTTGACAAAGCCCCCTATGCTATTCTCTCGAGGAAGCTGGTAAAGTGTGGGTTGAATGAGGTAACTGTTAGGTAGATTTGCAGCTGGTTGACTAACCAAATCCACAAAGTACTCATTAATGGTTCCTTGTCATGCGAGAAAATGGGGAGCTGCAGGGTTCTGACCTGGGCCTGTTGTTGTTCAACGTCTTTACAAATGACTTGGATGAAGGCATTGAGGGGATGCTCATCATATTACTTGAAAGCGCTGCAGGAGCAGATGGGAGGACTTTGCTCATGAGGAAGCCGGGGCAAGCATTGCACGGTGCATGGGGGAGGGGAAGGGTGCACACTGGGTAGCTAATGTGGACATACTCTTACTGCCCACACCATATGCTCATAGTTAATTAATTTAGGGCTAAGACAAAACTGCTCATTTCTTTGCAAAGATTACTGGCAGTGTTAAAGGTGCCTCTTTTCCACTCCTTGAGAAAGGAACATTTACGTTGCCTGAGTTACTCTCCCTCCTGGTGGTATGCTTTGCTACGTAGCATGGACATGGTTATGGATTTGTTGGGCTCACCCATGCAACTGGCCTTGGGGGCCTCTCTTGCACTCTTAGATGTCCCCGTTTCCCTTCAATGGCATCATCACATAACCAAATCTGGTTGGCTGTGGAGCACCTTCATGTCAACCCATTCAGGATGTGATCCCATAAGAGCAGGCATGTATACAATGACAAAAAGGCAACCAAAACTGAGGGAGCAGGAACCAAAGAATAAGATAAGAATTAAAAGATTAATGTCTGCACAAAATGTTTTGGGAGGAATTAATCCCCCCCCCGCCCAAATATTTGCATCCTGAAACTTTAACCTGGAGAATATTCTGTGCTACCCTATTTAAGATGCGTTACTTTTTGTTACTGCTACTGTGAAATGCTGGGTGTCTGCTAATTGTATGAAGGTTTGTTATATTTGAATAATATGAATAAAAATTTCCACATTGATTTATTGGGAAAACTAAAGAGGTCTATAATTAGGGTGCAATAACACAGTCAGACACTACATGGTGAAATATGCCAGCCATTTTGCTGATGCCTTCCATGAAAGGTACCCCTTCTGTTCACCAAATTCTCACTTTAAAGTTTTAGTGAGCTGGCGTATCATTATCTAAAGGCCAAACTGCGTTTAGCTAGCAATTCAAATGCCCTGCAAGACAGCAACATAGTTCATTGATGGATACCTTAAAAAAGAAGCAACAGCTATTTCTCAAGATCAGTTCTAATTATATATTTTCTAAAGGGGGTAACTACTTGATGGTCTTTAAAGGAATTGCCTGGGTTCTTCCATGATGGCGCAGCTCAAGTTTTGTGATTGTTTTTATAATTTGGTGGCAAATTGGTTTTCAGCTGCAGAAAGGAGTGCCTGACCTCTGATTTGCAAGAGGGTAGGAAATCCAGCATGAAAACAAGAAAATTATCTCCCTGTTCATTTAATGTCTACAGGGAGAAATGACAGCAATTTGTGCAGACAATATCACAGATATCAAGCTAAAGGATATGGTTGCTGACTCAGAAGATTATTCCGACATTGTACGGGCCTTTGTCTGCCAGTCTACCATCATCCCACCTGACAGCAAGGGATTCCGAACTGCTTTGGCACTTCACTCCAGCAGCCTTGCAGACGTGTTTCTCGGTAAGCGCTTTAATCTTCTGCTTGTTCTGATCAAGGCTGAACAGCTCTAAAGCCACGGGAGGAGAGGAGGAGGTTACATGGCCTAATCCAGCAACGACACCCAGCCTGCAAAGTTGCCACTTGGGGATTGGCTGGGATCTGCTTGTGTGTCTCCCCCAAGGATGGCACCTGTATGACACGTGGGACACACTGGGGGACCCCACCCCACTCTCTGCCAAGCGGTTGCACCAGGCTGGTGTTTCCACTGGGCAATCAAGGCACAGCAGAGACGAGGGTCATTAAGAAATAGGCTTCACTCACACCTACTTACGCTGGATCTTGGGTGGAGGGGTGGGTGGTTTCCAAGGCACCCCTGTGCCTCTGTCCCAGCCTGCCTTCAGCCAGCCTGCTTCCTCCTCCTCGTTCCCAGAATGCCTTGCCAAAAAACTGTGTAAAAGGACACCCTCTTTTCCTGCATTGACATCACACCCCGTGTTACCATGGCAACCTCCCTCTGTGCCTGGCAGTGCCTGGCAGTGCCTTTTGCCTGGGTGATGATTTCTGCTGAGGGGCTCATGGCTGCCCATCACCAGGCTGGCCTCAGGAGGAAGCCCATGCATGATCTTGCCAGCCCCCCCCCCCGCCCTTGCTAAATTTGGGAACTGTTGCATTTTTCTCAAATGCTGGCACTTCACTGTATGTACAGTAGTACCTCGGGTTAAGTACTTAATTCGTTCCGGAGGTCCGTTCTTAACCTGAAGCTGTTCTTAACCTGAAGCACCACTTTAGCTAATGGGGCCTCCTGCTGCCGCTGCGCTGCTGGAGCACGATGTCTGTTCTCATCCTGAAGCAAAGTTCTTATCCCAAGGTACTATTTCTGGGTTAGCGGAGTCTGTAACCTGAAGCGTATGTAACCTGAGGTACCACTGTATATATAAACGTGTGTGTATATACTATATATAAAATATGAGAGAACTTTCTTTCTCAGTGTCAACATTTATTCCTTCAGGATATTGAGATGATTTATTTTTATTTTTATTTGCAGGAGCCACCATTGAAACAACTCTGGGAAATATTAATGTTAAGCCGGAAATATTTGAGCATTCTGAAAAGACAATACCTGATGTGTATTTCTATTACAAGTAAGTAGAAGCATCAACCCTACAGGTGCATTAAGCTTTACTCTTTGCTGGAATGTTAAAATTCAGAGGAAATCCACACAATTATAAGAGGCCAACGCTATAGAACCAGGGGACACCAACAATTTATTATATCCATTCCAGCTGTTACTACATTTTACTCAACAAGTCTCTCTCTCTCTTAGCTGCAGACAAGCCACAGTCACCAGGAGAAGGGAAGATTCTGCTTTAGATTAGCCACAGTTTAGTTTTATGTCTGCACTCCAAACTGTGGTTAAACTTACCGGGGGCGGGGGGGGGGGAGGGGAGCTGGTTTCACAAACTATTGCTTGAAGTTGGCTTATCACTAACCATGGTGAACTTAGCTGTGGTTAACAAACTGTTATTTGCTGGGTTCAGATGACACAACAAGCTGTGCTAGACCAGAAGCAAAAACTACTGAACTCCTCATAGATATCTAGGCTCGTTCATTAAATGCTAACATATGCACTGGCGGAGGAATGGGGGGGGGAGCGCACTGCCCCAGCACCATCGGGCAGGGGCGAACCATCACGGACACCCCCCCAGACATGCAACACCGCGCTGGGTGCCACACCACCATGGGTGCCACACCACGTATAGGAGGTGCTCTTGGAAAGCAGAAGCCGAAAATAACAAACAAATTGTTTTCATTTCTGTTTAGGTCTTCAAGAGTTACAGCCACTTGTGAAAATGGACGAGCTTCTGTCGTGATACTGAGATGTAACCCAACAAAATCTGACCAGGGAGAAATTTCAGTTCCCAGGTATTTGTTAGTGATGACACCAGGGATAGGAGAGCTCATGACAATGGGGGCTTGTACCCATCTCTGGCCATTCCTCTTCCAAACTGGTCCTCCAGCACAACTAGTTGCAAACTGTAATGGAATGGCAAAACTCTTTCTTGTCACAGATCTGGGGTCAGACCACAGGAAATGCAGAGAACAGGACCCTGCTGTGTTACAGGATGATTGAAGGCCCTGATCTAAGGGCCACCAAGGCAGCGAAAACCACCTGCAAAAAGTTAGGACTTGCCCCCTTATTCTTGAGCACCATCAGCCAAGTCTTGTTTCAGTGTCTGCAAGGGGAATAGCAGGCTCACAGGACTAAATGAATTATGTGTCCTCTGTTTTGTGAAGAGTTTCACACACGTGCACCATTGCTTATTTCAGTTAGAGTTGCTCCGGTAACCACAACATTAGGTGGGGACTTGCATTTCTTAGACACAGATCAAAGCCGGCAGAATTTTCATATCCGCAGTTCATCAATTCAGATATTGGACAATTCACCCATTCAGCTTCAGGCTGAGTATTCTGTAGGTGAGTGATGAACTCTAAAGAGCCGTATATGCAAGTATCAATTAGCCCTGTCATTTATGACAGATTTAGCCTCAAAATGGTGTCCTATCATTCTGCTGTGGTGAAGCTTCCTTGTGCGGGGATCTGCATGTGGTCAGAGCTGTATCTACCTAGCAGTGGCATGACAACAGATATTTTGTTTTGTACTCCCAGAACACAGGGCCCCTCCAGCCATCCTTTTTAATGTGCACTCATCATGATTTGTGCTCATGATGGTCTCCATAATCCCTGCTTCAGTGCTATTTGCCCCTGCAGAAGTTTTAGGGTTGGACATATGGCCTTGTTTTCAGTCACTGCATGCTTCCTGCTGAAATGCTGTAACTTTTTATCTCACAAATGTTCCACATTTTTGGGTCCCATTTCATAAAATCATAGAACTGCAGAGTAAGAAGGGAGCACAAGGGTCATCTATTCCAGCTCCCCGCTATGCATGAATCTTGCATCCAGCATGGGACTTGAACCCACAACCCTGAGATTAAGAGTCTCATGTTTAGCCCACTGAGCTATCACAGACTTTTGTGACAGTACCACTCTAGGTGGCCAGAATGTTGTAGCATTGAAGAAGCATCACAGAACAGCAAAGAAAGCTGGATGGTGTGTGGGTGCTCTGATATAGATTCACCACTATTGCACTGTTATTGCATTTCTGGAAATTGTTATGTGAGAATGAACTCAACTAACCCCCCAAAGCTTTCTTCATTTCCGTTTATAACACGAGCATTTCTCTTCTTCTAGTTCTTGCCCTGCTGGTACCTGTGATGGGTGTACATTCCACTTCTTGTGGGAAAGTGCAGAAGCCTGCCCCTTGTGCACAGAGCAGGACTATCATGAGATCGAAGGGGCTTGTAAAAAGGGGCATCAGGTAATAAACAGGTTGCACATCAAGGCAGGGGGCTGAGAAGGCTGGAGTTTCCAACTGCAATCCCAAGGGGGGGGGGAGGGCATTAGAAACACTCCACCTGCAAACTTCTATAGAGGGCATGACATGATTTTAGAACAGGATTCTCCTCCTCAGGAATCAGCTGAAACATAAGGCACTTTATGAAACACTATTAATCTTAGGCCTTATGCAAAACACGGCGTGAATACCAAAGGAGGAGTGCAAGGCAAGAAGTGGTCTGTAGGCCATCAGCTGACCTCTGGTCAACTTACATAGAGTCAGTGCTTTTTCCCTGGGGGTACTCAAGGATACGCAGTACAGGTACCTCCCCTCCTCCAAATGTTAAAAGGGTGGCACTTTCTGTTTCTTTTATATATAAAAAGCACTGCATAGATTTTAAAGCCTTTGGGGATAGAGATAAATGCTATAAGATGCCCTGAATCCACAGGAAAGGGTTAGGGTATTAGCTACTTGGAATATGGTTTCATGGGACAGAAAAGGGATAATGTCCCATTAAATAATATGCATATAAATAAATTCCTATTGCCTGCTGGTTGCTGGAATTATTGCCGAGAATACTGGGCTGAGCCGACCTCCCTAGCAAGGTGCTTCTTAAATTTCAGTAAGGTACTTCTTATATACTGTTCAGGAACACTTAAGAGTTGAATGAGTATGCAACCATCCTTTGCAAATTTAATGGAAATCAGTAGACCATTGGGATGCTAGTTAATTTTTTAAAAATAGACCATGCAAGGCTTCAGTCAGTTGATCCCTGCACTAAAGGTGAACCAATTATCCACAGTGGGAGCCTTTAACAGTTTTATAATTTAATAATAATAATAATAATAAGAAGAAGAAGAAGAAGAAGAAGAAGTAGTTTTTTATATGCTGACCATCTGACGGGGTTGCCCCGGCCACTCTAGGCAGCTCCCAGCAAAAAAATAGTAAAAGCACCATACAGCAACACACACTGAAAACTTCCCTGAACAGGGCTGCCTTCTGATTTCTTAAAAATCACGGTTGTTTATCTGTTTGGCATCTGCTGGGAGGGTGTTCCACAGGGCAGGTACGCCTACCGAAAAGGCCCTTTACTTGGTTCCCTCTCGCAATGAGGGAACCACCAGGAGGCCCTCATGTAATCTCCTCCCATGCAATTTGGAAGTTACTGACTTTGTGTGCAATCCTATTCATATCTATTCTTAAGTAAGTCCAAGTGAGTTCAGTGGGATTTACTCCTTAGTAATCGTGTGTAAGATTTCAGGCTTAAAAATGATTCATTCATTCATTCATTCCTTAGGAAACCTTATATGTATGGAATGAACCAAAGCTTTGTACAAAAGGGGTTTCCCTGCCTGAAAAAAAGACAATCATTTGTGAAACAGTGGAGTTCTGGCTAAAGGTTGGGGCAGGTGTTGGTGCTTTCACAGGTGTCCTGCTGATTGCCTTAACCTGCTATTTCTGGAAGAAAAATCAAAAGTAAGTATTTTGTGTTCCATAAGATTATACGTGATACCTAACTGACCAGAAGCTTTGTCAGTGGACAGTATACTTGGCCCACCATCTGTTGCTTAACCATGTGCTACCTGATGGTTTTGGATATACTCTCACAGGAGCAAATACCCATCTCTCTGTACTATCTGAGTTTCTTCTTTTAGTTTTATTGACTGCTTTCTTGTAGAAGCTGCTATGCAAAATTGAGAATATTTTGGCATTGCACGGGGCACCATATTATGAAAGATTAGCAATGTTTGCCCCTGCACGGAGCTGCTCCCCTCACATGGGTGGCACTGCAGCACACCTGTAGGGTGGCGGCGAGATCAGGCCTTCATGGCCACACCAACAGAGGAAATTTGGGGCTTCCACCAGGGGCGCCAGTTCTACTGGGGTTATAGCAGAGGCCATTTCATACTATGGAGCTCGGTGGCATGGAGTGCCTTCCATCAGTTTTGGCTGGTAGTCCAGCTGTGCCCCTGTCTATACAGGGATAACCTAACTTCTGTCCTTTATAATCTGGTAACCTCTAGGTTAGATTACCGTAATGTGTTATATGTGGGGCTGTCTCTGAAGATGACTTGGAAACATCAGCTTCCACTGAGTTCAGTGGCCAGGGTATTCACGGAGGCAAGACCGCTTGAGTATACAACGCCAATCTTGGCCCATCTGCATGGGTTGCCAATTAGTTTCCAGGCCCATTTCAGAGTGCTGGTCTTGACCTATAAAGTCTTATGCAGTTCAGGATCCCAGTACCTCAAGGACCAGCTCTCGCCATCCGAACTAACCCTGACCCTACGATTGTCTTCTGAGGCCCTTCTTTGTGTGACTCTCCATGGGAGGTCCGGAGGGTGGCAACCCGAGAACAGGCCTTTTCTGTGGTGGCTTCCCATTTGTGGAATGCTCCCCACAGGGAGGCTCGCCTGGCGCCTTCGTTATACATCTTCATGTGCCAGGCAAAAGCTATGGCAGTTGGAGCCAGGAAAAAGATGTGCAGGAAATTTAGCTTTGTGGCCAAAGGAATACGTAATGAGGCCCAAAGAAGTTGGGTCTAGAGGTTTTGGGAGATCCAAAGCACCGTGTCCTGGAAGCAGAAGGCTGCTGTGGTGTCATGGCAGCTCAGGGGTGGGGACGATGGCAGGAGATGCTTCTGGAGGTCAAAGTCAAGGAACCAAGTGGAAACACTGCAGAGCCAGGAAGACTCTTGTTGCTCTGGGGGAATCCTCCACCCCCCCCCAATGAAAGGGGCTGCCCTGGATAGCCCTTGCTGTCTAGGAGCATGGATGGCTGGGGCTGGTCCAGAACCTCAGGAAGCTGAACTGCACAGAAAGATGTTCTCTGATGCCTCCCCCACAAGGGTCAGCTGCACCCACAGCCAAGCATGGCCCCCTTAAGCCCTGCTGGTCTCTTCTGTGGGTCACATCATGTCGACTCTTTTTTAAATCTGAGAATGATCTATGACTTGAGTTCCACCTGGTACTTTGCTCTTTGGTGCTGATGGGAGTCCAGAACTGCTGGACGGCACCAAGCTGGGAAAAGGCTACTTTAGCTGCTAAGTTCTGACAAATCTGCAATACTAAAATCCGTCATGAATTCTTATAGTGAGGTTTTGTCACAAAGTTTGATGTGTTGGAAGATGATAGGACAAAAAAGCCACTGTCTCCATTTATACCCTTTAGGTTGGAGTATAAATATTCTAAACTGGTGATGACAGCAAATTCAAAAGAATGTGAGCTTCCTGCTGCTGACAGCTGCGCGATCATGGAAGGGGAAGATAACGAGGAAGAAATAGTATATTCAAACAAACAGTCATTACTAGGAAAACTCAAATCATTGGCAACCAAGGTGAGCCGCTGCTGTCAGTAATTTGCAGCTATATATCGTTTTCAGGCTATTTTTTAAGTGTGCAGGTTGATATGCCATTTCTTACTGGTTCTGGGAACAAAGCAGCACGGCTGAATTACTCCCTGCTATTCCCATAGAACGGATGGGAGATAAGGATGTCTATTTATCTGAAGTACTTGCATCCCAACCTCACCAAAATCTGAAGGTGGCTAACAGAAAACCACAAAATAGGTGTTTAGACAGTAAAAGCTTTCAAAATAGAATGGTTTTTCTATGAAGGTTGTGAGGCCAAATAACCAAATGAATAAAAGCTTTGCTTCAAAGAGCATATATATTGATTTTCTCAAGGCTTCCGATATGTTGATTTGAGAAGTGAGATTTTGAGATTCCAGTCCAGCTCTGTTTCCTGGATAGTCTTGACTTTAAAAAAACAAGCAAGCAAACCATGAATATATTAACTAGCTCACGTGGATCTTCAGTATGCAAATGCATGTTGCTTTGGGGTTTTTCACACGTTACATAAAGGGCAAACCTTGGTTTTGCCACTTAAAGTATACTAGGCAGTGAGTGACAGCCAGTCCTGGGTCCGAAATGAGTTTGTGTGCACGATGCATATCTTTGCAGCATGGGTGTCCACATGTTTTGTTTACAGTTTACCTTTTCAAATGTATAATTAACATAGCATCATACCCCAAACTGTAAAGAAATTCTTAGTCCCTGGCCTGAAATAATTTCTTAGTTAAATATTCTATTCTATTCTATTCTATTCTATTCTATTCTATTCTATTCTATTCTATTCTATTCTATTCTATTCTATTCTGTTCTGTTCTGTTCTGTTCTGTTCTGTTCTATTCTATGGATATATGTGTTTGGCAAAACTGAGCCTTACGTAACTTGTCTTTGGAATGGGCCCAATGAGCAACCTGGGAGCATCTGGGACTGTAATGCTGCTGAACAGATCACATCCTTATGGGAGATGATCGGGAGCCCTCTGTGTGAATGGGATCTGCGCATCTTATCTATATCTGTTTCTATAATATAAGCACTTATCTCTTTGCTATGCAGGAAAAGGAAGACCGCTTTGAATCTGTTCAGCTGAAATCCTCAAGATCTCAAAATATATGAAGACTTTAACTCTGCCTTTGAACCAGCAAACCTGATCTTGATTTACGCAGGAGCACATTTCTAACATGTCCTGGTTTGTGTCTGAAGGGTGGTTTCCTGTGGGAAATGTTGCACAGTCCAATATGAAGAAACTAGCAGGGAAGAACACGAGAGACTGTTGCCTTATTGTGAGACTGAGTCACTTGCCAAAAAGGAAAGTCAAGCGGATGAGCTCATGAGCTGGGAATGAAGGTCTGCTCAGGGACAGAGGAAACAGGGGCAATGACAGCCCAAGATGTTTGGGTACTTGCTGCAGAAAACCCAAAATGGCACCTCCCAGAGTAGTAAAAATATATTAAGAAAGACAGAAGATGGTTTGCTGCCCTTTAATGTCCTCTGCCCCTGTGAGGTGGGTTGCTTCACTCTGTACTGCCTGAGAAAGAGGTCATATCCTGACATGAAGTTTACATGGCATGACACATGTTTCATTATTTGTATCCCCTTTTAGTCCCAATCACTTTTGTCACTTAGCCGAAACAGAGACTGGCTTTTAGAAAGAATAGAGATGATTCCTTAGTCACTACAGGTATCTGCAGTGGCGTAGCGTGGGGGGTGCCAGGGGTGCCGGCGGCACCGGGCGCAACATTTTGGGGGGCGCGTTTGGCCAGCCCCCCTCGAGGAAGCGGGAACCTCTCCAAGGCGCAGCGCGCCGTCGGTGGAGGAAAAGAGCCGCGCAGCAGCAGCAGCAAAGCCGGGAGGAGGAGGAGGTTTTTTGCTCCTAGAAAGGAAGGGAAAATGCCTGTGCGTGTTACAGAGCGAATGCACTCATGCTTGCTTTACAGCCAGGAGGAGGGGGTGGAGCTGAGGAGGAGGGAGGGCAGGAGAGCCATGCCAGCAAAGCGGGCAGCAGCCGCTTACACTCGAGGAGGGACAGACGGGAGCCATAGCGAGCCGGAGAAAGCGCCGCGTAGCCAGCAACAGCTGCTGCAGCCTCAGCTAGCAAAGGTCCGTGCGCTCTCTAAACGGAGCAGTGAGGCTGCAGAGGGACGGCAGCGCACAGGAGGGCTCTGAGCCACGAGCGCAGTGAAAACCAGTAAAAAAGTTTTTAAAAAGGCTGCTGGGGACAGGAGGGCACGGGATGAGGGAGAGGGGGAAATAACGATTCTCCAGCGTCTCAGCTGATCCGCTGAGCAGGACTTGGGCCATTAGCTGTGTAAAGCAGCAAAGAGGGAGAGAAGGAGCAAAGCGGGAGAGGAAAGGAGCTGCTTACACTGCTGTAAGTGGCTGCTGTCCGGTTGGCTCCTTTAAAGCAACAGTGCTCTTTCCCTCCCCCCTCCCCCCTCAGCTCTCCGAAAAGCTCCTTCTCCACCCACCCCATGCGAGCTCCTTTTCCCCTTAGACCCCCCTCCTGCATTATTAGCCACATCCTTCTCCACCCACCCCACGCGTGTTCCTTGTCCCCTTAGCAGTGGCGTAGTGTGGGGGGTGCAGGGGGGGGCGGCTGTACTGGGCGCAACATCTGGGGGTTAGGGTTAGGGGGCGCAAATCCACGGGTTAGGGGGCGCAAATTACTTGCCTTGCCCCGGGTGCTGACAACCCACGCTACGCCACTGGGTATCTGCAAAGGTATGGAGGTGGCAGGATCCTGGCTTTCTCTTGAAATCACACCACTAGTCACTACTTGAAATCCAAGACCTGCAGACAGGCTTCTTTTTACTCCTCAGAAAGGAGAGTGCTTGCAATGTAAATCTGTAGTGTTTTGCCTAACATTAAGAATGCAACTTCTGCTCCTGCAGAATCAACTTCTGGAGGTGGGAAGACATCATTAAAATGGAAGGCCTCTGAAAGGCTAGCAGTACAATCCTGTGTACGTTTACTCAGATGTGGAGTTTTCTCCTGTGTAAGGATGTTGTTTAGGATTACAGCTTCACTTGAAGGTCACTTTGCTAGTTGAGGAACATGGCGAGACTTAAGACGTCTAGCTTGGAGGGTAGTCAGGTGGATGTTACTCCCTATGGCAAGCCCTTTTGGGATGGAGCAATTCTTCCCATTCCAAATGGTGCAATGACATGGTCAAGACTGTTGCAAGCGTGTGGGCTGGATGCAAGGGGCAGCTTTGATCGAGTTTCATGTCAAGCAGCAACCGTATAGCTTTTGGCATTTAAGAAATTACCCTTAAGGACCCTTAATGTTCATAAACTAAAAAGGAGAAGGGATCCTGAAGAGGTCAGCCACTGTGCACACTGGACCGGGGCAATGCATGAGTGCTTCTGTAAGTCATTCCTCAACCTGGGAGGAAATACTCGATCCAAATTTGACATGTTTGGGCCTCAAAAGAGAGACATTGATACACTCTGGTGTTCCTGTGACTTCTCTGCCTCTTTTTGTTAGGTTTTCTTAGGTGTGAGACTTGACCCTTTTGAAATGAAAAGTAATGTCTGAAGTAGTCCCTGGTCTAATGACTGGGAAGCACCGCAGTCGGGTCCTAATGCATTCACCAAAACAGAACTTCTTACACTGGAGCTTGTATTGCAAATTCAAAGTCTGCGGACTAATCTGAAGCAGGTGAAGGCAGCGCCAACCCCTGGATTGTGTCCCCTTTCAAACCTCCCTCTGCCCCACCCCACTGACTTACAGGTGACTTGCCCCAGAGGACTAGCCGGATGACTTGAGCGCCAAGTGCGGAATGCCCAGGGGCTCCTTCAACAGGGTAGCGGGAGATGGCCCGTCCGCAGACACAGCAGCAGTTATCTATCAGTGGTGACCATGCCTTCATCAGCTGAAAAGATTATGACTTTGACCACGGAAATCATTCTGAGTCACTGCAACTGTATCCGTAGCTGAGTGACTCTTGCCATGGCTCTGGATGCATTGAGTGGAGTCTAGTTTGACCACATGAAAATATGTGGCTTCCTCATTTGGTTTCCTCATATGAGACCTTTAGCCCAGCAAGTTTTATTGCTCTGCCTGTAGTTCACCAAGGGCCTTGGCCTGAGATCTTTCCCAGCCCCATCTCAGATAAGGGGGATTGGCAATGGAACCGTCTGTGTACATTTCATGTGCTCTGTGCACAGCTATGGACCCTCCCTGCCCCACATGAACCAGCTTGTGGAAATTCTTTGTGGAGATTATTTACATTTTTCTCTTATCTGTAGTCCTCAAGTAGAGCTGCTCTTCCCTCTTCTTCAGGGATGGATTAAGAGGTAGAAATAACTGCACCCTCAGAGTTGTACGCATGGTACTTTCTCACTTCTGTTTTCTCTAAGCCATGGATTTCCATGAAGGTATTTGGAAAAGATCTGGCAATCTTCCATAGGCAGTGCGTGCTGCCCCTAGGCCATTATTTTCCAAAACATCCCCCATGTTTGGTATTTATTGCAACAGCGTTGTAGTGGTATACCTGTCTGATACTAAGGCCATGTGTAATAAAGCCATTTTATAGTGTCGTCCATGGTTAAAGTGTACCATCTAATTGGGCCATCTCGGAGGCAGGCAAGGTGGGGAATTTGTCGAAATCCCCAAAACAGCCTTTGGCAACCGGGTGCCCTCCAGATGTTTTGGACCACAACTCTCATCAGCCCCACCTGAGATTGACAAAGAGACCTCTGCCCACAACAACGTTGTGCTTCTTTCTTTGACTTCCAGCTTTGCACATCCCGTTTCATTCAGGTGGATCCAATGAGGGACCCCCAAGGCCAGCCCTGGATGCATTGGACTCATTGATGTCATCGGCTGTGATTGAGTGCCTGCTATGCACTGAAGTTTCCTTTTTTGCTTTTTAGAAGCTAAGAAATCTACAACAAAATGGAGTGCTCCTCTTTAGTGTACCAGCCAGCCGTTCCATTCCGTTCCCCTTCCCTCCAAGTTTTCATTTCTCACCCAACAGGCCCAACAGGCACAGAGCCCTCTCTCCCTACTTCTGTAAATCTTGGGGTTTCTCAAAGCATGCTAATAACTCCCTCTTGCTTCTAAACCAGGCAACTCCCAGTTTAGGTGCATCCAATACGAGCACAACCGTGCACATGCGCACAGCACTGAACCCCAAAATGACCCCCCAAAGTCATAAAGACATCACTGAAACATCACCAAAAGGTTGAAATGGGGGTGGAGCAGAGGCAGGGGCAGAACAGGGTGTTTGCAGGCTTTTTAAATGGGTGTTTGATGACATGTGATTTCACGCATTGACCTGGAATGCAACCTGTGCACCAACAGGGAGTTGCCTGCAGTCCTGTTTTGGGCTCGTGTTGTAACTCTGCGCTTCACTTTGCTGTTGGCATATACCACCTCTTTGCTAAAGAGCATTGAATTTTGCCTAGCAAGGAAGTTCTACAAGTAACTTTAATTTTTGGAGGGCAAAATTTGGTACCCACCATATGCCCAGTCCACCTGAATAAAAACCAAACTAATTTCACCTCAGTCAGATGTTCACACTTGAAACATTATACAGTGCTCCCATTGCTTTGTCAAGTTATCTGTTCTTAAACTTTTATAATAGCTGTTTGTCTCATAAAGTTCTCTTCTGTTATTTGAGTTAACGTATACCACCTACTCATAATGGACAAATACGGTTTAGACCTCTCTTAGCACATAGCGCAGCTATGAAACTCCAAAGTGTAAAAACTGCCCTTCATTGAACTTGGGAGGCAAGGGAGCTCCAGCTGGATACTGGAGCCAGTTGTCAGTCAACGTATACTGGGTAGAGGGAAATCATAATTAGAAGTTATTTGCCTCCCAAAGTCTCGGTATTCAGAAAAGCAAAACTCCTGTTTCTGAGACCAATCCAAAGTGCTGGTCAATAAAAGTCCAAAATAGTTTGGGACTAGGATGCTGACAAGGTCATTTTCTCACACAAGATCCTGACTACTTATTCACCTCTTTGGTTGATGCTCTGGGTCAGGATCCCAACGGCTAGTGGACATCCTGGCCTGGGGGCCTATTCTGGCACCTTTCTCTGTTGATATTTAGATTTCCAATGGAGACTTGTTTGTTTCCAACCCAGAGAAGATCTTAACTATATTTTACCAGCTCAAGTTGAGTTGACTCTTCAGTTTTGTTGTGGGTGGGTGTGCTGCTGACGCTGTTTTAATTTTATTAATTTTAAATATCACTTTATATTTTATTGCGATCTTATAAAATGGTGGAAGTTACTCATTGTGGCAGGATACACATATATTTTTAATAAATAAGTAAATTTGTTTTTCTTTTCTCTCTTTCCCTAAAGAACAAGGTATGGTTATTTCTAGTTTCCCCCAAAGTGAAGACCTTTGCTTTCTTAATAGCCTCCCTGGGCAAACACGTTGCCAGCAATGCCTTATCACTGCTGAGATACGAGGGGATTGGGGGGAAATACCCCTAGTTTTCATCATACACCATTTCACTGTTCATTTCCAAAGCACCTTCATGTTTATTACTGCCACCACTCAACATTTGTCAAATGATTATTTTCCCCCATTAAACCTTGCAGATAACACACCCCTCTATGCTCACATCAGTTTCCTTTCAAATTTGGAACACCCAATTTCATCCTTCAAAGATTAACATGTTATTAACATGTTAATAGTGCTTCTCTGTGTCTGATTGGGTTTCTGTCTCTGCTGTTATGCATTTATTGAACCTGGGGGAGGATGCCCATAGTTCCCTGGATTTTCAACATTTTGAACTGATCAAGAGTGAAAGGGCAGGAGCAAGGAGTCCTGATTATTGGCTGGTATTCAGAGCTGAGAGGAAGACCTCACTAGCACGGGAAGCATGGATAAAGCTCTGTTCTGATTATGCAGAACAGAATTTCTATTTGTTTGTTTGTTTATTCATAAAAGTATTTCTGTACTGCTGTCTCATAAAATATCAGGGTAGTGTCCAACAATGTGGAGACAAGAGAACATAGAACCTATTAAAACAGTACAAATTTGGAGTGAGAAGCTGGAGACTCCTAGCCGCCGCTGTCTTCATGATGGACCTCGGGAGGGTCTCTCCTGCGCAGACAGACCAGCCTCAGCCTCTAGATGCCACTTGGAGCGCCAGCCATGCCCTGACAATCAGTGTCCGTCTGGAGGCAGCCCTGCATGTGGAAAGGTCTCTCTCCATGGAGACTTGAACCTTCATTGAAAAGTTTTGCATCCCATGGAGGGAGCCCCATGTGACTCCATACTTCCAGGCTGATGTCACTTCCATGATGGCTGTGGTGCATGATGTAGGCATCTAGGGGTCAGGGTTAGCCCATGCCTGCATGGATGTTCATATGGAATGCCTGAAAAGGGCTTCTGTCAGAGCCTCTTTTTTCTTCAAGCTATGTATTACATAAGCCCTTGCCTGCCTTTTCTGTGGGATGGTGTCTGAGAATGATGTCATCAAGAGCAGCATCAGGGACCAGAGATGAAACACTTGGTGGAGAAAAACGGTTTAGTCTTGGGGCTGCCCATTGTCTAGGGCAGAAAGGCTGGTGAAAGTTTCAGCATGAAATGGCACATTTTGGAAGCATGGTTATAACATAACTTTTTATAACTCTAGAGTGGTTCATGGAAGCTACTTAAAAGTTTCTCCAAAAATCTGAGTCTGAGATTTTCCCAATTGAATTTTGATTGTGCAACTGGAATCTCTCTTGTATCCTGTGTAGCCATATTGGTTATTAAATTGCTGCTGTTTTCATTTCTTTTTCTTTTTTCATTATTATTTTTTTTGGAGATGGGGGAGGTTGTTAAAACTCTTTATTTTAACTAATAAATGTCTACATTTATTCAGCTAATTTAACTGACATTGAGTAATTCTTCATATCACACTCACCAGTCAAATCTGTACATAGAGGACCAATTTCCATCCCCCATTACATTGGTGTGTACAGCGCTCCCAGCCTTCGAGAGAGAGACTAATAGTCACCTGTAAATTGCAAACTCATCAGGGCAGGGACCAGTCTTTTACTTATCTTACTCTGCAAAATGTTTTTGTTCATTGATGCCTCTCCCTAATAATAATAATAATAATAATAATAATAATAATAATAATAATAATATTTATGCATTGGAGGTACAGGCTGCCCCAACACAAGAGTTTCTTGCAGATAAGACGACATTGTTTGTTTGTTTTTAAAAATTTATACCCCACCCTTCATTGTTAAACAATCTCAGGATGGGCCACAACATACAACATACATGAAGTTAAAATCAGATACAAAATTACAGAGCAAATGTATCACTGTATAAAACTCAGCATACACCACTGTCACATGGGCCAAATCTGTTTACTTAAAAGGTCTGATGGAAATTGAAATGTTTTCACTTGCCACCCAAAACTGAACAGCGTTGATGCTGATCTAACCTCCAGGATAAGAATGTTTCACATCCGGGATGCCATCACCAAGAAGGCCCTATTATGAGTTCTAAAAGGATGAGCCTTGCTTGGTAATCGCATAATGAGAAGGGCTTCCCTGGTAGATCTCAAGTAACAGACAGGATGTTACAATATTTAATTATGGGTGAAATCCAACTAAGTTATACATGCAGTTAATCCACTGAAATCAGTGGATCTACTTGAGTGTGATTAATCTTGGGCAGAACCCCAATATTTTACTCCTTTACTCTGCCAAGGAAGCCTCAATATGGTACTAGCAAATATAGGGAAACAGCAATAAAATAGGAAATTGCTCAACATGTTTCAGTGGAAACCTTCAGGTGCACAAAATTTCAATTTGTCAAGTTAACCAGCAAGGTAGTGTTGCCTTACCATAATAACAGGACTAGCCCATCACTGTTGACTGCCTCTTTTATGTGCTCAGATTTAAAGCAGTTGCCATTTACCTCTGGGGGTACTTCTTCTAAGCTTTGTGAATTATATGTCCCCATTTTTGGGTGTGTATTCAGTGTCATGGTGCAAGCATGTGGACTACTACCTGCACTGGCAAGGAACTCTGGCTGCAGCAGGCTGACAGTTGCCACCCTATGAAGTCTGCTCCACAGAGGTTTCCCCCTGGTGACCATAACCTGCAGATATAATGGCTCAAGATATTTTGGTGCCAAAAGATTGAAAGAGCCAAATGAAGGGGTCCTTTAATCTCAGCACCTGTCCTAGTGGTTAAAAATAAATGATTGACATTTGCAACCCTCAAAACTGTCACCCTTACAATAAAGGCCAGCCTTGATAATATGTAGACCAGACCCGAAGAATCCACAAAGAGCTTTGTAAGCTGGTTAGGATCACCCAGGTTAGTAAAACTGTTATCCTCTGAATGTAGAACAATTTATAAATTCTGAAATAAAATAATAAATAAAACCAGTATAAAATAACTGCTCTGTTAAGGCAGATTTATCATTACACCTGCTGGGGAAGAAATTTAGTAACCTCTTAGCGGGGAAAAGGGCAATTATGCCGAAAAGCTTTTCAGGTTTTATTATTGACAACTTTACATTAATCAATACAGCTGTGAAAACCATTTGCTGCACAGAATGTAACCATAATATACAACATAGAAATGCGGTCTAAGTAAATTACAACAAGGAATTACAAAAAGTCTCATTAGAAAGAAAGCCACCAAACATGGCAGCCGACCTTCCACTCACTGCGGAATCAACATGGTGGCACAGCAACATCCCTTAGAACAGTTAATCACAGAAGGCTCTAAATTTGTTCTAAAAAGAACATCACTATATACTGTACAGTCCTCAAAAATAATTTATTACACTGTTTCTAGAAAAAAAGCTAGTCTTTTTTTTAAAAAAAAATTGTTCTTTTTCCAGAGTCCACAAGAAATGTGCAATTCTTCCCAGCTGTCTAGGAATGGCAGCGACAGCTGTATGATCACAGAGACGAGGTGGTGGAATCCACAACTTCTCTTCCATTGCAGACGGTTGGCACATAGACATTGGCAGAGGCTGAAAGAGAAACATTGCCAGGAGCTACAGAGAGTTCTTAATACAAGTGCAATTTCCTTGCTCTTGAAATGATGAAGAGGAGAACTAAATGCCTTAACACCAGACAGATGATAATACAGAAAGAGCCATTAGGACTGCATAATAGTAGGGCATCCTATTTAAAATGTGGGGTTTTTGGGGGGTTTTTGGGTTGTTGCTTTCATTTTGATTATATATTTTGTGGTTTTATATTCTTATTTTGTTCTGTGAACCGCCCTGAGACCTTCGGGTATAGGGCGGTATATAAATTCAATAAATAAAATAAAAAATAATAAATGTAGGCCACAGTGTCAAAAATACCATAAATCTGAAGTATGGAATCCTGAGAATTGCAGTGGCTAGAGATTTCTAGCAAATAAGTCTCAGCACTTTCAAAATCCTCTGGTTTATGTAATGCCTCTTACCAATAATCCAGTAATCAGTTGCTTTCAGTTTATTAGAGCCCAGTCGAAGGAAGATTTGCCCCCGTCTTGGGCTGGGTGAGTTCAGGTGCTCACCTCCAGTCTCTTGCTTCAGAAGACTTCAGGGAGAGTGGTCCCTTGGCAACTACAAGCAAGGCAGGATTTGTCCCCCTCATGGCCTGAGCACCATTCAGCTGCTCAGATCCACTCCCTCACCTAGATGGCCGCTGAAGGGTGAGGACCAAGGATGAGGGAGGGAAATGTTGCCCCAGGGAGCTGCTAGGCAGCTTAGAAGCAACACGTGATTGAACTAGTGCGTGCTTTTCTTGTGCAAGACACTTTTAAAGCCTCTCGGGGATAAAAAGTGAGAAATAAGTATTGCAACTAAGTAAACCAATTGTTCAATCAAACTACCACTGGTTCAGTTGACTGATCTACCAATTAAACCTCACACACCTCGCTTTTATAGATATACCGGTAAATGGAAGGTGATGCTTGTCCAAAGGAACTCAATGAATTCTTGTACTGTGTATCCAGGACTCTTATCATCTGAATCATGCAGGCTTTGAGCATGTGTTTTGTGTGCGTGTTTAAGGGTTGAAAGAAAATATAAAGGGAATACCCTTATTTTCTCACACATCCATATACCAGTTGTTTCTCTGGTGCTGTTTGTTAACAACTGCACGGGAGGCAGAAATTCAGCAGGTGAAGGGCTTCGTCCATCCTGTATGCCTGACCAGCTCCCCTTGGAATCCTGCCTCTTCTGGGGCTCTTAGCAAGCTGGTTGCTTTATAAGTGTCTTTTAAAAACAAGCTAGTTGCGTCTGTTCCATTTCTGGAACTTGGGGGTTTTAAAAATAAAAATAAAACCAATGCTGTTTTTTTATTGCTTGCTTTCAACCAGAGGCGGATTTAGAGCAGCGCAACAGCTTCCTCCGGACTGGGTGCTGGGCAAAGGGGGCACTGCAGGGCATCACAACTAGGATGCAGTAAACTGAGCAGAACGGAAGGGGAAAGGCGGGCAGGGCAGTTTTTGCCTTGCACAGGGTGCTGCTGAAATTTGAAAGACCCAAGGCGCCCCCCCCCCCCCGTTTCAATACTGGGGGTTACAGTTGCTACTTCCCACCTGCCTTGGCACTGTTTATTTCAAAATTCAATTACTGTAAACCACGACCGAGAAATCGCAGCCCCCTGGGACCAAATGTGTTCCTCCAGGCACGTCCAGCCCTGGCTGGAAAATGTCCTCAAATAAAGTGTCTTACTTTGTTGAAGGGGGGGCATGTTATATGCCCTTGCACATAGCAACTTGCCTCCTGCACAAAGGTAGAATTCACACGTGCTTCTCTGCCCACTTTTGTCTCTGCCTGCTCCCCCACCCCACCAAGTGATGGAGAAGTTAGGAGAGCAAGAATGGGGGGGGGGGAGCTCTGAAGGCAGCAGCCATGATCTTTAATTACCTTGGGAATAAGTGGTTCCTGTTCCGCTGACGCTGAACCTGTTGAGATGCAGCCTGTGCGTGACCACATTCTTCTGTGGCTGGAAGAGGACAATATGCACTTTGGGGGCAAACAGACACCCCAAGACAACAAAGCCGCTGAGACTTACGGAGATGCACATGGTTGTGGTCTGAACCTGCATGGAGAAAAACCAGAAGGGTCAGCAGGGATGAATTCTGAATTTCCAATACAAACACAATATCAGACCAGAGGCCCCTTGAACCCTGCGGCCAATGGGATGCCTATGGGAAACTCACAAGCAGGGTGGGAATGCAACAGCACTCACACTGCCGCCATGATGAGCAGACCTACAGGAAGACAAACTCAATCCCTTTTGGAACACAGGAGCAGAAGACCAAAAATATGTCCCAGTGGATCAGATCAAGAGTTCATGTAGTCCAGCATGAACAATCTCCAACAATAGTTGAATGCCTTCACACCCTGCTTGAAATTTTCCTGCAAGCAGCAGACTTTTACAATTGTTTGTCCTTGAACCATTAATGTTCAGACCCAAGCTGCTGCTGAATAGTATTGATCAAATTTTCACCCAAGTGCTTATACTTCCAGCTACCACCTCATATATGCTTTCCCTCCAGCACTACAAAGATGACATCCAGATCTATTGGTAGAACATGAGACACTTAATCTTAGGGTTATGGGTTTGAGCCCCACATTAGGCAAAAAGATTCCTGCATTTACTTGGGTAAATGTAATGACCTTACTCTCATGCTAAGTGCCAAACTTTGTGTGATGTTAAGTGTGTTTAAGTTGTGTAAATGTCAAGTGTGAGGGAACCCAATCAGGTTCAGAACTGCAGGTTTCATTTTCTTCCTACACCAACATAGTCCCAACAAAATTGTCCCCCAAAGCTGCTGTTTGTCTTGGAAGGGAAACTGGGGTGGTGGAGTGATTTTTCATTTGGACCACAGTTGATGGAGAAGAAAAGTTAACCCCCCCCTCTCCTTGAACCCAAAGCCCCAATCCTGCATTAGCATCCTGTGTATTCTAAGAAGCAGTGGCTGAGATTCTCCTCTTCCATGACACACTGCTCCCTAGCCACTACACATAAAAACAGCAGACTTTCATTGGTTAATCTGAGCAGAATATTTAATATTGCACTGGATCTGGCTAAAATGATGGTGGAAACTTACCCTGTAGTCACTTGATGTCACATAAAAGATTGGCAGAAAGGCCAGCCAAATAATGCATGTCGTATACATTGTAAAGCCAATAAATTTGGCTTCATTGAAGTTTTCTGGGCACTTCCTTGTTTTGAAGGCATACACAGTGCATAAGACTACAAGGATCACATCATACATTAAGGAGATCAACATACTAGAATCCTTGACATTGCACTTCAATATGACAGTCTGCCTTTTCTCAGGGATGGTGTATCGGCGAGTGCCCGGGGCCTCCAAAATCAGCCAGACAGACACCACCACAATCTGCACCATGATAAGGCTCAGGCAAATGAGGACCTGAGAACGTGGGCTGATGAATTTAGGCCTCTGAGCCCCGTTCTTCACCCCATTGAATATTCTGGCAATGCAGTTCGTTTTTGTCAGGAGGGCAGCATAGCACGTGGCAAACGATGTGCCCAGGCCCAGACGGCGCAAGGTGCAAATGGCTGGCGAGGGCTTGGCAATAAAGAAGAAGGTCATGCTGTAGGAGAGGAAGACTCCAAAGAGGAGGATGTAGCAAAGCTCACGGCTTGAAGCTTTGACCAAGGGAGTGTTGTTGTGCTTTATGAAGACCCCCACAACTAGGAAAGTACAAACAAAGCCCAGGCATGCGATAGTCACAGGCCCTATGGCCCAGGCATCTTCCCACTTGATGTAATCTTCCGGTAAGTCATAACAGCTGGTGAGATCCGTAGAGGGCCATTGCCCAAGTCCACAATCTGAGCAGGTGAATTCGTCAGCAAGGTACTCGAAAGGTTCACAGGGAATACAAATCCAACAGCAGACATCTCCTGGCTGCATGTTCTTCATCTCATTAGGTTGGCAGGGGTCACTGCACTGGGCAGTTGGAACAACATCTGTGGACCAATGGATGGAGTCTACATCGAGGGTCAAAGTTTCTGCCCACTGGCCGATCTTTAAGTAGGCATATTTACCACCATTGTGCTGGAAATTGAAGACATTGTATCGGCCTATCCCATCACCGTAAATATCAAATTTAACAGTGTTGTCTGCAGATTTGGAAGAACTGAATGGAGCTGCCAGAAATAAGAGAGAGAAAACAATGTTTCTAGTCTATGCATTTGCCCTTCTTTTCAGCGTGCATAAACAATCAATTTCATTTTTTGTCAACAGAGCTTCAACAAACCTAAAACCAGCAAAGAAATAATTTTGCATAAACTAATCTTCTAATCATTTGTACAGAGTTATGGTGTTGTTCGTTTTTTACCGTATTTTTCACCCTATAGGACACACTTTTCCCCCTCCAAAAATGAAGGGGAAATGTGTGTGCGTCCTATGGGGCGAATGCAGGCTTTCGCTGAAGCCTGGAGAGCAAGAGGGGTCAGTGCGCACCGACCCCTCTCGCTCTCCAGGCTTCAGGAACACATCCGCAAGCCTTGGGAGCCCACGGGAGTTTCCGTTAGGCTCCCTAGGCTTGCGGATAGCAGCCTGCATCTCGAAGCCAGGGGTGCGCTGCACAGCGCGCCCCGGGCTTCGGTTCCCCGACCTGGTTTGGAGGCTGGCGGTGGGGAGAAGCACGCTTCTCCCTGCCACCAGCCCCACAAGCTCGGGGGACAGTGGGGAGGCGGAACGCCACCATCCCACTGTCCCCCGACCTGGTTTGGAGGCTGGCGGCGGGGAGAAGCGTGCTTCTCCCCACCGCCAGCCCCACAAGCTGGGGGACATCAAAGTGTTGTGCCTCAAAATAGGACGGCCCTCAAAATAAACGGTTGAGGCCTCCTTCATACATCCTGGAGGTTACAGGTCTGATGACTATTTGCATCTGTGATGCAGCCCCATATACTTACAACAGCATCATGGCTGCAAGGAGCCCCGGGATGTGTAGTTCCAGGTGCCTGACATTCCAATTAAGAGTTCTCACCTATGGCAAACTGGATGCTCCCAAGGTCTTTCAGGCACAGGATGCTTCTTCTGGAGTACTAGAGAGGAATGGAGACCTTGCAAAGAGGCCTCTCCATGGCTGTCATAATTGATGCTCTAACCATGAAGTTTGGGGTGATGGGAAGAGGCAGCGGAGGACCCCATGGGTGTGGCAGCTGGGGCAGCAGGAAGGGGTGGGAGAGGTGTTCATGCCTCATGATCCCAATTATGTCTACTTTTACAGCAGAATGGAGAATTGTTACTCATTTCCGGAGCATGATTCAGAAACAGTTGCCTCAGCTATGCCGTTTCTTCCTGAGAAACTACATTTTCTGCACATTCAACTCATAATTTTGAGTTGGGGAAGGTATGCTGTTCTCTCTGTCTTATACCCTCACACTCAACACATCCAAGGTTTTGCAATAATGAATTTTGCATGGATCATGAAGAACACGGCTGTCATGGGCAGAAGCAAGCTTTCCCCCATTGGCCACTAAGCTGCAGCCAAAATTGTCTCGAGGAATTGGTCACATTTTCAGATAACATTTTTAGACATGTTGTTAACATCTGTGAGGGATACACCTAAAAATATATATTGTCCCTTAGCCTTTCTCTACAGCAAGATGTCTGGCCACAAGACTGAGTCCTGCTATCTGGATTAAGCAACTGTAGACAAACAGATCATCCTTGCCGAGTTTTTAGAACTTCCAGAGACTTCCTTACACATTATCCATCAAGTGTTACTTGCACAGCCAATGTTTCTCTTACCCTTATCATCTTGAAGACTTTGGGTTTTTGTTTGAAAGTAAAACTTTGATAGTAGGAGACTCAGGCAGAAGAAATAAAGAAATATTTATTATACAGAGTAAAGTTGGTAAAACAAATGATTTGTCGGGAGATGAAGTTCTTTCAGGGAACAGTTCACTTAATAAATCTAGTGGGTGTTTCAGGCTTCTAAACAAGGTAGTAAACATGGAGCTTCTTTTCAACTTCAGCTGCTTATTTTCAGTTAATACCCTTCAGTTTGATGTTACAGGTTTCCAGCCTAGATGGTCGATGCTCAGCTTCTCTCCCGTTATTTCACTTCAGTTCCTTCACTTAGTGGTTGTGTAGGTGTTTCAGCTTAACACTTTGGCTCCTAAAGAAGGGGGGACTTTCCGTCAGTTTCCCAACCTTTCCTCACTCCCACTCCTGAGGTACTTCCATCCCTCTTAACTGGTCTGGGAGCTTCTCTGTCTAGAGGATCCCTCCCCTCCTGACTGACAGGAGACCCAAGGAGACTTTATCCTCACAGACTCTATTTCTCCTTGTTCAAACTCAGCCTGCCCGTTACTCCTGTCTGAATACTCTCCCAAGATACTGCACTCGGTCTTTGTATCTAAGCTCAGAGACCCCTTTCTCTAGCTGTGGATGTTCTGCTCCTCAGAGTGGATGTTCCACACACAGACCAGAACCAACTCTGCAACTCTTCCTCCTGCTCTTTCCCTTAGTTAGACTATCAGCTTCTCTCTCCTTTTACTCTCCCTCCCAAAGTGCTGGCTCCACCCTGTTCTGACTAACTCTCTTGGCAGCCAATCAGAGAGAGGCGCCAGCCCTCTGGTGGAATTCTATGGCACTGCACCCCCAGGCTCTGGTCTGGCTCAGCTGTCTGACACTGCAGTGTTAAAGATATATGCTTAATGTGCATAAAATGCTGTGCTTGAATATATTGTATTTGAAATGCTAGAAAGAGAAGTTTACATTAGGAGTTTAACTATAGTAAACATGCTAAGGAACGGTTGGGTGTTGAATGTTTCCGTTTGAGGGTTTAGGACAGCAGGAAATGTTGGAGGGGATGTTCTGTTATGATGAACAAGTTTATTATCTCTCTCTGGGACCAGAGAGAGGAAAGTTTACTGAACTGCATTAAGGACTAAAAAAGAAGATGGGACTGCATTGCTTGCTTGTTTAAGCATAAATTGTAACTGTGTATCTTTATAATGTTTATATGTAGCTATTTTAAAGTAAAGTTTTGAAACTTTGGAGAGCAAATTCATTTCTACTCTGCACAAGGGTCAGGTCAGGGGTACCATTTGCAGCAACTCTAACAATCTGAACTGAAGAAAAGTTAATCTTAATTTTGTATCTCATTTCCATTGGCTGCCATTCCAATTTGCATTTCCTTTTTTATTTTTGGTGTCAGGGGGAGGAATTATGACAATATAATTAAAATGGGGGGAAAGGAATCAAAACTCAACATAGGTTTTTTTTTAAAGAAACATAATTATGTTTCATTTATAATTCCCAGACTGAAGGAACCTACTCTGAGATTTTAAACACTGATGCCTTGGGGTTGATAAGAGTCATTTAATTTGAAGTTATTCACTGTGGGAAATACCTTGCACAAAAGGAAGGAAGCATTGCAAGATAATTTATGCTAGCAATCAAATTCTAATTACAAAGGAAATTAAAAGCCCATTCCCCCTCCCCCCCACAGCCTCACGCCACCTCTGGGCCTTTTGGAAAATCACTGTGTGATCCTTAAAAAGTTCCTCTGATGCACAATTCTGTGAAGTGGATGGAACATGGGCCTGCAAATGTGTTTAGAGAGCCATACTTCATAGCAGGACCTAGTTCTGCTGTGAAGATTGATTTATAGCCTTGTTAAAGCAGCTAGCAATGCTCAGCCCACAGAACTTGATGATCTGACAAAACTTGTTGTTTCACTCTGCCTTCACTGTGTACTCCGCCTTCATTGCACACTTCTGACTGTGCTCAAAGGAAAATCCATAGTCTGGTTCAGGAATGAGGCTGGTTCAGACTTTTGCCTTCACAGTAACATCCTTTGTGTGCTGGGAAAAAGACTCACAACTCGGGAGCAAGTGCAGCTGACACCACTCAAAGGATGGAATCAGGTGTGAGCCACAGTCTTTCATCCTCGCCAAAAAGGGGAAAGATAGCCATTATTGAAGTGAGACACACAAATTGGTATGTGCAAATTCCAGGTTCACATACGGTGTCTTTTGTGTGGGGCTGTGTCCACTTCTCAGGCCCACTCCCCTCAACTCAAAAGATCATGCCTGCTGACTGAAATGCCTAAATTGTCCCCTGCATGTGCGTGGCTTGACTGCAGCACCAAACAAGGCCAGGCATAGTTATGGCAGACTGTTTGACATTACTGTAAACCCCCAACCCCCAACTCTCATCAGGTGAAACTAGGGATATTTATCACTCCCCCCCCCCACGACCCTCCTTGACTGCCCAATTTGCACAGAGCATTGCTACCAACGCTATACCCCCAGGGTACAGGACACTTTCCACTGTCCTGAGAAAGCCCCTTAATCCTGATGGTATTTTATTCTTTGTTAGATTTACAAAAAGAAAAACACCCACTAATAAATAAATATTTCTGTCCAGCCAAGCAAGTGGCATGATCAGAGGCCAAGGCTACATTCTAGCTGGGTAAAAGCACCCATAGAGGGAGCCAAGCAAGGCAGGTGAAGTGGAGAGGGCCACACTGGGCATCCCATCCCAGAGTTCTTCACATCTGGCTTAGATGGCAGAGATGGCTCTTAAATTTCATAAAGGATGGATCTATCAACAGCTGTGTGCAGAGATTACTGAATGAAAGCATCATGTTCAGAGATGGTATAACAGTTGTTTGGGAGAAACACAAAAACAACTCGTAGGTCATGACTGGAAATAGAATACAGGAATAAATGGGTGTTTGGTCTGTTTTAGAAGGGCTTTTCTTATAGGAAACTATTATTGTTATTATTATTATTAATAAATTTACATACTGTCCATCTGACTGGATTTGCCCCAGTCACTCTGGGTAGCTTCCAGAAAATTAAGGAAGGTAATGGCATGCAGGTAAAGAAATCCCCAGGGGTGGCAAGTGATAAACAGAAGTCAGTTTGTACTTCTCCTCCTCCTCCTACTCCTGGGAATGAAAACAGGTGTGCTCAAATTGCTGCCCTTGCTAGACAGCGAAGGAGCCTGCAGATGGCACCAGAGAATAGTGCTGCATCTACGCCGTGTAACTAAAAGGAAACGAAAGGAAAGGAAATTGCACTATTGGGAACTGGAGCTGGATTTCGTGAAGTGGGTACTTTTTACTGCAAGCTGTCTTGGAAGGATTTGGAGAGTAGGTCTGCTCTGAGCAGTTTGCTTCTTTATCTTCGGTAGCCAAAATTGCAACCGTCTCCCACAAGTGAAATAGGGTGAGAGATGGAGGAAGTGTAACCCCCACCCTTTAAGTTCTGTTTTTCCTGTCCCCTTCTAAAACAGAGCCTTCTTCTGCAAGGACTAAGATTAAGGTCATTTCCCCGTGTTATACAGAGGCAAGCCCAGGTTTGCCACCAAACATATACCCACTAGGAAGCTGGGGCCAATCATGTTTCCTTGTCAGGGGTACCATCTCACCCTCAAGACTGTGGGTGACCACCACTGTGATGCGGATGTGCGACATCACACTCTCAGTCGCCTCTTTCCCAGGCTAAGAATATCCAGCTTCTTCCAGGCTTGTTTTCCAGACCCATGATCATCTGGGTTGCCCCCCTCTGCACAGGTTCTAGCTTGTCAACATCCTTCTTAAATTATGGTGCTCTGAACTGGACACAGTGTTCCAGATGTCACACGCAACGTTGTGTTGCGTTTTTGGAGGAGCCCCCCAGAAAAGTGTGCCTCACTTGCTGACTGTAGAGGGTGGAGCTGAACTGCTTTTCTCTTGGAGGCAGCACTACAGCCGCCTGCCAGCTTCTCTCATTGGCTTTGTGTGTGCCTGGCCCCCATAATTATATGATTGTGGGTGCCCAAGCACCCACAATCCCCTAGAGTGGCACCTATATTCCTTGATGGCTGTTTATCTGATATACGCTTTTGTTGCATTCACACATTGCAATTTAAACATCTTTGTTGTATGTGTGAACATGTGTGACGTGGCTATAATTGTAGCTCAACATGGTCTAAAGAATTGCTCCCAGGTTCTACTTCCTCTTGACTTGAGTCTGTGCAGAATCCAGGCAGAGGCATCTAAGTGATTTTAGCAAGATGTGAGGAGATCTGCAATATCTGCAACTACAACATCTTCTAAGTTTCATGTTTGGACTGGCAGTTTTTACAGCTTCTGAGACACCAGAGATATTGGAGCAATGGAATAAATCTTTTGAAACTAAAAAACCAGTGATCAATTTCCATATATATTTATTATCAATAAATAAGTTTGACATGCAGACTCTAAGAAATGAATGGAATAAAGAATAGGATCTTCCAGTATGACCTATACAGTGGTAAAAAGTTTTAGCTTCTCTAGTGATCGTATTGATGGATCTTAAATTATGACTTATACAACATAAAATGATATTTAGGATTTATTGGACTTGTATTTTAAAAAGACTGTCTAATGTAGGTCTTTGTTGGAGATGTTTTTGCACTTGGGCAAAAAAAATGAGAGGCACAAATACAAGATGGGGGACACCTGGCTTGAGAGCAGTACATGTGAAAAGGATCTAGGAGTCTTGGTTGACCACAAACTTGACATGAGCCAACAGTGTGACGCGGCAGCTAAAAAAGCCAATGCAATTCTGGGCTGCATCAATAGGAGTATAGCATCTAGATCAAGGGAAGTAATAGTGCCACTGTATTCTGCTCTGGTCAGACCTCACCTGGAGTACTGTGTCCAGTTCTGGGCACCACAGTTTAAGAAGGACACTGACAAACTGGAACGTGTCCAGAGGAGGGCAACCAAAATGGTCAAAGGCCTGGAAACGATGCCTTATGAGGAACGGCTAAGGGAGCTGGGCATGTTTAGCCTGGAGAAGAGGAGGTTAAGGGGTGAGATGATAGCCATGTTCAAATATATAAAAGGATGTCACATAGAGGAGGGAGAAAGGTTGTTTTCTGCTGCTCCAGAGAAGCGGACACGGAGCAATGGATCCAAACTACAAGAAAGAAGATTCCACCTAAACATTAGGAAGAACTTCCTGACAGTAAGAGCTGTTTGACAGTGGAATTTGCTGCCAAGGAGTGTGGTGGAGTCTCCTACTTTGGAGGTCTTTAAGCAGAGGCTTGACAACCATATGTCAGGAGTGCTCTGATGGTGTTTCCTGCTTGGCAGGGGGTTGGACTCGATGGCCCTTGTGGTCTCTTCCAACTCTATGATTCTATGTAATAAGGATAATGCCTCTGATACATATGTTTTTACAGTGCCCCATACTCACTAAATATGACTGTGGGGAAAAAGTTATCCGATGAAAAACTATCCGATGAAGGTGACTGTTGGAAGGTTCAGGACAGATCAAAGGAAGCCCTTTTTCACCCAGAGCAGAGTTCAATGATGGCAATTAGTTCAATTTGGATGGCATTAAAAGCAGATCATACAAATTCATGGAGAACAGGGCTATCAGTGGCCACCAGTTATGATTTTTTAGTACTCCCCCCCCCCCCCGAGCCCCTGAGGCGGATGCTGAACTCTTGAATCTGCAAGTAAACCTCTGAGACCTGGCAATCTTGGGATGCACACATCATGCACCCGACACCGTCTGTCTAGAGCATGTAAGTTGCACACCCTCCTTCCCATTTGCAAATCCTTCTGCCCTTGAAGAGAGAGGTCAGGGACCACTGCGACACATTATTTCCCTTCCCAATACTTTGCTCCACTGAATCAGTTCAGGAACAGAAGAGGACTGTGGATGTATTATTTCTTTGCTTAAAGGCAGGAGAACCGACCCATGGAGAGGCTGAAGGTGGAAAAAAGCCTGCAAAGTTCTTCTGAAAAGGAAATTAGTAACACCAGCCTAAAATTCATTAAAATTCTCTGCCTCATCTCTTTTTCTCTTAGCCATATGCATTTGTCAACATATAGCTGAGAGCACAGTTGGGTTCAGCCCTAGGCCAAGTGCCCTGGAGATAAAATGCTGTGTGAGATACTCTTTTCATCTGTAGCATCTCATCATCTTTCCACTCAATACAAAACAAAAAGTGAAGCAAAAAGATGACATAATGATGCTTGTAATTGCAATAATAAAGTAGGCAGCAGGGAAGGCACACAAAGACTGTGCTTTAGGAGCTGTGATTCACCGAGATTTCTTGCTTTTAGATCAATGAATTGAAAGTTGGAATAATTGTTCAGCTATCAAAGACACCCGTGAAAAATAGAAGTGCAGTTCAGTTAAATGGCATCGCTTGATCCTCTGTTGGTGTTGCTTCCTTGTAACTCCCTTTTCAAGTGATGCTAGCATTGTGGGAGCCATGAAACTCCTTACTCCCTGTGCCACCCTGGCAACATGACAAGCTCCAGGTCAGAAGGGAGGAAGGAAGGGAGGGAGGGTGGGAGGAAGGAGCAAGCTGATCGGGTGCCTGGGGCCAGCTGCCTGCGGGGTGGGGCGAGCTGGGGCAGGACGCTCCGCAGGGCCTCTGGAGTCTGCCTGCCTCCTCCCACTCAGCCGCCCTACAGCTGAGGGGGAGGCAATGGGCGTTTCAGCCACCGCATCGCTCCCAGGAGAGATGTGTGACTCGGGCGCACTGCAGGCCCCGCGGTAAGTGCCACCCACCATTTTGTCACCCCCCTCAGTGGGGACACCCAGGGCGGAGTGCACCCACAGCACCCCCCCCTTGGTACGCCCCTGTAAGGAGGGAAGGACCCCACACTGTAGTTTGTCATCATAGTTGGCTTGTGGTCTGTACTATTTCAGGCTCCAAGGGTGAGAGGGAAACCTCTTTTTATATAGCAAACTAGCTCACAAGCAAGAGTGCTACTGTAAATATTTTGCTCTGGTCTGCTAATTTTCTACATGCAATGATTTTTTTTTAAATGTGAGAGAGCACTTTGAAAGTGTATGGTTCAGAATTCTACCAGAATTCATTTTGTGAAATGTGTAGATTCCTTGATCCAAGAACTATCTTGTAATACAAGGCAAGCTACATATCAACTTTTAACAGGGCCCCGATGCCATTAAAACCAAAAGCAAACCTGCTCCAGGTGTTTAGTGGGAATGAGGATGGAGAAATGGTAGGAGCAAGTGCTTCATCCTTTCAGCAGCCTCGTCTTTCCTTCTTTGTGGTAGTCCCTTGTTTGGCTCCAGACCCATCCACCCACTGGGTTCCAGAAATCCCCATTCTGAGAGGTAGAAATTTGTATTTTGATCAGCTCTCCTCAAGTGAATTTGTAGAAAACATGAATATTCAAAGCAGAGGAAGTGAAGATCAAGAGGTGGCATGCTGTTCCAAGAACTTCAAAGTTCCCTCAGTGAAATATGCTGCTTCTAAGTGCCTCTTTCAGTCTTTGCTTCTTTTTAGTACTGCATGCTTTTTAGGAATGGAAGCTGGCTGGGCACAGGACAAGTTCATTATGTTCCTCTCTGATTCCTCACAGAACCATAAAGAATTAAATGCTGCTTTAGTCACTCAAGAATCTGAAAAAACAAGATGCAGGTAGGTAGCCGTGCTGGCCTGACACAGTCAAAATAAATAAAAAAATTAAAAAATTGTCCAGTAGCATGAAAGTTATACTCAGAACAAACTTAGTTGGTTTCTAAGGTGCCCCTGGACAATTTATTTATTTATTTATTTCGTCTGAAAAAACAAGTATCTGTTCACATGGAAACAGTTCAATGAGGTGTTGAGGTGAAAGTACCATATTTCTAAAAGTGTGTGTAATGGAGCTGTTAAACACTTTGGGCTTGGTCCTGATTCAGGTTGATAAGTCTGTGACTGGTTCTAGTTTAAGCCCGTAAAGCCGTGTTCTCCAACTTGGAGCCCACAGCGGCTGTTGGACAGCAACCTTGGCCACTGCCACCAGTGGCCATGAGGGCTGGTGTTGAAGGGAGCTGGAGCCCAAAACACCTGGGGGAAACTAAGTTGGTGAAGGCTGGAATAACGGTTTGGTAACTGGTTTCACACACCTCTGGAACTAGTCTCAGTTCAGTTTTGCTTCAATCTGAGTTGCACAGCTAAATCTGAACTAGAAGTCCAGAGGCCATTTCCAGTCCAATGAATTATCTAGAGTCTAGAGACTTCATTCCCACTGCATTGCATGACACAAATATGACCCCCCCCAACCTGAAAAGAGAGGAAATGCTATAAAATGACTTGAGATGATACTTTTACTTTTCTTCATTTGGCTGCCCACCAAGGAAAGTTATTCAACAGCAAACCATGTAGACATAACATCTGGCCCTGATCCTAAAGCCCCTGCTGCTAACACGATGGGAGACTTAATGATAATAATAATAATACTCATCTGTGATGCAGAGTTTGTTTTCCATCCTGCAGAATGAATTTAAGATGCGTGCTTATTTCATGGGTGGAAAAATTCACCGAGTGCTCACATTCACAGTGGCAAGTCCTGGGAATGATGGATGTTTAAAAAATTCAACCACATGCACTTTTTTAAAGGTACTATGGTGTCATGGTTTCCATTTACCTTCTGAGAGACCTTCAAGCTTCCAGTCACATTCCCATCAATTATAAGTTAGTGAACTTCTCCTTAATTGTGATACAAGCTGGCCCATTGTATACTAAGGACTGTGATCAGCTGCCCTATTCAGGGGCCATAGAAAACTCCACTGAGGTAATAAGTACACCCCTATTGGAGAGGGATGGAAGCACCTGCACTTGTGGAGTCTCTCCATATGATGTAGACCCTGGAAACCCTGGAGAACCAGAGTTCTACATCACACCTCCAGAAGCAGAAGCAGGCTTCCCATTTCAGACATTCACTCACCAACTTGCACAGGGCAAAGGGCACAGGATAGAGGCAGGGGGAGGTAAGGCTAATATGCTGGTCCTCATATGCCAGAAATTTCCACATTTCTATAATACCTGAATAGGGCTAGTGAGTTTCTCCCCCACCTCCTGTTGTATCATCAGCCTTTTTGCTAGTATTCACATGAATTTCAGCTGCTTGTCATCAATATGAAATCTAGGAATCAGATGCATTGGGGGGTGATGGCTTTCCAGAAGGATCTATCTTCATGTTGAAATGTGCATATTGAGCAGCCAACCTGTGATTTGCGATTATCCTCATTTTACATATATATTTTAAAGGAAACAAAATTAAGGTGATGATGTTCAGCAGTGGAGAACTGTTTGTCAAGCAGATATGCCTCAATCTCCCTGGGACACACAGCAGTCTTTGGAGGACTGCGCAGCAACTCCAGGTGGCTTTTTTTTTTAAGGCTCCAGGGAGCTGTGTGGTCCCTGAGTTTGCCCATGAGGCCCATGCTCAGGAATGTTCCTGAGCCCGGGGGGGTGGGGGTGGGAAGCTTGGGGCTTTTACACGAAGGACTTGAAATGTGTTAGGTGAAAAAACAATAAACATGTTGAGGGAGTTACCAGAAACACATGGGAAGTGGCTGTATTTGTAAATAACAGATTGAAACTATATATATTTAATTCTCAGCCCTAATATTTTATACAGTGGTACCTCGGGTTACATATGCTTCAGGTTACAGACTCCGCTAACCCAGAAATAGTGCTTCAGGTTAAGAACTTTGCTTCATGATGAGAACAAAATCGTGCTCCAGCTGCAGCGGGAGGCCCAATTAGCTAAAGTAGTGTTTCAGGTTAAGAACAGTTTCAGGTTAAGAACGGACCTCCGGAACGAATTAAGTACTTAACCCGAGGTACCACTGTATATATATATTATATATATACACCCAGCAGGTTTAAGATCAGAGTCAGAGCTATCTTGCATTGGCTTATGCCCCACAAAGCCAGGAAAGTGGAAGCGAAGGCAGAAGCTTTAGCAGACCTGCGCCATGATCCACAATGAGGTTGTGCAATGTCAAAAATGGTGCTTGCTTACAACTTACCCTCCACGCCCCCCACTTTTCCTTGGTCTTTTAGGCCCAAATCCAGATGGGGAGGAGGGAGTGTCAGGGACCATCAGAGATGTCCCACATTGTCCTGCTCCTGTACTGCCTTAGGAGGCATCTGAGCCTGATGATGTTCTTAGAGCAGACTGTGGGCACATTTGCAAATTGTTGTGGGCAGCCCCACAATCAAGCACACACACGAACAATTCTATTAGCTGAAATGGAATGCTTCTTGCAAGACTCATTTCAGGGAGGGGAATATCTCAATTTTCTTTAGGACATCCCCATTTTCATTGGAGAAATGTTGGATGGTATGGAGTTATGCAACCCCCAAGCCAAGGAGAGAAGTAACTATGCAACCTTTAGAAGACATCTGAAGGCAGCTCGCTATAGGGAAGCTTTTTAATGCTTAATGTTCTATATATTGGAAGCTGCCCAGAGTATCTGGGGCTACCCAGTCAGATGAGCAGGGTATAAATAATAAAAGGATGATGGTAGTGGAATAGGACGTCCCTATTTTTCTTGGAGAAATGTTGGAGGGCATGTCCTACCTCCACAGTTGGAGGCAGCGATGCTGCTGAGTAACAGTTGCTGGGAGCCACAAGAGGGGAGAGTGTTTCTCTTGTGCTCATGTTCTGCTTGCAGTTTCTCATCTGTTCTGCCCCTGTGAGAGCAGGACACTGGACTAGATGGGCCATTGGCCTGATCCAGCTTGCTATTCTTAGGTTTTTATGTTCCAACCAGCTACCCCAGAAGAAAGAGAAAGAGGGAGAGAAACATGTTGATATGCGGGGAAAACTTAAAAGGTGGGTCTTGTGAGCAGGTGGAGGTGAAAGATGGCTCAACGGCCAGTCGAGGTTGACATGTGCAGCTGGTCTTCTCTCTTACACGCTTGTAAGAGGCTGTGGCTGCCCCTGATGCATGGTGACTCTTGTGCACGGGTTTGACCCAGGGCAGATCTAGCATAGAACTGAATAGCTTGAGTAATTCATTTTTTCACATTTAGTCAACTGAATGGCTGAACTAGTGCAGATGGGGCATCAAGTTTGTGTGTGTGTGTATGTGCTCAGAAGCCAGGGAACGAATTCCTGCTGCAGGCCAATGGCTCGCTTGCTTTTTTTTTTACCTGAATAAAGTGGTTACCATGGAAATGGGCTCTCATGGCATGTTTTTTCACCTCTTGAAGTCCAGCAAATCCCACAAGTAAAAGGCAATACAGGTTTGTTTGTAAGTGGAGACTGGGCAGGGCTGAGGGATAGTGGAGAAAAATATACAACAAATAATTTCTTGATTTTTTTTAAAGAGTTGCAGGAGGTAAATTTAGTTCAGTATTTACTGCCTTCTGAGATACTTTACACACATTGAGCCTTGTTTCTAAAGGGATTATTCATGAATAAGGATGGGCAGGTCTGTGAATTTAGTTTTGCTACATTTCTGCATCAGATTTTTTTTAACCCTCTCAAAAGTTCATCAGCCTTTTAGTGTGCATTCGTCTAAACTTTGTATGCAAGTTGGCCTAATATAATGCACTTTACTATGTCATATTACTAATATGTGGATTCTTATGCACACATTCCCCTGATATGCATATTTTTGTGCACATGTTTTGGTAGGAGAACTGCATCACAAAATGTAGAGAAGTGTAAATTCAGGATCGCAGATAGTTTTGGAAAGCCAAATTTCTCCCTTATCCCTGCTCATGAGTAGAAATGCCTAGCCCCAAGCACACCTTCTCCTGGCAGTGTAGCACCTAATGGTGTGCTATGTTTGTGTCTGTAGGGCATTTTCCACCACACTTTGCCAGTTGTGGGACTGCGATCTTCCCTTTCATTATCACCATCTTGTTGCCATTGGAAGGTACCTATTATTCAGTCAGACTTAGGGGAGAAGCTGAGAAATTGAAACAGTGAGTACGTATATGACCGTGAATGTGAGATGACTGAGTCCACTGCATGCTTTTTAGTATGTCTTAAGATCACGCAGTATTTATTTTCTTTCTTCATTCATTCTTTTATATTGCCCTGTGACTACCAGATGAAGGCCATCAAGATATAGAAATGATGACGGTGATGATGATGATGATGATTGTAGAGACATTTTTCATGGCTGGTGGCCATTTGCACTGAAATTTGTCACTTTGGCTTTCTGCTGTATTTTAAATTGTTATATGGTACTGAAATGATTACTTGTTTGTACAGTTGTCTGGAGCTGGAGTAAAGCTTTCTAGAATTTTCTAGAGTGTTTAAACATCATTTTGCTTTTAATCAGTTAATTGATCAGTGACCAGCTTTAAATAAAAAGATGTCTCAATGAAGCTGAGGATTTTAGCATCCCAGACAAAGCTAACAATCTCTTCTGTTGACTGATTTACAAAGATAAATAACTGCAAATGCCTTTGGTGCTATTTTTAAATCTAGCTATATAAATCAAGAGACAACCAGCAGCTCCACTGAAATCCATGGAAATGTCAGGAAAACAAATGCAGATGTCAGTTTGCAGTGAAGCAGTCAGGATGAGAAAGGACAGGTAGATCTGCGAGCTGTTGGAGGATAGCGGATTTTTTCTTTCTTTCTCTCTTTTGTCTCTCTGTGTGGGAAGGGGGTATTTTGTTTAGAAATGAGGCATGGCACTAGCCAGGGAACTCGATGCAACCTCTGCAAGCTTTCCTCACAGCCCCAGATCAAGATTCACTGAGAAGCTTTTGAAACAGAAGACTCAGCTGTTGCATGTTGACAGGTGAGACAGCAGAGGAAGAATAATTGCCGTACAATCCTCTGCCTGCCAGTCTTGTCCATCTGTACTCCACTCTTCCGACACAGATGGCAAGGTGGTGTTCTCTTTCACAGCTCTAAAATATTCAGTCATGCTCTCTGCGCCTGTGAGGTTTGTGTGTCAGCTTTGTTTCCTCTCTCACCTGATTCTTCTACAGAATGGAGAAACGGGAAGAATGCGAAAGTGACTCAGTCACTGGAAATAATGTTCGGTGGATGGGGAAATGATGTCATGCAGCTTACAGTGCCACACCACTCTTCACCTTGTGTGCTGCAACTAAGCAATGCCATTCCAACACTCTCAGGTATTTGCACAGTGCTTGGCACTTGGAACACCTTGACACTGAGATATTTCAAGTATGGTTGTCACCCAGTAACAGAAAATGGAGTGAATTACATACATACACCTTGTTCTGAAATCACTCTCTAGATAAGAGTCACCAACTCACAGGGCCCCCAAAGCCCTAAAACCTCTTCTTTCCTTCAGAGAGATCTTAGTGAGTCTAGTATAGGGGGGCTGAGACTCATCCTCATTGAGTACTTTCTTGTGTTTCTGGCCTGATCTCATTCTCGCTTACTCATCCCTCAAGAGCTGTTCTTGTAAGGAGTTCACTTTCCCGGCTCACCCCTGGGTCATTGTAACCCAGAAAGAGTTCCCTGGCAGTTCCTGTTGATGCAATGCTTTACTTTCCCAATCCGTGCTGCTTCTGTGGTTGTTCTCCCCCCAGCCCAGCTCCTCTCTTTCCCTTGAGCAGGCCGAGGAGGGAAGAGCATCCCACACAGCTCTAGCCGTGTCAAGCCTCTGACAAGTCCTAGTTGCAATCCATTAAAATGATGATGACGATGACGATGATGATATGGTGTGCATGGTTGTACTACCCCCCCCCCCCGTCCTCCCAGAAATGCTGTGAAGTAGGCTAGGCAAAGAGAAAGCTATTGGAGCAAAGCCCTTCCCTCAGCTCCATGGCTGAATGAGTTTTTAAGTTTCAAACTCTCTTCCTAGCGTGACACTTTACTTGAGCCACTGGCGGTGGGCAGGTAAGTGTGCTCTGTTTACAGGGGCCCATTGCACCCACCCACCTCTGTCACTGTGGGCTGTGCCACTCAGGTCATGTGGGGAGGTCCACCTTTCTGCAAGGTGTTCTCAAGTGCATCTGCTTTACTGCTCCACGGAAGTGCAGGAGAGCTATTTGCTTATGCCATACCTGAAGCATCATCCATCAGCTGCCTCAGACGTCAGACATGTGAGAAATGCTTTGAAGCCAATCATTAAAATAAAAGACACCCAAAAGGAGTGCATGACTGGTACAGAGGGAAACACAGCCTGTGCCGACCACTGACCACATACCCATCCATCCTGGGTTCTCGCTTCTTGGTCAAGTTAGTTTGCGGTGGGATATCAGGACCTGCTTGCTATTTCACTAGACTGACAAGGTTTTCCTCTTTCCTTCTCCTAATGCTGCTTAGGCAGCCTGGCCAGGCCTCTAGGAGCCCAAGGCGGTGGGGCTGGGCCTGCCTGAGCTGTTGACAGTAAGTATGCCTGGAGGTAAGGCTCACAGACACACATCTTGATTTTTTAAAAAACTCCTCCTGATTATATGAGGAGGTTTCAGGGGCAAAAAAAGGGGAAAATGTGTATTCCCCCCACCCAGCCTCAAACCTCCCCCCACCCATGTAAGTCCCCAACAAAGGTTTGTTTCAGGCTGGCTGGAGACCTAACCAGGTACGTTCCTGTGAGGGGCTGGGGGTGTGCTTCAGGGCTCCCACTTGTCACAGTCCAACTCTAAAAGGCTGAACAAATCCATAACATGCTTCTTCTTTGTTCTCCAGCGGTGACATTACCTTGTAACCAATCTTCAATTGTTTGGGCATGCACTTTTTGTGGACAGGCATCAAATAGCTGTCAAGTACTACAATTCTATGATTCTGTGAATTCTGTGAATAATTTGTCTACATTCAAACATATTGCTGGTCAAAGACTTTCATTGGCCGGCTGTTGTCCATTCATAAAGGTGTATATCATCTCATGGTTTTAGGATGAAAGGCAGTTAGGCATGGGTTATTAAGGCTTATTTTTATGGTTCTTAGCAACTGTTAGGCTTGCCGTATGTATTGACTGCCAGTGGATGAATATGAACCATGAAAATAGGTTTACCAAAGTTACTAGTCCATCCATATACACAGACCTCTGCTATTTATTTGCGGCCAAAAGAAGAGCCAAGTTGTGTAAAACTTTAGTACCTGGTTGCCTGGAGATGTTGTATGCAATGCTGGTACGTAAATGTTTAAAAGCCTGGCCTACGGGGATATATATTTTATAAGACTGGATTATTATTATATTGCCAGTGAAAAATCCAATGAGCATCTTTTAATCATTGTTATTGCATAGAGATGTAACATACAAACTTCCTTTCCTGTGCACTTTCACTCCTGCACATGTGTCTTCAGAATCAGTGGAACGGATAAGAAGGCACAGAGTTAGATCACTGTCACAACTACAACCAATTCATAGCCAAAGCTGCAGATAGTGTCAAATGTTGTCAACATGTCAGATCAATAGATCTCATCATTGCAGACTGCCCTGAAGACTGCCCTGTGCTGTGAAATATTGATTACCTAGCAAGTCCAAATCAAATGGCAAAAATGATCTATAATAAATTATCAAAGCTAGTTAATCCAACACCTCAATCTCCTTATTATGCAGGCTGTTTTGTTGAATGATTCATGCTCTCATTTGCTAGGACAAAAAATTGCTCCCTAGTGAGACACTGGACAGAAATACCTTAGCTACAGTATTTGTGGGCAGAATAGTAAAAACAAGCTACAACAAACAGACGCATTCACTGCACTGTTGGGGCATAGGATGTGCCTGGGAAAAGAGGAGCTGGGGAGAGCAGGGGGCAATCGCAGTGGTTCTTTGTGCCTCCTCTATGAGAGGGTGGCAACATGAGAATGGGCCTCATCTACAGTGGCTCCTCATTCAATCAATGGTTAAAAAACATGAAATAACATATCAACTTTTTTTGTCACAACCAATTTCCATAATAAAATATCACAGACATCCTGTAATGTTAATGACCCACCCCTGGATGTGTATTGGGATGCTTGCAGGTAAAAATGGACATTTCCTTGGATTTGGCAACTGACTGTGATGTAAAGAAGCTCAGGGCATAAGGTGGTTGCGCTAGGGTACTCCCATTTATCGCCATACAAGCTATTTTTACTGAACCACAAACCACTCTAGAATAGAGATGGTGACAATGTTTTTCCAAACCAGGCTCAGAAATGAACCGTGGCAAGGTCCCTAAAACCCCTACCCCCCCAAAAAAGAGGGGAGTGTTTTCACTTTTCCTGAACATCTGATCCCATTCAGATCGAAATCTGAGTGCAGGATAAATCCCCAGCTTCCCTTCCACCCATCTTCCTTTACTACAAGCAACAATGCCAGGGTCAAATGCTTTCCCGTTCCAGCAACATTTTTGTAGTCCCCTCATCAGAGGAGTGTTGTTAATCGTTTTACCTGTAAAGTTGACTTTCAGTAGGTAGTCTTTGTAGAGTTTCTTGCCATCCAAATGCTTCATGGCATCACAGAGTTTGGTTGTGTTTGGACACATGGTCCGTTGCATTTTATGCAGGGCGTGCGCCATTGCATATACCGCGTTCACCACAAACATGATCTTAGACTCTTGTTCGTAGTTGGAACTGTTGATAGATAAATGTTTGTCACACGTTTTTCTGTGGGGTTTCCTGTTCTGGAGGCTGCACTGAAATTTCTGCTCCCAAAAGTCCTTGAACCAGGGGTTGCGATGGTTAGTGTAAGGGGTGAGGCTTTGGAAGTGTCGATCAAATTCTTTAACCGGATGAGAAGCAAGCTCGAGAGTTATTGCGCCATAGGCAACATGCTCATTGCCCTTCACAACGCTTTCCTGTGCTCCCCACCCATCACTGGCAACCCATGTGAAGGAAACGTTGAATCGGTTGGCTGCAGCAATCAGCTCCCGGGAGTCATCACTGCGCATGAAGAGGACGACCACCTTGGCATTGGGTTTCTGGAGCAGCTCTCTGATAACGCTGTCATAGGACTTCCGAATATTGGAGCGACCAACCTTCTCGGAGGTGGCAATGCATATATTTCGGAGGCGTGCCTCTTGCTCAAATGCTTCAATGCCTGTTTCACCATAGTCTCCTTCAGAAGCGACCGTTGACACGTAAGTCCAGTTAAAGAACCGTAGGATCTCAGCCATTGCTTTGGCTTGGTAGAAGTCAGGCGGCACCGTCCGCGCAAAGTAGTCATAGCGAGACTTGTCACTCAGCTTGGCACTGGTCGAGGCGTAGCTGATCTGAGGAATCTGGAAAAGCCTCAGCAAGTTTGCAACCTAGGAAGAAGAACAGATATATTAGCTCATATGACCCCATTGCAACCGTGAGCAGGGGGCAGATCCAGAGCATTTGTTTAAAGCACATTCAACATACACTTAAAGTACACGACTTCCTCCCTAAATCCTGGGAAATGTAGTTTTCTCCTCACAAAGCTGCGATTTCTGGCACTCTTAACAAACTACAGCGCCAAGGTTTAGTTTGGGGAAGTCACACACTTTGAATATTGAAAGTGCTTTAAAGATATGGGGTGGATCTGCCCCACATGGCAGATGATGACAGTTTTACACAGATTGGTTCCAGATGTATTAGAGGGAATATATGATGAAAATTTCTCCTTGCAGGGTTTGGGGGTCCCCCCCCCCGGAAATATCTTTTTTTAAATGGTATTTGCTACCTGTTTTCTAAAACAATATATCTTAGTACTCTGCCACCACCTTCTGATGCAGATGTTGGCCAGGCTTGAATGTGCAAAGCAGCTCCATGGAAGTTTATTGCGTTTGAGGGTACCTGAAAGGTTACTTTCTAGAGTTTTATCTGTGCTGGCTTTTTCCTGCAGGCAAATCAGCTACTCGAACTTACTATCATCAAGTGAACAACATCCATGTTAAAAATTTTTTTGACATTTTATCCAAGAAGCTGTAAAGAGGTAGTCTGAGAAGTCACCGAGTTATTTACTCAGGCCCCAGTCAATAGATATTAAAATTATACAGTGCATTCATGGAAATTTGTGAGCTAAATCTGTTAATTGCATCACTAGGATATTCTAAGAAGATTTTATTGCATTCGCTTAAAACAGATTCTCTAACCACATTGGTGCCTGCAGGGAAAAAAATTAAGAAAAAATAACCCTGAAAAATGAAACTGTGCCTGTTCAGAGTTATTGCCTGCCAGCCATCTTGGATATTAAACTGTAAAAATCTAGCTAAATATTCATTATCTGCTATTATAGCACCCCAGGAAGGCAGTGCCTTAAAGCCTCTTATGACTTGATTAGCAAAGCAGAACAGTCAGAGCGGAGGCACTTTCCTTCCAAAGGAGGCCCTGATTCATACCTTTTTGATGCCAACTTTACAGCATTGCCATTCCATCTGCAGAGGAACATGGATGGTATGCCACCCCCGCCCCCCGTGCCCTCCTGCCACGGACATAGCCCTGTATTTTGCAAAGGCTGTGCTCTCAGACAACCTGCAGGCCTAAAGGTCCTGCCCACAGGGCAGTAACGACGGGCGATTCACTGCTCTGGCCTTGGCTTCTCTGGCACTGGACAGTTTTCTCAGATGCCCAGGGAACCCTGTTCATCATGCTGTCCTCTCTATGTAGCGCTCATGTTCAGAGCATGGACCCCAGCAGCCACACACCACAGGGGCTTCCTGGAGGGAATCGGCTAAGAACATCTGCACAGGCACAGGCACAGGCTCTCCCATGGGATTGGGACCCCAGTTGTGCAGGGACTCCTTACGATATGGAGATCTGAGCTGCTGTTCACTTGGATATGCTCGAAACAATGGCTTCAAGTTAAAAGAAAAGAGATTCTGACTAAACATCAGGGAGAGCTTTCTGACAGCCAGAGCTGTTCAACAGTGGAACAATCTCCCTTGGGAGGTGGTGGACTCTCCTTCCTTGGAGGTTTTTAAGCAGAGGTTGGGTGGCCATCTGCTGCGTTGTGTATGATCTAGTTGAGATTCCTGCATTGCAGGGGGTTGGACTAGATGACCCTCAAGATCTCTTCCAACTCTACAATTCTATGATTCTATGAAAGTGTAGATGTTGAAAGAGCAGGCCCAGCAAAGCACATGACATCAGGGAGAAATGGGAGAGAGGGGTTCTACCTGGACCAGCTCAACCTGAACATTTGTCTGCTGTTTCTCTCCCCCAGGTATTTGGTGATTAAAGTCACACATCTTGCTTGAGGCTTGGTTCTCTGGCATAAGCTGAAGAATGAAAGGAAAGGGCTCTCAGCCTGTGGCCCTCAGGTGGTGGATCACAGCCTGGGCAGAACCTGGAGGAGCTGCCTGAAGATCCCTGGAGGTCATGTCCAACCCCCTGCAGTGCAGGAGTCTCAGCTCAAGCATCCCTGACAGATGGCCATCCAACTTCTGCTTAAAGACCTCCAAGGAAGAAGCGTCCATCATCTCCCGAGGAAGACCTTTCCACTGTCTAACAGCTCTTCACAATACTTCTGAACTGCTCTCCATCCAAGGGCTATCACAGCCAGGTTTGGCGGTTCAGGTAACATACTGTGGCCAATAGCTATGTCTGTACTGTCAAACAGCTCTTACCATTAGAATGTTTTTTCTGTTGGCGTACCAGGTGCCTTCACCATTGTTCTCTAATCTGGTGCTCTCTGGATGGTTTGGATCACAACTCCCGGCATCCTTGAACATTGGTAATGTCAGCTAGGCCTGCTGGGAGGTTCAAACCTCTTGGGAGCACCAAGTTGGGAAAGTGTACTTCAGACTATGTCTGGCCGTTTCTTGACACCCTATATGCTGGTTTCATTTGGAGCCAGGCTCTGATTATGGAGCTGGGGGGGGGGCTGGCTGGCTGTGTCCCCTCTCAAAAATGTGCCTGGATCCACACACCCCAGCCCCCCCCCCATTATGCCCCTGTGGTGTCCAGCTTTTATGGAGCTGTTGAGTTTAGAGAACTGAGAAGTGATACTCTTTATATGACCAATTAGACCTCAGAATACTGGAATACTTTCTAAGGTGGTGGAGATGCTTACATGGTTGGTTGGTTGGTTGGATAGTTAGCAGATACTGAAAAGTGTGAACTATATTAATCAAATCCTAATTAGAAATTGTTAGTAAGCCAGACTGGGGGAATCCAAATTGCATCCAAAATGAAATGACATGAAAAATCTGGAAGGAAAGCACAGCTAATTAAATGGAATTACATTAGAAGAGCTCAGGAATGAAGGGTGCATGAGAAGAATGATATTCTTCCTTCTCTAGCAAAGCTAAATTCACACAGTGCTATTTCCCCACTGGTCTTTCTAGGCAAACTGTTGCTGCCATCTCTCTTTCAAACTCACACGATTTTAATTGGCTCCAGATTATGCTCTTTAGATTTTTATTTTTATTTTTACTATTGACTGTGTGTGTCAAGATGCTCATTGCTTATTTACCATTTTTTTGGGGTGGGAGAGATGATGAGGGAAGCAAGAATCTGGCAGGAGAAAGAAAGGATCAGACTGACAGCTGTCCAGACAGAATTTGCAGGACATTGTAAATATTGCTGCAAATTACAACAAAGGCAGAAACGGAGGTGCTCTTTGTTGGAGTAGCTCAGCTCAGCACACCTTATCACTCTGCTTTCTCAGTGTTTATCATGAAACATGCAGTGAGGGTGAGCTATGAGCCTCAAGACACATCCTGTGGAGCCTTCCTGCTGATTTTCATAAGGATATTCAAGAGAAGGTGGCTTCAAACCTACTTCACCCACTGCCCATATTTAAGCAATATGATGCCCCTGATTCTCTTTGTTCTCTTTGACAGGCAGTTTTGGAACAATGATGGTGATGGATCATCCCACTCCAGGGATTAATGAAAGCAAGCCACCCCCACCCCCACCCGCAACAGAACACGAAGTGAGAGAGCAAATGGCTTAAGGGGAGAGCTTCTGTTCTGCACGCAGAAAGACCCTGCCGTTAAAAGGATCTTAAGAATACGTGGAGGAAGGCTTTCTCTGCCTGAGACCTTGGAGAGCAGCTGCATTGAGGAAAACCCTGGGCTATGAGATAGACCACTGACCTAGCTCAGGGCAAGTCAATTTCATACGTTCCATTTGTGGCAGAGAAGCAGGGAGTTCTTCGGGTGTGCATACATCTAAAACTTCCAATGTGTGGAAGTGTGAGGTTTTGATGTGATGGTACGTCCCTGGGAGAACCCTCTGTGGAAGCCTCAGAAGAGGATCAGAGCCAGGGGAGAGGAGGTGGACGTGGAAGACAGGTCAGGGGATGAAGGGGAACACAATGGTGGGGTGCTGACAGGTGAGAGAGAGAGGAAGAAGAGGCAGCTGGGAAGGAGGGGGGTGAGGCTGTAACAGAGTCGGAGGAGCCTGCCAGTCCTGCTGTACTAAGCTCCCCTCCCCGCTTATCTCCTGCAGCTTTTGCAGAACAAAGAGCACAGGGAGCACAGCCCCCCCACCCCATGGAGTTTAAGATTGCTGAGTAAAGAGCCAGATGGGAAGGAGACAGGCAGAAGCGCAAGACTCAGATGGTCAGTTCTGGCAACTGCTTTACCAGGGCCAGTCTTGCTCATAGGATTCTCAGTTTGAATTCCGTTTCCTTGAATAAAGAATCACCTTTATTGCTCATCTCTGAGTCTCAGTGCTGACCTGCTGCTGAACCAGCCCTGACATCCCCTATGTCAGTCTGACTGCCCACCTGTCAGTCGCCTGGCATCACAGGTGCTTTGAAGTCCCGAACTTGGGACTTCAAAGCACCACAGGAAGCCCAGGCATCAGGTGCTGGAGGGAATTGCCCGATCCAGGAGACTTCAGCTCTAATGCCCATCAACTCTGTCACCCATTGGCCCATTGATTTCTAATTTAGGAGTGTATATTTAAGATTCTTAAACTCTCTTTGGGCGTTCAGGTGGCCCCACTCATGCTGCCATTTTAGGCCTGGAAGGTCAATGCTCACAGCAGGAACATGCAGGATGGCCAGGGTTCACAATTATGTGCAGCAGCTTCCTGAGGCTCCCTTCTGTAGACGTTCCCCCTTCAATGCTTGGCCGATGGTGGGGCTGGGCATTGGGATGCTGTGGAGCAGCTGGGCTGGGTAGCAAGGCCATGCTCACCCTCAGGCAACTCTAAACATGTGAGGTAACTGAAAGCCCAAATAGATCTAAAAGGATCAACAGATATTTACATGTGGAAGGACCATGCCACTAGAGCAGAGATGTATTGTAGCATAGTGACTAAAAGGGACACATCAGTGGTGGTCCACTGAGGTGCATCTGGCCCCAACTCTCCATACAGTTTTAGGTGACTGGTTAGGACACACCTTTTATGGTTACTGGAGGAGACAGACCTGATTAGACAAAGGAATTCATTCCTGCTGCTCCTATTAGTAATTGTGATTTAGGGGTTTGTTGCATTGTTGTTGTTGCTTTTAAATGGATTTTATGTATTCTTTTAATTTTATTTGACCACTGTTGTAAAATGTGGTTTATGCAAAGAATAGCATATAAATAATCTAAATCAGGGGTGGGGATCTGGATCTGGCTAAAAGTCCAGATCCTTATCTCTCCCACCCCAACAGGCCAATTTGACAGGTGGGCACCTGATGTCACAGTGCTGTCAGGTGACCCCCTTCATCTGTACAGTTTGAAAATAAACCATGTAGGCTTAAGCTTACAATGCACAATGCCTGTTGCCCTGAAATCAGCTCATGGTTGGAACTTCAAAATGCCACACACAAGTCTCTACAGGTTCAGATGATCAGTGGAGCCTCCAAACCCATTTTTTGACCCAAAGAGATCTTTACTTGCCCCACATCTGACACGTAAGACAGGTGGCTGTGGCTTGGCTAACATGGCTTCATGAGCCAAATGGTGAGGCCAGGTGGGTCTGCTTTAGATTTCCCACTGCTGCTAGAAGAGTTGGGGTTTTTTAATCAACTGACAATCAGGAAATTGCAGGTGCAGATTTTTTCTCTGCCAACCTTATATGTTGGTGATGTAGAGTCACGCCTCCATGTAACCTTAGATGCTATGTTACATGCATCATGGGAGGCAGGGTGTCTGCTCACCTCTCCACTGTCCAAGGAAGGTCCCTGCCTATTCAGTGTGTGCTCTACAGAGCAATGTGCATGCACAGATCAACCCTGTCTCCCTGACTTGTTGTGACCATGGTTTTATGCTGAATGGTCACAGAATGGCAACCTTACTGAACATAGAGTGCATATAGAGTGCACTTCAACCTTACTGAACATAGAGTGCATATAGCCCCAGATGGGCAGGGTGGTATTACTACTACTACTATGTGCATTGTCCAGTTGAGTTCTTTGTCACCTTGTCCCCAGTTTGAGTTTCAAGTGCTTGAGCAAACTTTCAGATCCACAGCTGTTATTTCTTTTCCAGAAAAAAATCTTTTTAACTGGACCCTAATCCTGCATTCTAGCACTGAGGCCGTTTGCTATTGATCTCAGGAGGAAGGTCTGCTTGAGTCAGAAGCTTGTAAACACATATAGCTGGTACAAAATGCATTGCTTGTTACACCTTTATAATTTCAAGTCATGAAGGAGAGCCTGAGCATTTGGAACTGGACAGTGTACTTCAGTGCTCTGAGCCTTCTGTTAGCCGTGGAAACTAGATGAGATGACCCCAAAGGTCTACATTCCTTAATGCCATTTCTTTGATTCTAAGGTGGGCACTATTAGTTCCACAAGTGATTTATGCCAGTTTCACTAGAAGAGGAAACCAATATATTTGTAAGTTTCATTATTCCATATTGCAAGGTCCTGCCCCCTAGACTGAGTCCAAAACTCACAATTCTTTGAGAACAAAAGTCTGCTTTCAGCTCCAGAGCACCAGATGTTCTTAGAGAGGAGCAACTTATTCTCCCCAAGCCTCCTTTTGTCTGGAAACAGTTAGAGTCCACCTTGAAGATCTAGCTGAAGTGGGCCCTTCTTTGAGAGTCTTCTCAAATAGCCTGTGGTGAGGGCAAATGGAGCATAGTGCACCCTTATTCTTCCCTGTCAGGCACTACCTCCAAGGCTTGCTGTCACTCTGCTTTTGCTGGTGGCCCTCTCCACCAGCAGAATCGTCCCATTTCAAGACATCTCTGGGACAGCAGTGTTCCTCCATCACTTCCAGCCTTGGCTCTGTTTACATCTAGCTGATTATGCGGGAAGGACATCAGAGGGCCTGCAGGTACATGTACAGAACTGGAGAGAACTGTGTTGGTTTAAGACTCAAATTTAAACACCACAGAGCTGCTTTCCACAGCAACTAGGAACCAGGCAAGCATCGTCTCAGTTCAAGGACACGTTCCAGCCAGGCAAAAGCGCTCAAAGAGCCAAGCGAGTGAGGGCTGTCTCTTGGGGAGAGGACCAAATAGAGAGGCCGGGAGGATGACATTTGGTCTCTAGGCCAGAGGTGACCCCCCCTCTAATATTTGAAGTGACCCCATACTGAATCAGATCATTGGCCTACCCTTACCCCAGTATTGCCAACACTGATTGGCAGTGGCTCACCATGTTCTCAAGTGCAGGATTTTTTAAATCCAGAGTCTGCCTGAGAGCCTGGAGATGCCAGGGGTTGAACTTAGGACTCTGTGCATGTCAAGCATGTGCTCCACTACTGAGTTAGGGTAAACACAACATCTCACATCGATCCAAGTTTGACTAGAGAAGACATTTCCAAACTGAACTCAGTATTCTTATGTCAAAGTCATCCATAGCAGAATTGAACTCAGCTTGGTCCACCACATGTGAAGGCAATTCCTGGGCTTTTGGAAGGAGAATGTCCTCTCTTCCACTAGTCCTAATTCTGTCCTCAAGCTAGTGAAGGAAAGGAGATGAACTCCTGCGCCTGCCAGTGAACATCATGCTTCAGGGTTATCCTCTGTGGTCAAATGATGATCACCAATCTTCATCAGCAAGTCTCTCAAACTCCCTTTCATTCTTGTGGTTTCTCTGCCCTTTTATACCCAAAGCCACACACCACCCATCCTTTGCAGCCCTGGTTATCCAGCCGTCCGTTTCTGCCTGCTAGCTGAGTGTAATTCAGGTGGCTCTGCCTGACAGGAGCTGCTACACTTTCCAGCTCCTTTTGGGATGAACCTCAGCTGGGTAGCATGACCCACATGTCTGGTTCTTCCCTGACACCCACATGGGCTCATGAGTGTTTCCCCATTGGATTCTGTAGAGTAGGTAAAAGGACACTGAGATGGAAAACTTGTTCTTAAGAGTTAAGATATCTCACCTGTATGGAGACGCTGCTGTAAGAACCTCCAATGACTCCTGCAATGAGTAGTGGGATGTTTTCTTGAATCGCATACGACCCATCAGGACACATATATTCGGCTTCATCCACTTTAGTCAAAGAAGCCCTGACAAACTCCAGGGACTGTTCTAATGCATACGTGTCCCGGGAGCAAGTGTCCAAAATGTGAACTCCAAGCTTAATTCCTGGGAGCAAGGAGCTGTCTCTGTTGATCTCATCAATCGCAAACAACATTGCCTCCAAACGCTGGATACCTCGGTCTTCATTGATTCTCCCACATTCTTCTGCTCCACTGCCCTTTTCCTTAATAGGGAACAGACCACCCAAAACCAGGTCTCCTTCAATCTTAATTTCTTTCCTCATAAAGTTGTGGTCACCTAGAGAAAGGAAGCCTCCTTTGGAAAATAAAGCCAGCGCAAGCACATGGAGCTTTGCAAACATCTTTGTTGGTCCTGTTATGGCAGCTCTAAGAAGCATCTGCAGGAGTGCTAGTGACCTTCATTCCTTCCAGCGCATCGTGTGGCAATATGAAATGCCATCCCATGGGCGAGGGAGGCGCAAGCGGGCCAGATCTTCCATCAAGTCTCTAGAGAGATGAAAAATGGTTAGAAAAGCCTAAAGTAAGACACATGATGGCTTTTCCCCACTGAACACATACTGAGCTGGTCTTTAAGGTTTCAGAGGACTCTGAAAACATTTTCTGTGGTGTAGGAGTAACCATGCACCCAAACCCTTCATCTCACAGCTCCTGAACATGTGGCACGAGGGCTTTGCAGAGATAGCCAAGTTCACATAACTCTTCCCACTCAAAAAAAGCACATGGGGGCAGGCAGTGATGTGATGAGTGTAGGCGGCGATTGTGCACACAGTGATACATGTGAAGCTCTTGCATTTTATGAAATGGGCCTCTGTCCTTATGTCACAATGCAGTGAGAGTGATCTGTTAGCACAAAGAAGATTCAGCTGTGGAAAAGAAGAGCTCAGGAAAAAGAAAAGCCCCCTGCACCCAAATACTGGGCAGTACAAATGTGATGCACATGGACCAATATACACTGACTAACCATTGACCAAAGTTGCCAGCTCTGACAGTGTCAACCACATGTTAGTGTGCTGTCAATCAAGACACCTGCTTTACCCTTCCTGGCCACATAACTAGGTAAGTGGCTTTCTGGTTCACTGTTCTGCCTGGGCACATAAACATGAGTGTAGGCAAGGGAAGAGCAGCTTCATTGTCCTTGTCACAAACCCTACTCCTGTTCCTCTTCAGAATCCCCGTGGTTTGCCCAAAGATACTCTTCAGCCATGCACTCCAAGGAAAACCCCCACATAGATACCATATATTGCTGAAATTAGGGGTGGCTAACCTTTTTGGGACCTAGAACCACATTTGCCCAATCCTCAGGGTGGGGCCGAGCACTTTGATCAGCATGCCAGTGGTAGGCAGGCCTGTACAGATGGTAGGGAGAGCCAGGTACACCTGCTGTTGGCCTCAGAGGCTACGCCAGCTTATGCTGTCATGCCAAGAATGCCCCGTGCCTCCCCGCTGACCAGGGACTTCTGCCCTGCACCTCAGACAAGCTCTGTATGGGCCTGGTGGTCGGTCTCTCTCTCTCTCTCTCTCTCTCTCTCTCTCTCTCTCTCCCCCCCCTCTCTCTCTCACACACACCCACCCTGATCTGCACAGATCAGCTGAGGAAGGAGGGTTATCTGAGAACTAGGGAGCAGTTGACTTGCATCACATCCGGTCAGATGTGTGAGAGAGCACTAGTGTGAGAGAGCACTTTCATCTGCTTTAATTGCGCAACCTTGAATTTCCCGGCATGTGCATATATTTCCTCCTGCAAAATACTGACTGTCCAGAGTTGCTTTGGCTGACTGCTGTGGGAAACAGGATGTGCAACTCAAAAACGATATTGTGGACCTAGAAATAAAATGGAAAAAAAGTGGGCAGAGAGAAGACTCGCTCTTTTTTCCTCATAATACTTGAACCCAGGGTCAGGCAGTGAAGATGAATGCCTGATTAAGAACAGACAAAAGGAAGCACTTCTGCACATAGTGCCCAGTTGAACGACAGCATTTGCTCCTGGGAGATTTAGTGGTGGCCAGCGACTTAGATGGCTTTAAAATGGGACTGGACAAATTCATGGAGGGTAAAAGTGGTTATTAGTCATGATGGCTATTTAGTGCCTCTAATATCTGAGACAGGACACCTCTGAATAGGAGGGAATTGGCAGGAGAGGGCTATTGTGCTCATGCCCTGGTGGAAAGTCATTTTGAGTTCTACTTTTCTGGAAAAAGCATCATCATCATTGGCATTTGGTTGGTCACTATGGAAACAGAATGCTGGACTAGACAGGGCTTTGTCTGCTCCAGGAGGACTCTTACATTTCTGTGTTGAGATTGAGCCTGGGTCACAAGCCGGAGGACTATTCTTACATTTTTGTTCTCTTGGGTTCCCCCGGATCCAGCTTCTCATTCTGTCCACTCTAGTGGGGCTGATACCAGCTCCCCGCTAGATGCATAGCACCCCTGTCTAGTAGATTGTGCCCCTGATCATGCCAGAAGCAAGCTTAAGCACTCTCACACACCATATATTCTGGGTGAAGTATGTATATTGGGGGGAGCACTGATTGTTGTTTTTTGTCCTTGATCCTGTTTCATTAAATTGCAAGATTGGTGTGTTAGCCCTCAAAGTAAATCAAGTATGGTAATATTTATATAGGGCACTTTAATAATGCATGACTGTACTTACCTTTTTCCTTAAAGCAGAATTTATAATGATGGCACTTGCAGGCCTATGTATAATTTAGAAACACTTAGCATTATTTAAAAGAGAGTGCTAAGAAATTTAAAGGAGAGAAAATTAAAATTTAACACCAAAAGAAGGAGAAACAAGGTTGTTTGTTGCTGTAGTTTTCTTCTCTTTCTTCTCCTTCCCACCCATGTGATTGTGAGGCAAAGGAGGGGGATCTGCAGGCTTTAAATTGGTAGGAAATCCTGTAAAATGGTCAAGACGCTTTTTCTATTGACAAACAGCCTCAACTGTAGCTCATCTAAGAAGTCCAGAGTTTTGCCTTCATGGACGAAAAGTGATATCTGTGCTGCAAAAAAGTGTCTTCACTGTTCACCACTGGCAATCTGCTTTTGCTATTTCATGTGCACAATCTCCAAGGTTAGCAAAGAGGATGTCTCCAAAGGATAAGAGATACCAACAAAACACATATCCCTGGTGTTTGGATATGAATTTCAAGGACTCATCTCAACAAAGGGAGGAGTATTGAGAGCCCTGGATATTTCATAATTAAATTCCAACTGGAGAAGAATTCACATTTAAGCCCCCTTCACCTGCGGAGCACCCACTTCTCTTCTCACCCATCTACCCAACTTTATTGGAGAGTGAGGTTTAGAAGAAAGATTCTTAGTCTCTCATAGCAGATTTAGCAACATGGAGATTGCTCCAAGCAAATTAAAACCTGGTTAGATTTGCATCTACCCTCAACATCATTTAAGCAAATGTTCCTCACAAAAATACTTGGGCTAGAATAAATCACAGACAGTTAGCTTTGCAAATAAGTGAAGATTTTTCTCACAGAGGTTTCAGAAGTTACAGCAAAAAAATTTAAGACTGCATGGTTCCTTCTTGTTCCAGGAAGCAGAGTAGAGCAGTACAATAAATGTAAGGTTTCAGCTGCCCTTGGGGAAGTTACATTTCCCAAGGGCTACCAGGATCTTGCATAAAGTCCTGCCTCGTACCTTCACCTAGTGACTGGTTGGGCGGGAGGGATTTGGGGGCTTATTATTTTATTTTATTTAACAAAATTTATACACTACTTAACTGTACTAACATGTCTAATGGGGTTACAGTGGAGACAAAGGACAGCCCAAGTTCAGAAATGAGGCAAGCTATTTCCCAATTTTGGGGGCAGATAATTTGGCTTACATTCTAGACAAATCTGGTGCAAACCAAGAGTTGTGCAATGACTGCAGATTAAGAACTCTCTGTTTGCAGCCAGATGCTGTTCTGCTCTGTTGATGTTTTCTTAAAAAAGTCATATATAGTCTTGCTTAATTCTGCTGAAATTAGTGGGAATGAAAAGGACTTAAATTTTGATGGATCACAATCTAGTATTTAAATAGTAAAGGTAAAGGGACCCCTGACCATTAGGTCCAGTTGTGACCGACACTGGGGTTGCGGCCTTCATCTCGCTTTATTGGCCGAGGGAGCTGGCGTACGGCTTCCGGGTCATGTGGCCAGCATGACTAAGCCGCTTCTGGCGAACTTCAATTCTGGTATTTCAATAAAGGGGCACAATTCACTAAAAGGAACAGAAAGTGTGAAACTGGGAAGGTATCCTTTAAGTTTAGTTTAAACAAAAATCCACTGAGTTCAATGAAAGTTATTTTGTAGATAATGTACCTCAGAGGCAGGAATGTACATATACAGGGAATGAGGAGTTAAATCTAAATTTTGTGCAAAGGTAATAAAATTCTAGTTGGAATTAATCATGCAAATCGTAAATCTGAATATATTCATTTTGCCATACAAAATAAAACTAGTTTTTGTCATTAAAATTATTCTTCCCATATCCCCACAACCACCACTGCAGAATGCTAGCATTTGAAACTAGGCATGGATGTCTGCAACATTTCGACAGCTGCTTTCCTTGCATTGCTTCTGGGATCGCCTGATCAGGGCTAGAAATTGACTTAGCTGTGGTTCTGAAGCCATTTCTGTCCATTTGCAGTGTGACTTGCTCTCCCAGGATCTAATTATTAGTGATTTGACAGACTCTGAAGTATAAAAGGCTCAAGTCAAATCACACCAGTGCAGCGGAAGGAGCTGGCAAGTTCGATTCAAGATTCCCAGTTCATTTGTGAGAAGACTCAGAGCAAAAGGCCTCCCCGTTATACAGAATAAGGTGGAGGACGAATGGTGGAAGTGGGAGGTTTGTCGTGTTTTTGATGCAGTGAAATGAATTGGCAAAAGGAGGGGAGTTGGCTCAGCATAGCTGGATGAGCAACTTTACTCTCTGCAGATTTTGTTATTTTTATTTTTTTTAAGACTAGTGGTCGAGTATTCAAAAATAGGATATTCCTTTTGTATTTCGACATGCTGCCCCCTTAGCTGACCCATGTTCATACCCATAGCTCTTATGTGAGAGCGCATGAAAGGAAAAACGCAATTCCAGCGTCAGGTTTGGTGAAGGTGCTGATTAGGAGATCCAGTTTCTGGTGGCATTTCCCCCAAAGGCCCACCCTTGGCCTGGCATTGTCTTCCAAGACAGATGAATGCCAACACCAGGTTCCTGCACATTAAATGTTAGTGTATCCAAACAGAGCAAATCATGTTATTTATCATCAGGGTTTTTTATTTTAAAAAATGGGTTTACGGACTTTCAAAACAAGTCATCCATCAGCTGGCAATATTGCTTGACTGCAGTTTTTCATACAGTTGATTGCTCCCCCATGAAAAATAAAAGAAAAACTAGCATCTTCAGGAAGGCGAGGAAAAAAGCCTAGAGAGTTTCTCAAAAGATCCTTTCAGTGCCCTATTGTGGTACATTTTCTGGAGATCAGATTTTAAATGTATGCAAGAGAGTTCATTTCACTTATCTGTTTCCTTTCACTTTAAAAGTTTAATCTGTTTCATTTTCCATTTATTTGAATTGCCCATTGATTTCAATGGGTGTATTCTGCTGCCTGGAACTTCTGTGTCTTCCAGGACTTCTGACCTGTGAAAGACTCCAATTCTAATGGGCTTTAAAAACAAAAAACAAAAACATTTTTATAAGCTTTCCTATACTTCTAGTGGGGGATTTGGTTATTTTTCTTACATAATATCAAACTATACCCACTTAAAGTAGATCATATGGAGCTCATGAATGCATTTTGTATTTCTATAAAAGCCTAAATAAAGTAGGGATGGGACGTGGGTGGCGCTGTGGTCTAAACCACAGTGCCTAGGGCTTGCTGATCAGAAGGTCGGTGGTTCGAATCCCTGTGACGGGGTGAGCTCCCGTTGCTCAGTCCCTGCTCCTGCCAACCTAGCAGTTCAAAAGCATGTCAAAGTGCAAGTAGATAAATAGGTACCACTCCGGCGGGAAGGTAAACGGCGTTTCCGTGCGCTACTCTGGTTCGCCAGAAGCGGCTTAGTCATGCTGGCCACATGACCCAGACGCTGTCTGCGGACAAATGTCGGCTCCCTCAGCCAGTAAAGCGAGATGAGCACCGCAACCCCAGAGTCGGTCACGACTGGACCTAATGGTCAGGGGTCCCTTTACCTTCAAATAAAGTAGACAGAGCACTGGTTTGCACATCGCCTCCAAATTTCTATCATTACACCATCCCCTCTGTTTCTAATGTCTGGGCACTGAAGGCTACACATAGCCCCCAAAGTACTGAGCATGCCCAGTAGCCATGGAATGCTGACTGACGGCTGGGGCAGGTGCAGAAAAACAAGGGGAGCAGGGGAAGGGAACAGAGCAAATGGGATCCTGAATGGGAGGCACGTCCCGCTGTAACAATTGAATGGCTCATTCTGCTCGCTACTTAGATTTCTGTTCATTTCTTCCGTTTTCCTGCATTTTCAAGACCCCCCAACACTTTTATATGAAAAGTATTAAGCAGTTTAATTTAACTTTTTAGTGTCTTAATTTTGTTCATTCTGTGTTCCCTGTTTCAGGCGCATCTGCAGTGTTACCCCCTGCAGCCCTGCTCCCTGTGAAATTTGCTCGCTCTGTGGCCAAGAAACATTGCATATTCATAGCTCCTTTAAAAGAGCAATATTGGAATCTGCCAGGTTTCCTTACAGCTCTGCCAAGGCAGTTTCATCTCCCAGGATTCCGTAGGGAGGCCAAATTACATTTTGCCCCTGGGAAAGGCAGAGTGCCTTTCTCCCCACTCTCTGGCAGCAAAATGGTTGCTTCCCTGACCATCCTTGGTTGCAAGGCTGCAGAGGCACAGGGACTATTTAGACACTGCAGAAAAAACACATCCTGCCAGAGACACATGAGCATCATCATGAATTTCCCCCAATACAATCCTAAGGAGCCGACACGAACAGTGTGGTGAAAACGTACAGGGATGGTCAGGTACACAGTAGCTGCATGAGATGTACTGCTGGTGGGTCAAAAGTATGACTTTTGTGTTGTGGCAGGGATGTAGACTAGATGACCCTTGAGTAGATTCCGTTCATGCCCTAATCCCCCCCCCCATCAAACAAAATATACAGGCATTGAGCCAGACTGCTATGGGTGCAGCATCTGAGAATGGCCCAACACAGCATGGCTTCCCCTTGTCCCCCCCCCCCCCACATTGTGCAAGCACTGTGTCAGACTGTTACAGGAACGGGGCTCCTGTGTGCACCTCCATATCTCAATGAGACTTACTCCCAGGGATGCAACTGCGACTTTAAGCAGGGCAGAGTGTAGGCGTTTTGTCAGCTGATTGCAAATCTTGTCTACAGGGCTTTAGACAATTAACTTCAGCAAACTCTCTTAAAGCTAACCCATACACATGCACATTGCAGAGCGGTAACTGTTCCATCGCATGAATGTTACCTCTAGGCCACGGGCGTCAGTGGTGCATGAAATCACAATTAACGGAGCAAGTGTTTTGCAAGCGAGCAGAAGCTGCTGCAAATTACCCTGCTCGATTAACTTGGGGGTTTTTTGGCAACAGCTCTGTTGAGCAACAGCCTGCTGATTGCTGGACTGTGGCATGCGTTAAAAAATCATTAATAAAGCATAATTGATTGCGAATCGTGCTTCCTTGCTTGTATGTTTTAATTGTTAATGTCACAGAAGTTGGCTGGCAACAAAAGCTGCCCTTGGCTATTAATCATTAGAATGTTTTCTGTGACAGAGACAACAGCATCTGATAAAGGCAACTTCTCAGTTTGTCAAAGCAGCCCTGTTCCCCCACCTCAAGATGGTCCAGGTCAAATCCTGTGTGGTGCATTTTTCCTTAAGCTTGGCAGTAGGCTGAAGGGAAATTTCTTAAATCAATCACAGACATCTACTCACTGAATTTACAATCACCATCATGTTTTCAAAATACAAGTGGAAATAATAACCAGTCAGGTCAATGTTCTCCTGGAGTCAACACAGCAACTATTTAAAAAATAAATCCCACTTCCCTTGGTTCCCAGGAATGCTCCCACTTCATGCATGCGGAAGTAATTGGTCTTTAAAACTCGAAGGCACTTGACTCATTTTCAGGCAACCCAGGGTTACAGCTCTCGTGATAATCAGTGGGTAGATTAGAGGAGAAGAGATTGGAGACAGTGCTTCCTGAGCACTAAAGAGAGAATAATCAACCTAGGGAGAACGGAGGGAAGATAGAGCAGATAAAACATTGCAGATGCAGGTTCCTAAGAGCTAGTCATAGCGATGCAAATTCTGCTTTTTAAAGCCATGCATATAATTTTCTTTTACTTGGAAAGTTAAAAAAATATTCACCATTTATGTTATCATTGCTCAAAAGAAAGCGTCTATCTAGTTCAGCATTCCATTTCCAAAATTAGCCAGTCAGACCCTTCTAGGAAGTCCACTTCCACCTTAAGGAGGAGGAGGAGGAGGTGTGGGCTCCCACGACCCCTCCACGTGCGCAGGGGGTGGGTGGCCAGCCCTAAGCGACTGGGGGATTCCTGGCTGCATCACTGGCCAGGCCGACCAATCTGGTTGGTCTGGGGGTGTGGCCTGCCCCATAAAGGCAGGATGCAGCCGGGAGATCTCTCTCTTTTGGGCTTCCAGTTGCTCCGGTTTTCCTACCCTCCCGCCCTTTAAGGTTTTCATCTCTTTTGACCTTGCTTTGGACTTCGGTTTTTTGCTGTTGAGGGGCTGTAGGAATTTTTCCACTTGGCAAATTGGCACCTACCTCATGGCAAATTGTCACAACTTTTAAAGGTTTGGCAGTTAGGCATTGGAATATTTCTGGAGAAGAGAAGAGAGGAGGTAGCGCCATCACCTGCCCCGCATTTTGAAGGGTATTCCGTTAAAGGATTCTGTGGGGCGTGGCCCTGTCCAAAGCCTGGGCAGGTTAGGACCTAAGGCACGGCACCTATTGGTGACCCCTGGGGGAGCTCCTAGTTGATGTGCATCAGCAGGACTCCCCCTACTGGTGGTTAACCCTTCCCAGACTCCCTGCAGACGGACTAGAGTCAGATATAGCCAGTTAGATCCAATGCCTAATACGGCTCATCATCTGTAACCAATAAAGTTGTGGCCTTTTTTTAGCCCATTAACCTTAAATATTTGAGTCATGTGTCTTTATTCAACCGGGGGGGGGGGGTCGGGACCTTGCCACGCAAGCCCCCAATCAGGGCACAAAGACAACTGGTATTCAGAGGCATGCTGCCCCAGAATGTAGATTACCAACCACAGATTCACAAGTGCCCAACTGAAAACTCCTAGAGCTCTACACGTTCTCTATTTAATTATAAACTCAAATTGAGAATGCTTGGAATATTCATAGACTATTCAGATCAGCTGTTTGTCAGGAAAACCAACGTAGGATTGGGAAAGTAAAACTAAATAACCATTTCCTCTGCAGAGTGCGACCTTTTCTTCCATACCTATAGGAACTGGCAGGAGAGGCGCTTCAAAGTGAAAAGGCGATGTTCCTATTCTCTGAAGGCAGCCAATTACTTGAAAGGTTCCTGCCTTCTTAAGTCTCTGTTACTGTTTCACAGTTTCTTCAGGACCGATTCCAGTTCACAGGGCAAAGAAGAAAAGGTCAGCATCATGGACAACCCCCCCCCCCGGCTGATTTCAGGCCCACTGGCTTCTGTCTTGAAGGACACCTGTCATTTGCACTACAGTCCATGATTTTCTGTATGAACATGATATGCTGTTTTGTAAAAGTAACAGAGTTGCCCCTGGAATTCTGACTAAAGTAAAATTCAATGTGTCATAATTGGTGTTTCCACCTTGGGCAAAACACCTTAAGGATTTTAACAGAAGCCAAGATAGCAGAGAGAAGGCTCTAGGTGTTTCGTGAGGGGATTGAAAATATTCTCAGTGGTGGTCTACATCTCCATTCTTTGCTTTTTAATTAAGCCAATTGTAAATAAATTTGCACTTAATCAAAACCTTAATATACACACTATTTTGAGTGTAATATAACTATGCAAATCTACTCAGAAGGAAGCCCAATTGAGTTCAGGTAAGTGTGTATGGGATTTCAGCTTTCAAAATTTAATGAACTATAGCCATCACTCATTTTCAGGTAATTTAGTTTAATTCCGTGTAACAGATGCACACCAAGTAAAAATGGTTTCAAAACCATAGTAAGGCTGTCTCTCCGTCTAAGCCCAGCAAGTGAATTTTTCCTCTCCAATTCAAGTTAACAAAAGCCTTTGTTAACAAACCTGCGATTAAACTGTGTAGCTAACAAAAAAAGAAGAAGCTTTTGTTGATGTTTGCATATTTGGCTTCTAAAATTATGCACAAGGATCCAGTATTTTAACTTTCAGTGAATTCATCAGCAAATCGGTTCTCCTAGTTCAGTTGCATATTTGAGTAAAAAAATCAACCCAGTTCTGGGTGCAGACATAAGGCATCCTCATGAACACACAAACCCTCTACGTCTAGTTGAGACTTGGGGCAGACACACCAGCCTCACTCTCAACATCCTTGCCCCCATTGTGCTCCCCCCTCAGTGCCTAACCTTCCCTGTGCTGTGTATGTTGTGTAGTACCCTCCTCTGGAGGCCCTGATAAAGCAAGGAGACTACCTGAGTTCAAGAGAACATGAGTAGAAACCCCCCACAGACATTCCCTGTGTAACACAGAGAAGGTCAGGCACTGGAGGGGGGCACCACAGGTGCAACAATGTTGGGGCAGTCCTTTGTGTGCCCCTGTCCTTGTGCACACTTTGAGTGTTTGTGTGCTCAGAGGAGTGCCTGAACATGCCTACAGAATGTATAGGGTCTTAAGTTGCATTCAAGCACACCTTCACATAGTCAAGGGGCAACAGGACCATCCATGTGGCACTTTCTCCAAGGTAGCACAGGTTCCTTTCCGCACACTAGGGATGAACATCTGCAGGGGGGAAACCTGTGCATATAGAGCTCTATGGATGTGGATTTCCCCCCAGCAGATGCTTCCACCTCATGCATGGAGGTCAGTCTTTCAAGGAACAATGGTTTGCTTAATTTGTATTACACAAGAATTGTGGCTTGGGCTGATACAGGTTTCCCTTGGGGTTTTATTCAAACTGCAAAACAGAAGAGAGGAGAAGTGGCCAACAAACCATATTTTTACTATAATACACAAATGTGGAAACTTAAACATATTAACAAGTACAAAAATGAAAAGTTATTATTCTGTAATATTCCTCCTTGCTCCCTTCCAAATGACCATTAGTTGTCACTGTTTGACTCTTGTGGAATATAAAATTGTTTTCTGAGCTTGGGATCCCACTCAGTCTGAACAATGTTCTGATGTATGCCTTAGACAGATAAAAACGTAGAACCCAGCTCTTCAGTGATATGCATAAGTCAACTTCCTATGTTGCTATGTTCACAGCTGCTTCTCACTGTGCCTTATAAATCAAAGCACACTCATACATTGAATAATGCTGGTGGGGCCCAAGAATGTTAGACGTGTGACATTGGTCAGCAGGAACAAGCAGTTTTCGCACACTATTGGTATGTTAACCATGTGAAAGTTCAGCAGCAGTGTCCTCCAAGGGCCACACATATTATTAAATTGTGCCAGGGCTGGTTCCTGGTGAAGAATTATGAGCCATCACCAGGTTTAAAAGGATGTGTTCAGACCCTGCATGTATCCATGGCTGCGCACAGGTCCTTTAATGGTAAGAACAGACGTTGGAGGGCTCAAGGGACGGCATTACAAAGTTGGCTTCATAAACATTTCCTATATATTGTAGCCAACGCTTTGCAGCTAAAGGAGGTCTGTGACTTCATTATAATTCCTTCTTTCCCACCAGAATTGTTATTATACACGATGCAGCAAACAATCAGAACTTCTAACATTTGCTCTTTTTATGGATAGTTTGCTCTGCTTCCCTTTGAAAACTCTGATTTGTTGAAATTGATTGGCTTTCTCCTTCCAGCCACAAATAACATTGCCCTAGGGTTGCATGTCTCTCCACATTTTGCTCTCTTTCTAACACAGCTAATGGGCACAGATACAATGTTTGCTTCATATCCTGCTATAATTAGGGGGCTGAGGGCGAACCGACACATTTTGTGGTCTAGTTGTTTGTGGGGAGCGGGGGAATGTTTCTTGTAAAGATGCCAAGGTCACTCAGCTCACATGGATCATCAAGATGCTGAAGAAGTGTTGACAGTTCATTAAAATTATAGTAAATATGGTCTATATGGTGTTGAAGGGATAGGAGGAAAGGTTAGGTTAACACCATTAGAGCTATTGGGTTCAACAGATCCATCAATCTATTTGCATGAAATATTATTATTATTATTATTATTATTATTATTATTATTATTATTAGTGTGCTTGTGTTTTAAGGCTCCCTATGTAATTGCTCTGGGCTGAGCAGGGGCAAGGTTGAATTTTGTGCCTATGTGTGGCCCCCTTCACAGTATTGTAAAGCTTGTTAGAAAGATGGCCAAGGCAAGCAGTGGGCAATGGAAAGCCGGTGTGAACAAGCCATCGGCGAAAGTCAATGCCTCTGCTAGGTGTGGAAGATTAGGCTGCCTTGTTTCTTACATTTAACTTCAGGAAAGCCATGATGCAGAATGTTAGCTGTGCTTCGGTGCTGATGACAAGCATGAACTAATGGCCTGGGCTGTCTCTTCAGACTCCCTTCCCCTTTCTTTTAAAGAAAACCAAACTACTGTGATCTCTCTCTCATTGCCCAACACTTCTCTAGTTCAAGTATGGTTTAACTTCCTAATTTAAAAGCATTGATCTCCACCTCAAGCTTGAATATACTTAAATAAATACAACAGGCTCTTAGCAACAGCTGACCCTGCAGCGGACATAAGACATGTAAAGTGGTGAAAGCATACATTCATATTCACCGTATATCTCAAGAACTACAGAACAGGGAGTAAGCCTGAATATTGCAATGGAACTGTGTAGGATTATTTAACTCTTCTCTGATGCTATGGCTGTTCTGGGTGAGGTCAACATGGGCTTCCTTTAGAAAAAGAAATCCTCTTGTTTATTTCACACCACCTCTGTGTGTTGGATCTTGTCCTTGAAAGGGAGCCATCCATGGAGAAATCAAATAATCACCTCTTAAGAAGACCATCAACACCTCCATCTTATCTGGAGCTAGCTTCATAGAATCATAGAACTGCAGAGTTGGAAGGTACCCCAAGGGTCACCTAGTCTGCAATGCAGGAAACTTTGCTAAAGTATCCATGATAGATGGACAGTTTGTTTACTCCCATACAGCCCAATCACATTCACCAGAAAACTGTTCAGCATTTTATTCCCTTTAACAAATTTACTGGGCTCATTTGAATGAAGACCACACTTCCCTTTCCACATTTGATCAGAGCTGATTCTCAGGACCATTGGATTTCTGATTTTTGCACATTACGATTCCCACTCCAGAGCCACCCAGTCCTGTCCATCTGCCACCATGTGCAGAATCCAGTTTTTGGCATGCACACGAATATGTTGTTATTTCCTGCCTGGAAAAACAGATTGCTGTGTTTGGGGTCCTTCCTGCAGAGCAAGGCCCATGGAGTTCTGTTCCAAGGTCTGTCCCTGCTGGCATGACTGATTTTCATGGGTTTTTGCTGAATTCTCTGCCTGGCAGTTAACGAAGTCTGAATGCTCATTCTCCCAAAGCAGGGAACATTTAGAACTCAGGGCTCATTCATGCAAAATAAGGGCATCAACACGTAAATAAACCCAACAGACACAGATTTAAATGTCCTCTATTTATTTCCTTGCTTGGCTAGCACAACGTTGTAGGTAGTTAAAATAAATTGAGTTGGGAGATTCATGTCCATGTGTTGCTCGTTTGCTCACTTTATGTTGTACTAAAAAGCAGCCTGGAGTAGAGATTTCAGGATGATCAGGAAATCAAATTACGGTAGATATAAGTGTTTTCTTCAACTACCTGCCTCCAATAATACTTTCCCAACTTTAAAATATGGGAAACAAGAATAAAGGACACCCCCCACCCGTCAACAATACTTCTTATATTTGGAAGTTATTTAACAAGCCTCCATCACAGCGGGCAGTTTAGATCCAAAGCGAGCCTTGTCCAGACAAACCATAAATCCAACAAACAGACAATAGGGGTGCAGAAACCACATGTTTAAAGCACCTTGCTTCCCCCAGCAAGCATTTCATGTATGTTCCTGTTGGCAGCAAATTTTGCATCAAGTTTCTTCACCGATCCCTTTGTTTGTTTGAAAGCAGAGGACCTGCTCTTAAGTGCTATGGAGTTTGAAAATTCAGATACTGCCTGCTTCTTGCCCAGGACCTAGAAATGAAGGTGGGAAAAGCAGGTAGGAAAGAATTGGTTTGAACTGGGCCTGAACTAAAATTCCACCCTGCACAATGAAAAACAGCCTCCTTTTGGAGTCCTCCCTTCTTGATGTTCTGCCTCCAGAAGGAAAAAGCATTGTACCCACATACCCAGTCATGTCACCACTCCTTCTCTCAGTTTTTAAGGACATGGCATCCGATTCCATTCACAGACATGTAGTGATGCCATAATTCATTCCAGTGTAAATCACATTTTAATGCCACCCATTTTGCTATGTATCATGTGATATGGGTGCATAGCATGTGTAACTGTGGAAGTCATTGCTGAAGGAGGAAACAGAAAATATGTTTTTAAAAACTGGTGAAAAGCCTTACTCCCACCCCCCATAGTTTGATCACCGAGCTAACGTAAAATTCAACCCTATCGAATAAAGAATCACTGCCAAAGAAACAAAATCACCATATCTTAATTCAATTAATCAAATAAACAAAATCTGTTTTACGGCATATTAAGCAAATGATGTACATCTTTTGAATGGCCTGCCTTACTTTGCCAGAAGCCAATAAATGGTTTCCAATTTCAGAACGGTCTATTATGATTCTGCCTTCCTTCTTTTAATCTAACGTAATTGGTTAGTTTTCCCATCATGGGATATTCATGCAGTTTAGCTTTCTACTCAGCAAGAGGAGAACGTAGCATAACATAATGTTGCAGCAATAATCAGGGAGGATTATTTCATGAAGATACATTTGTAGGCTTTTGGTGTAAGTTAGCAAAAGCAACAGAAGATCTAATTTTAGTGATGATGATGATGATGATAATTACGGTATATCCTACCCATCTGGCTGAATTTCCCCAGCCACTCTGGGTGGCTTAAAGCATATATTCAAACATAATAAAACATCAAACATTAAAAACTTCCCGATACAGAGCTGCCTTCAGATGTCATCTAAAACTCAGTGGGACTTACTTCTGAGTAGAAATGCTTAGGATTGCAGTGTAAGCCTGCTCAGTCTTTACCTAGTTAGTTACCTGGGAGTATGCTCCATTGATTACAGTGGGACTTACCTCTGAGTAGACATGCAAAGCCTTGCAGTGTAAGGCTCCATTTACAATAAAGGAATCAACACACTGTGCTTCCTAAGAAATGGCTGACTGCTGAAGCATTGTAATTAAAGAATTTAAAGTGGATTGGTGACATTTTCCTTCAAAATTATAGGAAGGGTTTCATATGTCAGCTTCACTATTTTCTTCATTTAGTACAGGTATTTTATTGTCAGTATAAACAGGACTTTTTCACCAACACACACACACACACACACACACACACACACACACCACTTTTAATTACAGTGTTACCTTGGGTTACAGACGCTTCAGGTTACAGACGCTTCAGGTTACAGACTCCACTAACACAGAAATATTACTTCGGGTTAAGAACTTTGCTTCAGGATGAGAACAGAAATCGGGCTCCAGCGGCGCGGCGGCAGCAGGAGGCCCTATTAGCTAAAGTGGTGCTTCAGGTTAAGAACAGTTTCAGGTTAAGTACAGACCTCCAGAACGAATTAAGTTATTAACCCGAGGTACCACTGTATTCTATGAGATGTGGAGGAGAGGAAAGAGGAAAACTGGGACATTCTGGGATCAAATCAGAAACCGGGATGGCTTCTGTAATTCCAGGACTGTCCCTGGAAAATCAGGACACTTGGAGGGTATGATTTTGTGCTAGCACCCACAAAACCTTTGGAAAATTTCAAGTGTGCCAACAGATCCACAAGGTTGGTGGCCCAAAAGGGCTACTCCTCAGAGTTTCAAGAAGGATTATGTCTCCTGAAGATGGCAGTGATGGAACCCAGGACCTTCTGCACACAAAATATTTGCTCTGCTATTGAGCTCTCGCTCTTCTCCAGTTTTTCCAGTTTACAGAACTGGCTGTTGTTTCCACTTGCATGTTATTGCATGTTCACTCTACAGAAGTCAGAGTTAGGTTATATTAACAAAATGAAAAACTTTGGAACAGTGACGTGATTTTTTTAGTGGTTGATTTTTAGGATAAAAATAATCTTCTTTGGGCAGAATCAAAGTTCCTGCAGAAAGGTGAGCCACCCATCAAAAAACAAACATTGCCTTTTGCACTACAGATGTACAGCACAATCTATCTATTTCTCTTGGCAAGCACTTTCTTACGCAGCAGTAGGGCTGGGTGTGGAGATATATTGGCTGTTCATTGTGGTGTTGTCTCAGTTACTGATAACTGGCTTTGGGTACATTTCTAAACCATTTCAAAGGAGGCAATGGGAAAGGAATGTGGATTCTGCATGGTGAACATTTTATCTCCTGTTTCACCTTCTTCCCAATCACTACAGAGTGTGTGTGTGTGTCCATTTTTGTGAAAAGCAAAGGTTTCATGAAACAAGAATCCGCATTGTGATTTTGCACTATTTTGAAGCAAGTTACTTGTTTTTCCTGTGTGAAAGTGTGTGAGGGAACATTCCGCAGTGTGTGTGAGAGATATACAAACTATGACAATTTTGTTTATGAAATAATTTTATGGTTTGATGCTACTGTAAAATCAATTCTACAAGATTTTGATATGACAAAAATGGGTGATTAATTCTTGATTGTACTGAGGTTTTTGGATATTTATATCAGAGCTTCAAGGGGTTTAAGGCAGTGCTTTTGAACTACAGCAATCCTGTGAGGTAGATAAGACTTAGAGATAGCAATTCGACCATCCAACCTCTGCTTAAAAACCTGTAAAGAAGGAAATTCTACCACATCCTGAGAGAGTCTGTTCCACTGCTGAACAGCTCTTACTGTCAGAAAGTTTTTCTGAATGTTTAGTTGGAATCTCCTTTCTAGCAACTTGAAGCCGATGGTTTGAGTCGTACTCTCCAGAGGAGGATGAAACATGCATGCTACCTCCTCCATGTGACAGCCCTCAAGATACACGAAGATGGCTATCATATCTACTCTCAGTCTCGTCTTTTCCAGGATAAACATAACCAGCTCCTTCAATAGCTCCTCATAAGGCTTGGTTTCCAGACATTTTATCATCTTGGTTACCCTCCTCGGCACATCTTCCAGCTTGTCAACATCCTTCTTAAATTGTGGTGCCCAGAATTGGACACAGTATTCCAAGTGTGGTCTGACCAAGCAGAATAGAGTGGTACTATGACTTCCCTTGATCTAGACACTAGACTTCTACTGAAGCAGCCCGGAATAGCATTAGCATTTTTTGCTGCTGCATCACACTGTTGACTCATTTAAGCTTGTGGTCTGCTAAAACCCGGAGATCCTTTTCACATGTACTACTGGCAAGTCAGGTGTCCCCCATCTGATTCTTCCTGTCTAAATGCAGAGCCTTACACTTGTCCCTACTGAAATTCAGTTTGTTAGCTTGTGCCCAGTTCTCCAATCTGTTAAGGTCATTTTGGATTCTGAGTCTATCTTCTGTGGCATTAGCTACCCCTCCCAGTTTGGTATCATCTGCAAATTTGATGAGCATCCTTCCAATTCCTTCATGCAAGTCATTCATAAAGATGTTGAACAACAACAGACCCAGGACAGAACCCCACTTGTCACTTTTTTCCAGAATGATGAGGATCCATTAATGAATACTCTTTGAGTTCAGTCAGCCAACCAGCTACAAATCCACCTAACAGTTACCTCATTCAACCCACATTTTACCAGCTTCCTCACGAGAATATCACAGAGGACTTTGCCAAAAGCCTTACTGAAATCAATATGCACAATGCCCACAGCATTCCCCTGATCCACCAAACTTGTAATTCTATCAAAAAAAGAAATATGATTCATCCTTCATAACTTTTTGAGAAACCCATGCCAGGTCCTTTTCTAAGTGCTCACAGACCAACTGTTTTAGGACCATTCCTGGTATCAACATTAAGCTGACTAGCTGGTAGTTACCTGAGTGCCCCCCCTTTTTGAAGATGGGGACAACATTTGTCTGCCTCCTGTCCACATGGACCTCACCTGTTCTCCAAGAATTCTTGGAAGCTCTTGACAGAGGCTCTGAGATTATACCCGCAAACTACTTTAGTACCCTTGGGTTCAGCTCATCAGGCCCCAGAGATTTGAATTTCCTACAAAGAGTTCAGGGCAGTGCTTTTGAAGCGCAACAATCCTTTGAGGTAGACCATGTTTAGAGATAAGAACCTGCACATTGCCATTGAGTATGCATCATAATGCAGCCTGAGTTTAAACCAGGGGGGGTGGGGAGCCTCTGGCCCACAAGCCTAGTCTCCCTGTTTGGTGCATGGGGCCATTTTGACCAAGTCATGCCCATTTGGCTCAGCTGAAAGTGGGTTTGCAGACACTTGGTTTGGCTCTGGAGCTTTTTCTAGAGCATTCTGCAAGACAGTGCACTGAGAGGGGCTTCACACACGCCTCTCAGTTTTAAACCTTCATTTTCTACATCCTACACCCAGACTTTCTTTCCTCACCCACTTTTTTTTCTAAAACGGGCACTCAGCTACAAGTATTATCAGGTGGGATTCATCCCCTCCCCCCATCTCAAATATTATTCTGGATTGAAACATGGGAAACATACATTGCATGTGTGATAGGTTGCACATTTATATGCAAGGCTCAACACGAATGCTGCTTCTTTGTAGCCAGAGATGGATGAAGGCTGGCAGAGAGAATGGAATAATCACATAGTCACCACTCACTGATCATTATTCTGCTACATATCTATTATCTCTGTTTGGATAGAGAGCAAATGGCACATTGTGAATGCAGATAAAACCAATCATTCATAAGCAGAGAGGCAGCAGCCACGGTTTGTTTGGGATATTTTAGATGGAAGGGATAACCTGGTTGTTGCTTTAATGACCTTTGACACTTGTGTAAGCTCAGTGAAATAAATGGAACTAGGGTGCACAAACTAACACTTAGTTTGCCATTATGATGTAATTAAGACTATTTCCCTGGATAATCTGAAAGGTGGCATTGTGTGTTGAGTCAGTGTTTAGATTTTCGGAAGGAACCCCACTGATGTCTACGGGGCTTCTGTGTGCTTGTGATTACACTGTAAGTGTCAGAGCTCAAGTCAGGCATCGGTCAGCAGTTAAACAACAGATCTCCTGAAGTCGGAAAAGTTAACTCTTATTCAAAGTGAAACAGAAACACTCTGGCCTAGTGGTTCCAGCAACCCTTCTCTGCAGGCCTTGCCCTGAGGGGGCAGGTGTGAGGACTGAAGACCCCGCCTTCCCAGGCCCAACAAAGGCTACGCCTCCCCTGGGTCTTTCCCAAGCAGTCTCAAACTGGCCTGGCCTGCCTCTTCCTCCGGCTCTGAAGCTTCCTCTGCCTCTGAGTTTCCCCTCCTGGCTGGTACAGGTCCCCACCAACCACGGTCTCTCTCTCCCGAGTCTGACTCCAGCCCCCTTCCCTGCCAGTCCCTGACATTGTGCAAAGATTCTCTCCCCCCTCCTATACCCAGTTGATCCCTGCACTCTGCAGGTGAGAACTGCCTACAGGTGCCATCTGATCAGGAGGCCATGGGGCACTGTGGCACCTCCTCTTTGGAATTCCTGCCCCTCAAATATTATTGTCTGGGTGGGGTTGCATGGGAAAACACAGAAGACATTAGAAACAAAAACCACTCACAATATCATTGGGGGGGGGCCCTCAGTTGTATATAACTTATCTCAAAATGTGGAAGTTTTGTAATAACAGGTGCTTCTTTTACACTTTCTGTTTTACACACAGGTTTATGGTGAGGCTGATGTCTAGATGTTCATGAAACTATGGGTCACCTTCTCCCTTTGGATTGTTCTGCCAAGTTGCTTACGACCACAGAAATGCGCAGGTATTTGCAATGCCTGCCTTTCCCTTCATTGATTTTTGTTGCTTTTACTGGCTTCTGCATGCAGTCAAATTAAATAAAGTAAATGAATTTACCCAATTAACCAGATTAAACAAATTAAACTAATTAAGATAAATGATCTGGGCTCAAACTAAATTAGAATGAAACCAAGTGTTACAAATCAGAGGGGAAGTTCTCATTTATGCCAAAGATGTGAAGTCCAGCCCATAAGGGGACAGAGGGAACAGCTGCCTTAATCGAGGCTGGCTGACAAGTATCGCTTTGGTCACCAAGAAGCTCCTTAACTATAAAAGCCATCCTTCCACCAATAAGCATAATTGCTTTAATGCTATTTCAGCCCAAACAACATCTCTCTCTTTCCTGGCATTTGACCCAATATCATAATCTGTGCTGTCAAAGCCTATTGTGTAAAATCAAAATATATATCTTTAGTGACAACTTCAGACATTACATTACATTTCCTTCACAAAGATAACCTCAGTGTGCACTTTGAGATATACACTATGTAAGTGTCAACGAGCCAGGTCATCCACACAGAATGTGTGGGCAGGTACACACACAGAAGACACGCAATGCAATTAGCTTTTTATGAGCATGAAACAACACAGCAACATCCGTGGTTCATCTTAAACTCAACGGAGGCGTTGTTGAAACTAAGCTCTAGGTATGTCCACTCCCCTCTAGACTTTCACTCTGGGTTCCTCTTAAGCAGATGAAGGCTGCGTTGAGAGGGTGGCCTCCTCCTCTGGGCTTTTTTGGTGCGTTGCTTCTTGAGGGGAGAGCAAGAGGCGGAGGAGAGCCAGCAGGACGGGGACTGTCTGAGGGCCCACGGTGGCTCTCAGCTTCTAACCCTGCCCTGGAAGGCCCTCCTTCTCCTGATGTCCCTTGATCCCTCAGGTCTCCTGCTTCTATCAGCTCCCAGCTCGTCCCTTCTGCTGGCTGCTCCTCAGTGTCCCACCGCCAGGCTCCCGCCCTGGGAGGCTCTTGGAAGGAAGGCCCCCCCCCACTCTTCTTCACCCAGCCGTGTGCTGTGACAGGGAAAGCTTAAGTTTTTACATTTGAGGGAGAACAGAAGAAGCATTTGGCTCAAGCTGTCAGTGCATCAAAATCCTGAAAACTTGATTTATTGTCAGCTCCATTAATTAAGTGGTGTGTTTCCTGCTTGGCAGGGGGTTGGACTCGATGGCCCTTGTGGTCTCTTCCAACTCTATGATTCTATGATTCTATGATTCTATGATTCTATGATTCTAATGTGACATTTTGGGTTGATTCAATACCATAATTCATCAGCTAGAGCAGGTGTGGTGAATCTGTAGCCCTGTAGTTGTTTCTGAACTATCCTTGGTCATTGACCTTGTTCACAAGTCCTGATGGGAGTTGAGGTCCCACAGCATTTCATACATTTAATAAATATATTTAAAAATACTGTGGGTTTTTAATTGTTTTTGTCTGGTACTACATTATGTATTGTTGTGTTTTTATATTGCAAGGTGCCCTGTGATCCTCAGATGAAAGACAGTATAGAAATTTATTAAACATATAAAATGAGAAATAAATATGTAAAAATGGGGCAAATTTATTTCTTTTGCAGGCCCCACGTGTGTGGGATGCAACATAGCACATCACTACTGTGGTGGAATCAGGATAAGTCTGAAGAAGCTGAGTTACTGATGTAAGTAAGTTCCTGATTTACATCTGCACTGATATTGAATGAATTAAGACCATATATATGTCTAATATGGAAATGGATTCAAGCCGTACCCATTCAATTTCCTTTCTGTAGCATTCTTCTCCTCTGGTTATCTAGCACCATTTGCAGGATTGAACTTCTCTTGTGCTCTTTCTTAGCTAACGGGGGTGTGAGCTACTACCAGGCACCCCACACCTCAGGTCGGCCTGGCAGTGGTGTCTCGTCCCCCCCCCCCATAAGAGGCTGTCAGAAGGTGGTGGCAGAGGGTAGTGGCTTGGGGTGTGGGGATCAGGCAGAGCTTGGGATGCCAGTGCACTGGTGCTGCTTACATGGACAGGGCTGGGGCAGAGCAAGGCAGTGGTGAGGTTGGGGCTATGCAGATGCGCTGGCAGGATCTTGCTGCTGCCATGCCCCATCCAGGAAAGCTGTAGCAAAGCCGGTGTCTATTGACCACTACTGGGCCGTGGTGCTCAGACATTGCATTTGGGGAAACTGTATCTCAGGGGCCAGGGGCCCAGCAGCACACCATATGCTAGAGATGGGGAGAGAAGCTGGGGGAGGAAGAGAGGGGATCTAGGGCAGCTTTGGTGGCAGGCAGGGGGTAGAAGAGGAATTCTTCTCTGGCTTGGATTAAAATTTGGGAGTTGGAACATGAGGAGAACATTGCAAGTCCCCGAGGCTCGTATTTCCAAGCTTGGAAGGATGTTTCAGCGGTATCCCTAATCCAGATTGTTTGGTGGAGGAGTTCATCTTCATATTGCAAATCAGACACCTCCCCCAACCCAGAATAAAGAGAAAGGGAGCAGGGAAATCTCAAGCCGCTTCTTCTCCAGTTTTCAGATGAAAAGCTGCTATGGCTCTTCCTCCTTCATTCATTCCACCAGGCTCTATTCTTTCTTTGTACTCTCCCAGCACTCTGGAGGCATTTTCCTAATCTCATTGAAATGTCTACACTTCATTCATCCTTACAGCCCATTCAACAGGTCTCCATAGAGCTGTGAATGGAAATGTGTTTAAACACATCAGCTGGGCTCTGGAGGAGGTGCAGCCATGCAGAGGGGAGGAGGCGGTGGCAGGGCTCTCTAAGGGCCGGCCAGATGCTCCTTTTCTTGCTGTTCTTGTCAGAGGTGGCTTTCCAGCCAGCAGGGGCCCATTTCCACTTAATCAAGGGCAATGTGCCCTCAGTTGGCATTTGTCTTTTTCTTGGCATGCTTTCCTGCTGTTAGAAACATTCAGCTGCACAAACCTCCCAGTAGCTCTGGCACTGACCCTGGCCCGGGAGAAAAATTATCCAATAACAGTGGCTTTCTACAGCTGATCACCAAGGAAAAGCCATTATACCCTCTCCAACATGTCTCAGGTGAAAGCAGGGATACTTCTGCATAGGAACGGGCCAATATGACCATTTTGGTTCCTCACTCTGCCAGATTTAAAAACAGTTCTCCACATTTCCATATCTGTGATTCTTTTCCCCAAAGAAGTTCTAATGAAAATTCACCAGTGTTTTTTCTCCCAAAGTACCGTACACATCTTTGACTGATCTTCATTGACTTCTGAAGCACAGTTTGCTTGTTAGTATACTGACCCTAACAATTTACGTAATACCTCCCAGTGGATCTGGTTGCCCTTATTGAAACCACATTCAGTTACATTTACTATCTGAATGGGGGTTATGGGGGGGGGATATGAACCCCAGACATTGTATTTAGATATTTTGGTCACAGACCATCATAAGATAAAACATACGAATAAACTGAATACATCAGACTTAAAACAAAAGGGGAAAACTAGTAGTTAAAAGGTGATTATATCATACATACAGTGGTACCTCGGTTTTTGAACGTAATCCATTCCGGAAGACTGTTCAACTTCCGAAACATTTGAAAACCAAAGCATTTACTTCTGGAAGCATTTACTTATGGAAAACTCAATACGGAAGCCACGTTCAAAAACCAAAGCAGTTACTTCCGAATTTTCGGCATTCGAAAACCAATACGTTCGACTTCCAAGATGTTCAAAAACCGAGGTACCACTCTACATACATAACTTTAAAAGATAAAAACAGGGACAAACTGTTAAAAGTGACTATGAGGGAGGGAGTGCGGAGGAGCCCAGGTCTTGCATTTTGGGCCTAGTTTGTGGTGCAAACTATCCTTTGACCAATATCCATCATGGCAGTGCAAAGTATAGCAACTGAGTATGTAACATCTGGGTTTTCATCTTGAAGTAGCAGGGAAGTATAAAGTTGTACTGTGCGACTTGGAAATTGACAAGATGACCCTAGCTTGTATATCTGTGTAGTATTGGCAGTGAAAAAAGACATGTTCCGTTGTTTCCAGTTGCTCAGAACCACAGGGGCATTTCCTCTCTTCGTATGGTATCTTCCTAAAGCAACCTTCCTGGATGGCTGAAGGAAGAGCCTGGCAGTGGGCCAGAGGGAAAGCCCTTCGCTGTTTTGGAATTTCAAGGTTGGTTATATATGGCATCTGGCTCGGCTTCTCTGGCCACAGGCTCCTTCCGCTCTTTCCCCTGGCTGGGCTTCCACTGGGCTTGACTCTTGGGCTGAGCTGTCTTATTCTTAACTTCCCTCTGCATCTCTAAGCTGGTCAAGTAGGTTGTTGTTTGCAGGCCAGGGCCAGCCCAAGGCATTCTGGGGCCGACCCGAAAATGGTGCCAGGGAAGAATGGGTGAGGGAAGATGAGGAAGAAAGATTGGCATCAGGACCAGCTTTCCCTGCAGATGCTGCCACCTGAGGCAGTCGCCTCATCTTGTCTCATGGGTGGGGCTGGCCCTGGGGCTGGCCCTGTGCAACTGAGCAATATTTGAGGGAATGCAAGTCCCATCTGCAGAGATCTAATATTTAATAACTTATCAAAATTTCTACATCAAGGTGAGCTGGACCAAGCCATTTCGGTGGCAGGTGCAAGAATGGCACGACTGAATGCTTCCTCAAAGAGGTGGGGGTACCTCCTAGATATCAGGGAGAACAACTGCCTTGTAACCTCTTTGCTGCTATGCTAGCTTAAATGGACAAGGGTTTATTCTAGAAACAAACAAATTCTCCCGCCTGCAGTTTGTTTTTAAAATCTCATTGACATTTATGTGAACTAGGCCAAAATCAAAGCTGTAGGAGCCAGCCAAGCCCCAGTGAGACCAGAGAAATCATGTAAGAAACACTGACTCAGGTGAGAACTTCCAAGGCAGGCTTTTTTCTTTGATCTGAGCAACTAAAGGATTTAGCTTGCTGCAGGTCTTGGCTGCAGACACCCTGTTGATTTTACAAAATGTCACTCAATTCCAGACAATAGGAGTCCCTGCACATATTTTATACATCTAACTTTACAATATAAAATTCTTTGCAACTGAGAAAATGTCTTTTCAGATATAAGTTAGCTGTGTGTGAAGCATCTCCCCCCGCCCCCCAGTAGATTCTTCATTTCCATATTTGGACTTTTCTTGAAAAGATACAAGACTTGGTTCTCAAGTAAGACCAGTGCGCAGTTGGTAAGGTTCAGTGTTGAATACAAATTCAGTGAAACCACAGAGGAGAAAGCATCTAAATCATACTGAAAATATGTGGTTCGTTTAGCCAAATGTAAGTGGTGGCTCTTCCCCACGTACATATAGGAAAACAGAAAAACACATATATTCATTTGAACTATGTTCATTATAGCACCAACTTTTTAAAAAATTGTATTTTTAATTTTCATTTATAACAAAATGACATTTCAAACCGTAAAAAAGGTCATCATTACATGTTAAACCTCAACTCCCCTCCCCCTCTTTCTGCAGTTCCTTAAATTTACTCTTCCCCCCCTTCTTTTCGACCATTAAAATGAATGTATTGCCAAGGATGTTATTAATATTTCAATCAATACCAGTGATTGGTAAGACAGATTGCTTCCAGAAATGGCAAAACATATTTCTAAATATATCTAGCAAGGGGAAAAACTGAGAATACAATATAAAATACTGATACAGTGATACCTTGGTACTTGAACGGCTTGGCTCCCGAACAAATTGGCTCCCTAACGCCACAAACCTGGAAGAGAGTGTTCTAGTTTGCCAACGTTTTTCAGAAGCCGAATGTCTGACGTGGCTTCCTTGGCTTCCAGTTGAGTGCAGGAAGCTCCTGCAGCCAATCAGAATCCGCGCCTTGGTTTTTCTGAACTGTTTCAGGAGTCAAATGGACTCCCAGAATGGATTAAGTTTGAGAACCGAGGTACCACTGTAGATGCTAAGGAGAGAGGAGGTTTTTCCCTGCCAGATATGAGATTATATTATGAAGCTTCCTGTCTGTGCTGCTTAAAGGAATAGTAGTCAATGAAGAATCCACATATCTTAGACGTAGAATCAATATATTTGGCTGGCATGCGTATTTGTGGTATGAAAAGTTGAAAGTACATAAAGGATTTACAAGCCATATAATTAGGAAAAAATTGTATAGAGTATGGGATAAATATAAAAATCTATTGGAAAGAAAAACACCACTTTGGCTTTCACCAGTAGAAGCTATAGAGGTGAAGAAGAAGAACACGATGGTGGAAAACTGGGTAACTTATAGAAACTTATTAAAGGAGGAAGGTGGAGAATTTAAATTAAAAGAGTTTAAGGACCTATCAGGAGTGTTAACAACATGGATGCAATATCACCATTTAAACAAAGTATTTATAAAGGATAAGAAATGGGGGTTTGCAGGACAAGTATCTCAATTAGAGAGAGACCCATTAGACTATAATGTTAAAGTGATGTCTAAAATGTATAAGTTGCTTTTAGAATGGGAGACAAAAGACGAACAAGTGAAATCATCAGTGATACATTGGGCAGTAGTTATTGGTCACAATATAGAAATGGATGCATGGGAATGATTGTGGAATGCAGATATAAAATTTACAGCATGTTATGGTTTAAGATAAAATTATATGAAAATGCTATATAAATGGTATCTAACACCTACCAGACTGGCAAGAATGTATAAACTGAAATTGAATAAGTGTTGGAAATGCAAAGAGAAAGAAGGTACCTTTTCCCATATGTGGTAGGCTTGCAATAAAGTTAAAGCCTACTGGGAAATGATATATAATGAATTGAAAATGATGTCTAAGATAACATTTGTAAAAAAAAAAAAAACCAGAAGCTTTTCTCTTGGAATTATGGGATCAGAAGTACCTAAACAATATAGAAATTTATTTATGTATGCAACCACGGCTGCGAGAATGGTATTTGCCCAAAGATGGAAAAAAGAACCAGTCCTGACGAGACAAGAACGGCTACAGAAATTAATGGACAATGCAGAAATGGCAAAATCTACTGGAAGAATAAGAAACCAAGACAAACTCTTCAATAGGGAATGGAAATGTTTTATTGAATTTTTACAAACTGTAAACAAATTAAGACATTAGCAGGATTACTGTAAAAATGTGGAGTTGCTAAAACTTATATGAAATAGATGAGGAAAAGTATAAATGGATTTATTGGGATAGATTTTAACACCAACTTTAAATATATTCGGAAAAAATTTAAAAAATTAAAAATTGTCCAGTAGCACCTTAGAGACCAACTAAGTTTGTTCTGGGTATAAGCTTTCGTGTGCCTGCACACTTCTTCAGATACACGGCTACCTACCTGAATTTAAATATATTGCAATACACACACACACACACACAGTGTGAGAGCAGGATGGATGCTGCATGCTAGACTTGATGGGCCTTTGGCCTGATCCAGCGCTGCTCTTCTTACATTCTCACGTTTGGTTCCCAGGAAACAGCAGCCTAACATATGTGCTGGTTACAGTGAGAGTCCCGTGTTGAGTATAAGTTCAACGACTGATAAACGCTGTGGAAAAACTTGCACTCCTCTCAGAGTGGGACAGGGTCCCTATGAGTCATAAAATATTTCAGCAGGAGCAAAGGGACCACAAGGGCAGATTTTCATTTGGGCCAGGGCCAGCTGTGCAACCTGATTTCAGTGTCAGAGGACATGTGAAATAGCAGAGGGGTACCTGAACATGTGCAGAGTGGATTTCCTTCAAATCCTATCCACAATAATGGGAGGAGCGGAGTTAGTTGGGAGTGGCTGCCAAGCAGATTTGAGCCCCAGCACATTCCTTTTTAGAAACCAACAAATGTGTAGGGAAATGTGGGGGAGGGGGGGGACGGGGCGCAAGAGTCTAATTGCAAGGCGAAGATCTGTTTCTGCCCTGCTGAAATAGCCAACCAGCAACGGAAAGGGCCTGGTGCCCCTGTCTCCCCCTGTGCCGGCCTTACAAGGAGGAGACTGGGGGAGTTGAGTGGCGCTTGCCTGAGTCTGCAGCTCAGCAGTCTAGGCCAAGAGTCTGAGCAGCAGACTGGAAATCTTTGAAGAATAGACTTCAAAGGGAAAGGGGAGGGAAGAAACAATGTATAATCTTCATACAAATGTGCTCAAGGGTCTCTGAAGCTCAAAGCCTTTCCTGATTTTAGAATTAATTATCACTTGCCACTAGCAAGCTTTTATTCACAGGTAACTGGTACAGCAATCAGAGGCCTTTAGGTGTAAAATTCATGAAATTGTATTAAACTGATTAAAGCTAAGTAAACCACCAGATTTCCCTTTGGTATCTTTGCAGCACTCCCCCTCCCCAAATTCCCTTCCAAATGTTTGATGTCAAATCCTCTGCATCATTTATATGCAGGGAGTGGGGCCAGCTCCCAAAAATTCAAATGCTGAAAGGGCTGTATTGGAAATACTGCAAAATATAAATTAGAAATTATCCTTGCCACGCTCTCCGGCTTTTTGGTGAATAAGTGAGCATATGCAAACTCAGGCACCAGTGTTCCTCGACAAATGCAAAAGCGGTTCCGGGAAGGAGTCTTGCTGGTGTAAATCAGCAGGCCACAATTTGAGTTATATTGTTGGAGAGTCTGACCCCAAACCATTTGTCAACCCCATGACTCTACTGTCTATATTTTCTGCATTCTTTTTGACAATGGAAGGAGAATGTCACAAAGATAACTCTCCCTAGACTAATAAATAAATAGTTGACATAGTTCTTCCCATCATCTCTATTTCCCAGGGACAGTCCCGGATTTACAGAAGCCGTCTCGGTTTCTGATATGATCCTGGAATGTCCCGCTTCTCCTTAGGTCATCTCTATTTCCATCGGAGAAATGTTGGAAGGCATGAGGTAAGACTGGGAACATCCCCAGTCTGAAACCCTTAATAGCCACTCCCAGTCAGTGCAAGCAATGCTGACTCCTCGGGTACCTTCCTGTGTTCCTATCTGCCTCCCTTACTTGCAAGGGTAAGGGAGTAGAGGCATTTTAAGAGGGGTAACTGATTTGCGATAAGTGATCCTGGAAGAGCTGCTGATTGTCTAAATTGGCCTTGGTTCGGTGCTGTTAATTGCTCATTTGTATGGCATGAGACTAGAGCTGCAGAAGTCAACAAGTTCAGCAATTCCAGGATGGGGATCAGCATGCCCTAAATACAATCATTTTAAAAGGAGATGCCAGACAAAAGTAGTACAATAATGTAAAACTGTCGAGATTGTTTTTGATCTCTCTCTCACTGGTTATGTGTCAGCATTGCTCCAATAGCTCCCAGCTTGTGCCTATGGAGAGATGTTTTCTCAAAGCTCTGCATGAAGAAAGTTTGGTTCCTTGCTTGCTTTGTAGGGCCAGGAACCCGTGTCTGGGGGCACTTGTGGGCTGGATGAGGCAAAATAATCTGAGCTTGAATCCTGGCAAGGCTCTGTGGGCGAGTGCTTCTCGTGTTGGAGAAATTAGTCAATCACCTGCTCTGGACGGGGCTGCCCCCCCTCTGAAGGAGGATGTGTGCTGCCTTGGGATGCTCCTGGATCTAGCTTGGTCACTGAGGTCCAAGTGGTCTCAGCGGCAAGGAGTGCCTTTTAGAGGCTTCAGTTGGTAAGACAACTGCAACCATCCCTGGACCTGCAGAGCTTGATCACAGTGGTCCAGGCACTGGTAAGTTCAAGGCTGGACTACTGCAATGCAGTCTACATGGGGCTTCCCTTGTGCTTCATCTGGAAACTGTATTTGGTGCAGAATGCTACAGCATGATTGCTTATAGCAAGGGTGAAACTAGGCTTTATTTCACCTGGGTCAAAGACCCAGTTTGGCACCCCCACATGCACACAGAGAGAGACTGAGACCCTCTGGAGGCTTCACCCAGCTAGCCCCGCCACAGCAACAGCTCTGCTTATAGTAATGCAATTTCTCAATATATTACACCAGTGCTCCAAAAACTGCACTGGCTGCCAGTTCACTGGGTTGAGCTCAAGATGTTACTTCAAGATGTTACCTCAACAGCTTGGGGCCACTTTACTTAAGGGATCACCTTGCCCCCACATGCCCGCTCTGTCATTTGGAACTGCGGAACGTCCCACCTGCATTTGTAAGGAGTGCGGCAGCGCTTATACTTTGGAACTCCCTGCCTCTTGACGTTAGGCAGGGGCCATCACTACACTCCTTTAGACGCCTGCTGAACATGTTTCCGTTTCAGTCAGTTCTGTATTCAGACACATTACTGGTTACACGTGTTTTATTGTTTTTAGATGCTTCTAACAGTTAAATGTTTGAAATATGTTTTTATTTCAACTGTGTTTTCATCACAGATGTGTTTGCCACCCTGGAAGGAGGAAGGGACGGGGAGGAATGGACATATGCAAGAAAGGGGGTGGTCATGGTTCAAAAGGAGAGGTGGCCCTCAGCCCTGCTCTATGATCAGCTTGGGGCTCTTAGATCCATGAGCAGGACCTAAAAGCAGTGGTCAACGCTGAGCTCTGGTGTAAGAGGGGCATGAGAATACTCGGAGAGTTGTAACTTTGTGGAGCTGTCTTTGTTCAATTTTTTTCTTGGTAGATCAACTCATCCACCCAGACTGCTGCATATAAAAAGGGTGTGGGTGTTTTCTTCTTTGGGGGACATTCTTGTGTGATGAACAGTTAGTTGCCAAGCCCATCTCTTTTGGCTCATTGCTGAGATTCCCAAGACTGCAAAGCCGCAGGTGACTGGCTTTGCTTCCTGCCCCCTGCCAAAGAGAAAATTGTTGACCTTCTGGAGCATTTGTTTGATTAGAGATAGTTGACACAGCTTGTGGGAAATCATTTTGTGGGGGGAAAGAATCTTACTAGTTCCTCTGTATCCTTAGCTTTCATCTTCCCTCCTGCTGCGTATCATGAACAGCCCACCGAAAATATCTTGTGAGGACCAAGGGTGAGGCCAGGCACATCTTCCCATCAGGACAGAGGACTGCAGCCTGCAAAAAGGTTGGGCTGTTGATTGTGACTCAAATGGCCTCTGTTCTGAATTCCAGGGCTGGAAAGCATATCTCAGGATTTAAAGATGGTATTGGAAATGGCTCTAATACAATTCCGTCAAAGCCCATTCTCATGACCAGCTGTGGTTTTCATTTTATATATTACTTACTAAGACCTTCCACCTTTTCTTCATGGAGCTCCAGCGGACATACCTGCTTCTCCCCCCTCATTTTATCCACTTTAAAAAAGACCCTGTGGGGTACGTTAGGCTGAGAGGCAGTTCCTGGCCTCAGGCCACTCAGTGAGCTTCATGGCTGGGTGGGAACTTGAACCCAGGTCTCCCAGGTACTAGTCCAACACTCTAGTGGTCTAGTGGACCACTCCAGCACGTGGTCGTCTTCCTCAGGGACTCCTCTCTTTTGGAGTGACGATAGGTACAAAGTGTTAACTGGGTCATGTTTTAGGAAGGGCTGGGGTTAGACATCCTCCCTGGGCCCACTACCCCCTCTGTCCATGGGGCCGCTTTCTCACAGCTGTTATTGTGGCTGCTGCTTCTCTTCCTCACCCTGGTTAGGGCCTGGCTGTTTGCTGCTTGGAGAGCCAGGGAGCTGGCGGCCATGGCATTCATCCCCCCTCACACCATTGACTAGGGGACAAGTGAGCCATCAAGCCTGAACAAGTCTTGTCAGTCAGCCCAGAGTGTTTTGCCACTTGGGGCAAAACAGAAAATGGGGCTCCACCTCTTTCTCCTCCTCCACTGCATGAGGTAACTCAGGGGGGCCCAGGGAAGCATTGGGGGTGCTGAAGGTGGTGGGGGATCAAAAAGGAGGCTGGAGAGGAGCAGGTGAAGGTATGCGGGGGGGCACTGTGGGCACTGTGCTTCTTGGGGCCTGGATCTGCTGCCCCTCCCAGCTGTCCCCTGCCAGCTGCCCAAGGCAAACTGCTTCACGGTGTCTCGTGGTTGGACCGGCCCTATGTGCTTCGCAAGTGCCCAACCAGCCTAGTCCTTGTTGCTGGCCCTCAGCTGGGCCTCTGTCTGCCGTGAATATGCTGGTCAAAAACACCTCTCAAGTAGTTTCCTTCCCTTTCTTTTTTTAAAAAACCCCTGTGATATTTTGGTGATTATTGTGAAGTTTCTCCCTGCCCCAAATGGAGCACTTGGAAGTTGTTGAGGGACCACTTAGCATACTTTTTTGTGTGCTAGAAATCTAAGTGCATTCAGAACTTATATTTTAATCACAGTAGTCCTTCAAATGCAGTGGTTGTGCATCTGGAGTCAATAGGAAGAAACAAGGAAATCACAGTTTGGGCCCCATTATCATAAAAACAGCACAGTATGTTGAAAACCATGGATCCTACACCAAGGCCTTGTTAGCCTATTTGACCATGGTCAAAATGGCTTCAATCTCCACCGGGAAAGAAAATAAGTGAATTACAGGGCCAAGCACAGACGTTCTTGGCTCTTCAGCAATCTTTAGTGACCCACCAGCTCTGTTCAGCTGGTCTGCTCTTCTCTTCTCTTGAAGTTAACTGGCAGCCACCACCAGCTCTTGCCAGGCTTATTCTTTATGAGACAGTTCCTGTCATGATTCATGGAGACGCCCCCTGTAACTAAGTGGGAAATCCCCTGATTTGGGTCAAGCTGCGTCCATGTAAGGCCAGCAGAGCAGGCTGTGACTTTTGGCGTCATCATTCATCCTCAGGCGAGCTAGTCCTGGTGTAACTATTTATGATGTTGCGTCATGTGACCCTTAAGCAGTTGTCAGGTCTAGTGTGATCATTGTAATAAGCAACATGCAACATAATTAAAGTCAGAGGCATCTAGCAGAGATGATGCATTTTACTATCACCTACTTCAGGCTGTTTAACTGGCAGGAACAATGGTGGTAGCAACAAACTGATGTCTAATAATTCTATGGAATCAGGAACACTGGTCTTTAAAGCAGTGGTGGAACTACACTGAACAAAATGGGGCTTTTCATAGCATCACTTTTGTTTTTGGCAGTCCAAACAATTTAGAAAACATTTTCTGTCAATAGTTGAGGAAAGCACAACTCAACAGTGTTGCTCTACTGCTAGAGATACTGTGATGGGCAGACCGAGTTCTTTCCCTATGCAAGAACGGACACGCCAAACATTTGCCTCTGCTGCCACCGTGTCCTCTTCTCCTGCCCCAGACGAGGCTTATGAGCCCTCGGGTGGGCAGGGGAAGGGTGGTGGAGGTGGAAGCAGAAGTGGGCACATGAGGTTTGAGACAAGCTGACCCCGACCCTATTCATGAAGCACTGAGCATTTGTGTGCATGACTGTTTGATTCCTTGCAACATCTCTAGAGCCAGTTGCAGTGGGTCTGAACTGGGATCCCTGGAAGTCCCTTGCCCCCTCTGGCTGCTGCTTGCAGGATGAAACCATAGACCTTAGCTGGGCCACCAGCACCTCTTCTCATAATACTCCTGGTCCTGGAAACCACGTGACCACAGAAAGCCAATCCCATGCCAATGACAGCCAGATGGACAGCACCCTTTTGGTTTGTGGCTCTTACTGCTTTAGGAGCCCAAAGGAGCCCCAGTGGGGCCCTCCCTGAGGGACAGAAATCACCTTGCTTTCTGTCCCAGCTACTTGCCCTGCCTGCTTGCCTGGATTCTTTCCTTAACTGCTCAGCTCCTTATAAATTAAATATACTTCCATTCATACATTGTATAACAGTGGATGCAAAGACATGTAGCTGTATGCTACCCATATATTCCGTTCCCAAGTCTTACTTGGCTAACCATATGAATTGCACTTTAAACAGAATTGCAAGTCAGAGAGAATGCCATGAAATTATGAAATTTGCTGCTTTAAATTAGCTGTGAGCATGCATCCCTCCCCATGTTGTTCTACTTGGCCTCAAATTATATTGTCAAGACTATTATGAACTTTCTATTACGGCTTTTCAGAAGGATTTTTCTTTTTTAATTCACTCGTGTTTAAGCACTTGCAAGATGAGGGCTCTTAAGTGTTATTATCCTAATGTTTTCATGAATAACTCTTCTATGTTGCCAGATATCTTGGGGGTGGAGGGAGAGGGGGAATGGCAGCTGCAAGCTCTCATACCGCACCACATCAAAGGAATGCTATCATTCTTACTGATTTTGTACCTTAAGCTGCCATCTGTCGCCAGAAAGGTAACGGGTGAAGCCTTAGCCATCACTTGCCTCTACTTCACAACAACTCAATTTCACAGAATCATAGAATTTGCTTGAATAACGTGTGGTGCAATTTTGTTAATGGCACAGATGCAGACCAAGTACAAAAGAAAAGAAGTGGCAACCATTCTGCTAGCCAGGGTGGCCAGCACACTGGTGGCCAGCACTGGAGTGGTGTTTGGTTAGAATCTGGCTAACAGGCATTTGGTCTGGGTGGCTGATTGGATTTTGGAAAAAGCAACATGATTGTCGCCATGCTTCAAACAATGCCTCTGATCTGTGGGCAGTGGCAGGCGAGACTTTTCATGCCACGATAATTGCCTGCTAATGCTTGCAGAACAAGTGGCTGTTAAGGCAGAGCAGTATAGCCAGTAAGCAGTTGACCACTGTGCTCCCAGTTGCCCTCTCCCTCTGTACAGAAGCCAGTTTAGGATGCAGAAACATCTTTTGAGTATTTAGGGATACTCTGTTTCTTAAATGATCTGTGGAAGGTTATAGCTGTATTTGGCAGCGGTCCTGTTTAAATGCAATAAGTCAGCAGTGTCCTGTCCCCATGCTGCTGTGATTTATTGTTTTACACTGTGGTCCATGTCATATTTTGGAAAATTTGAATTTGGTCAGGGCATGGATGGGAAGACCTCCAAGGAAATCAGAGGAGCTGCAGGAAGTGAGATGGAAGTTAGAAGAGGGGGGCAGTTCATATGTTGACCCTGGCTTAAAAGGCTTCTACTTGATGTAATCGGAGCTGGTTGAAAAATGTATCTGAATAATAATCATCATAAAATAATAAACATCATAAAAACCTGATGTTTTGCACATGAAAAAGCTTCACATGTCAGTTTCCTTTCACTGACGATCACATCCTAGCCAACTTCAAAAATAGTTTTTGAGCTTCCTCATCTACCTTAGTGACAGTTATCCACTATTCCCCCCTCCTGCCCCCCACCCCAGCCCCCCTCCCCAGCCATGGCAAGCTGAAGATTGGGTGGGTGTCAGAGGAATTTTGTGTCACGCCCACTGGGCTGCGTGGGGTTTGAAAGGAGCAGTTTTTACTCTGAACAGTAGAGGCTCTGCTAGTTGCCTTCTTTGAGGGGACAGAGTAGGGATTTGGGGGGGGGTGACACTAATTGGCCCCACCATGTCTTTTTCTCTTACTTCATACAGTAGGGTGTTGTCTGCATGACTGGAGTGGGGTTTGGTTAGAATCTGGCTAATTGGCATTTGGTCCGGGTAACTAAATTTTGGATTTTGGAAAATATCTGACAAATATGGGAGCCAGAGTGGTGTTTGGGCCTGTCAGGCACATGGGGGCGAGCGTTGGACAGTGGGGCCACAGTGCGCCCGTCAGGCTCATCTCCCTCAGGAGCCTGCGGTGAGAGAGAAGGCGTTTCCTGGGGCCTTGCTGTGTGATCCCAGCGTGAGGCTGGCAGCGGGCTCAGGAGATGGGAGAGTTGAAATGCTCCCATCAGTCCACCTCAGCACCCAGGCATCACTGGTTTGGGTTAATTGGGTTGAAATATTATGATTGCAGATTCTATAGTTATATTTTTAAAAATATAGCCAGCTACCCATCAATTTTGTGTCATGCCCACTTGGATGAGTGGCATTTGAAAGGAATGGTTTTTAGTGTGGACAGAAGACAGAGGTGTCTTGAATTTTTTGAACTTTTTGCAAAAGGTTGCTAAGGTTTTTCTGGCTGGCAAAAGCAGGCTGCCTCCTTGACTGCTTTAGGACTTGTGCTGCAGACCTGAAGGAGCATCTCTCCCCCCATTGTTCATCCCACAGACTGAAGTCCTCCTCTGAGGGCCTTCTGGTGGTTCCCTCACTGCAAGAGGTGAAGTTACAAAGAACGAGGCAGAGGGCCTTCTCAGCAGTGGCACACACCCCCCCCCCCCCGTGGAACAATTCTACGACTTTCTGAAGACATTTGAAGGTAGCCCTGTATCAGTAAGTTGTTAATGTTAGAATTTTTTGTGCTGTTTATATTCTGTTGGAGGGGGAAAACTCAGAGTGGCTGGGGCAATCCAGTCAGATGGGCGGGGTATAAGAAAATAATAATAATAATAATAATAATAATAATAATAATAATAATAATAATAATAATATACTTGCTTTCCATCGGCACTAGCTACATATTTGTCAATAATAAATGGATTACAAAACCTCCATGCACCCACCATGGGCATTGCAAAACATAAAGGAAATCAGAGTTTGATGGCAGACTTTTAATTATTAATTTTAATTCTTATTATTTACTAGTCAGGCACATAGATAATTAATCCATATTAGACAGTGACCTATTGAACAGATCCCAGTAACATTCACAAAGGCAGCAGCAATGTGTAAAATGTTTTTAAATCCATCTGCCCATCCCATTTCTTTGCTCTCTGCTTAAACCCCATGGAATTCCTTTATATTCTACATGTCCAACTACCCCTGTAGCCAACTGGGTATCCCTATCAAAGTGGAGAGAGCCCAAAGTGAGCTGGAAACAAATCAGGATTTTTTCTAAATGCGCAGATACAAGGTGAATCTTGGGGGCAGTGCACCCTAGTAGTATTTTGTGGTATCCATGAGATTTTCTTAGATTTCCTTATGTGCCCCCAGTCCCCAAAACATTGGGGACCCCTGCCTTAAAATTATGGTTTTTCATGGTTTGGATTAATTTCCACACTAGGCGTTCCATTACCCATTTCAGTGTAATCTCAGTAGTGAAAATCAGCTGTGTAGGGAACAGATCCACAAGGATCTATCAGTTTCTCCAGCTATCTATAAACCTACCAAGGTGTTATAGCCAAACAGAATTCTTAATAAATCTGTCTCCCTGTGTAGCTAAATTTGCAAAGTGCATTTTGTTCTACCTGATTTGAGTTTCCTCCAAAGAAAAACAGCTTATGGACCAAAAATAGTTTAGTTTTGTCAAGTGTGAAGAACAGGCTAGATTCAACTCGGTGATGTGTGTCGTTCTATTCTATATGTGAAGTACAGCATTTGTGTCTGCAAAAGGGGTTTTGCACATGGCTGAATGGGGGCTATTTGGCAGAAACCCATCAGGTGAAATTGGTGTGCAAGGGATGATTAATAGACATAATATTTGCTGATGTTCCTAGCTTGAAAACAACATTTCTTGGAGCAGAGACAGCAAGCACATTGATTGTTGATTCAGAAAAGTAATCGGTATGAAAAGCACCTTTTCATCTGACAAATGCCAAGACCTTTTGGTTTATTGAAGGTCCTATATTCTCTGTGACAGACAACAAGGGAGTCATTTCAGGAGAAGATTTTTGATATTTAAAATGCAACCAAAAGGACACAATTTCACTGGGTTTAATCACTAATACAATTTTGGAGAAAGCCAACTGCTATCCATCACCAGGTTTCTGTGATGTCTTTATTGGTGGAATCCAGGAATAGATCAAGGTAAATGTCCAGCACTTGGTGGCTCTCCCTGGGTCCAATGGTCAATGGCGGTGTTTTAGTTGCTCATAATTAAGCCTGTTCTGCTGTTGCTTTGTTGTGATGTTCTGTGTCACTATATTGATTTTTTGGGGAGTAGGCTTCACTGTTGTAATATTAACTTTTATTTTCAGTACATTGCCTTGAATAGCTGCCGGAAAGCTGACATACAAATTTATGTGGCAAATAAAACACAATGGCCTTTTATGGGCTGGCATGTCTAGGAATGCATGTCTAGGGACACGGGTAGCGCTATGGGTTAAACCACAGAGCCTAGGGCTTGCTGATCAGAAGGTCAGCGGTTTGAATCCCCGCAATGGGGTGAGCTCCCGTTGCTCGGTCCCTGCTGCTGCCCACCTAGCAGTTCGAAAGCACGTCAAAGTGCAAGTAGATAAATAGGTACCGCTCCGGCGGGAAGGTAAACGGCATTTCCGTGCGCTGCTCTGGTTTGCCAGAAGCGGCTTAGTCATGCTGACCACATGACCTGGAAGCTGTACACTGGCTCCCTCGGCCAGTACAGCGAGATGAGCGCCACAACCCCAGAGTCGTCCACGACTGGACCTAATGGTCAGGGGTCCCTTTACCTTTACCTTTTTATGTCTAGGAAAGGGCAATACTATTATTTTATTTGTTGTTGTGTTTATTTCATTTACATCCTGCCTTTCCTCCAACAATCACAAGGTTGTGTATGTCATGGTTCTTCTCCACCTCTTACAGCACCCTGTGAGGTTGGTTAGGAAAAGAGATGGTGACTGGCCCAGTCATGGCTGACAGAAGATTTGAACCGGGGTCTCTACAGCTACAGTCTGCCACTCTGACCTCTGCAAACTGTGCCAGAAATACCCTCTCCTGGCTCCTCCCTGCACCCACCTTGCTCTTGGCAAGGATTGATAACTTTTTTCCCTGTCGGGCAAAATCAATAAATAAATTGCTTGTCATGTTGGAGCCCTGCC